>NC_089503.1:28890854-29197729 GCF_036850995.1 Saccopteryx leptura | reverse complement strand
CAAACTTTAATGTGCAATCATCTGAGGTAATTGTTAAAAGAGTAGAATTGTTTTCTACCAGGAATGCCAAGTTATTCTAATGCAAAGATTTTTTAAAATGATTGGAAATATACCAAAATATGAACAATTTATGGATTAATGTGATGGAATAATTGTTTTTTCAAACTCTGTAACATGGTCATATAATTTTGGTAATTTAAAAAATTGCACAAATAATTTAAAAATTGAGAATAATTTTAATACTCCTGATGTATCTACTGCTAGACATAAAAATCTGTCATATACTTGCAATTATTTTTTTGATGAGTCATCTAAGTTTTACCAAAATATGAAGAGTTGCTGTAGAAGGGAAAAAAAATTTCAAGTTCTCAACTTCCTAATTATTTTCATATTATAAAGGAAGATAATTAGATTATTAAGACTAATCTTTGATTTTGATTGAATCACATGAGTGGTTATTGGGGGAAGAGTAAAAAAAGCATAACATTAAATAAACACAAATCTATTCCTGATACTTTTTTTTTTCCTTTTTTTTTTTGTATTTTTTCTGAAGTTGGAAACGGGGAAGCAGTCAGACAGACTCCTGCATGCGCCCGACTGGGATCCAACCGGCACGCCTACCAGAGGGTGATGCTCTGTTGCAACCAGACCCATTCCAGTGCCTGAGGCAGAGGCCATAGAGCCATCCTCAGCGCCCGGGCCAACTTTGCTCCAATGGAGCCCTGGCTTCGGGAAGGGAAGAGAGAGACAGAGAGGAAAGAAAGGGGGAGGGGCGGAGAAACAGATGGGCGCTTCTCCTGTGTGCCCTGGCCAGGAATCGAACCCGGGACTTCTGCACGCCAGGCCGACACTCTACCACTGAGCCAATTGGCCAGGGCTATTCCTGATACTTTTAAACACGTTTTAATTCTAGTCCTTTGTTAACTTCTGAATTATTTCTCAGTGATTTAACATTCATTAACTTTTGGAACTAAAACTATCCTCCAGGCAATTATTGAAACTAATGATCACTTACAGAAGATTATTTAATTTTGCAAAATGTAAACCTTATCAAAAGAAATGTCTAATAAACTTTTGACTAATGGTAACATCCATTTTTAACAGTTTAGATCAGCTCTGACCTTTACCTGGAACAGTTTTATATGGAGATCTAAAGAAGCAACAATATTTCACTGTTCAAAAATAAATTAGTTTTCCCTAAGTAATATTGGGAATATTTTCCATATTTCACTGAACTTTTTAATAAAATGTTGGTGTAAATTCTTATAAAACTTTCTTATTAACAAAGAAACCTTTTCGTGTAAACAGCATTTTGGCTGATTTCCTCAAAATCAATTTTTTTTCTTATACCTTGGGGAAATAAATTCTGAAACATCAGAATTTTTTATTTTTTAAGTGAGAGGAAAGGAGATAGAGAGACAGACTCTTGCATGCACCCTGACCAGGACCCACTAGGCAAGCAATTCCCATCTGGGGCCAAGGCTCCTAGCTACATTCAGTGCCTGAGACTAATGCTCAGACCAACTGAGCAATCCTCAGTGCCTGGGGCCAACTCTTGAACCAATTGAACCACTGGCTGCAAGAGAGAGAGGAGGGAGGGAGGGGAAAAGAAGCAACCATTTGCTTCTCCTATGTGCTCTGAACAGGGATAAAACCCAAGATGTCAGCATGCAGGGCCAATGCTCTATCCCTGAGCCAATGGGTCAGGGCCAATATAAGAATTTTTTAATGTTTTTATTTTTCTGAAGCTAGAAACGGGGAGGCAGTCAGACAGACTCCTGCATGCACTCAACCGGGATCCACCCGGCACGCCCACCAGGGGGCGATGCTCTGCCCATCTGGGGCGTCGCTCTGTTGCGACCAGAGCCACTCTAGCGCCTGAGGCAGAGGCCATGGAGCCATCCTCAGCGCCCGGGCCATCTTTGCTCCAATGGAGCCTTGGCTGCTGGAGGGGAAAAGAGAGACAGAGAGGAAGGAGAGGGGGAGGGGTGAAGAAGCAGATGGGCGCTTCTCCTGTGTGCCCTGGCCGGGAATTGAACCCGGGACTCCTGCACGCCAGGCCGACGCTCTACCACTGAGCCAAACGGCCAGGGCCTTTAATGTTATTTTTAGAACCATCCATTATAATAATCATTAAATAATTAAAAATCATATTTGACAAGTGAATCCAACTGACATAACTCTACAGAGGAAAGTAAGCAAAGCAAACAATTTAAAGGAAAAAGGAAATCTCTATATATACTTTGTTTAGGCTTTCATATAATAACCATTCGGAAAAGCCAATGCTTGTCCTAAGATATCATTGGGCTAGGCCCAATCTCATGTGAGTTTACATAGCAGTTGCTCACAACAAATGTGATGAATAAATGAACTGCAAACGCACATTCCTAATTTGTTCCCCACATCTTTTCTACTTTAAGTTATATAGCATATGCACTTTTGTGGAATTTAGGACAATTAATTTAAATTGAGTTTGCACTGTAGAAACTGCTTGATTCTGCTTGTCTTATCTAAAAAGGTTAGCCCAATCCAGAAACCTGAAGGCAAATGGCATCCTAAACAAACCTCATCTTCCATTCCTTTAGTCCAGGGGTAGTCAACCTTTTTATACCTACCGCCCACTTTTGAATCTCTGTTAGAAGTAAAATTTTCTAACCGCCCACTGGCTCCACAGTAATGGTGATTTATAAAGTAGGGAAGTAACTTTACTTTATAAAATTTATAAAGCAGAGTTACAGCAAGTTAAAGTATATAATAATAATTACATATCAAGTATTTTATGTTGGATTTTTGCTAAGTTTGACAGAATAAATCTTTATAAAACAACTTAACTATAGTTAAATCTATCTTTTTATTTATACTTTGGTTGCTCCGCTACCGCCCACCATGAAAGCTGGAACGCCCACTAGTGGGCGGTAGGGCCCAGGTTGACTACCACTGTTTAGTCTTTTTCACTAGTTGACTGCTGCTATCTAATCTCTTATAGCCTGAAAAATGTCTTGAAATATTAATAATGTAAGTAATTTTAAAGAATTTGGGAAACAATGAAGAATGGCATTTTAAGATCTACCAATAGATTTTTAAGTTACTGCAGTAGCTACAGAACTTTCTCCTTTACACCACCAGTCCCAATTTTAGAGTAAAGATATCAGGAAGGGAGTGTGTGCAAACAAGTTCATTTTATTCAACAAATTGTGTGCCTATGTGGCAGGCTCACAGCAGCAGTGGAGATACGTGGTGGATTAAACTATGTTTTAATAAAAAAAATTTTTTCATTGATTTTAGCGAGAGAAGAAGGGAGAGAAAGAGAGAGACAGGAACATCGATCTGTTCCTGTATGTGCTCAGACTGAGGATGAAATCAGCAACCTCTGAGCTTCAGAATGATGCTAATTAACTGAGCTATCTGGCCAGGGCTAAGCTAAGTTTAATAACTCATGGAGTTATAGTTTAGTGAGGGAATCAGGTAAATAAAGTAACTAGGTAGTTATACCTTTGTTATCTGTACTTCCTAGTTTTCCCAACAATATATGGTACTATTTTTATCATTTATAATTTGCCTATTAAATGCTGTTACAAATACATGCCTACATATACAGATTTAGACTTAACAAATAAAACCTACTGATGTCCCATGAATTTTGTTCCTTGAGGCACTTAAAATCTGTTACAGAAACAATGCTATTTGTTGCCTGACCAGGCGGTGGTGCAGTGGATAGAGCATTGGACTGAGATGCGGAGGACCCCAGGTTGCCAGCTTGAGCGCGGGCTCATCTGGTTTGAGCAAAGCTCACCAGCTTGGACCCAAGGTCGCTGGCTTGAGCAAAGGGTTACTCAGTCTGCTGTAGCCCCACGGTAAAGGCACATATGAGAAAGCAATCAATGAATTAAGGTGTCGAAATGAAAAACTAATGATTGATGCTTCTCATCTCTCTCCATTCCTGCCTGTCTGTCCCTATCTCTCCCTTTCTTTCTCTGTTAAATAAAACCCCACAATGCTATTTGTTAAGTGGAAAATATAAACCAGTTATAGTCTCAGTAAAATTGAAATTAAAATTTGCTAAGCAAAAATACAGTTCTAGATTGTTTACGTTCATTTTGATCCTTTGTACTAACCAAATTAGGTATTAACCTTCCACCTTAAAATTTATTGTTTATTGATCGATTTTCTGCACTCATTGTTTGATTCTTGTATGTCCCCTGACCAGGGACTGAACCCACAACCTTAGTGTATCGGGATAGCACTCTGAACAAATGAACTACTTAGCCAGGGCAATCTTCCACTTTTCTGAACCAACTAAAAAATATTTGTAGTGTGTACTCTCAATTTCCCAAGTGGATATGGATACATGGACCTGAATTTTATTAAAGATCTTATAAAGTTGGAAACATGAATTTACTGGAAAGAACAGAGGACATTTAAAATTTTTATGTTCCATGTCCTATAAAATTCAGAGGAAAAGGAGTTCCAAATTAGTTACCAAGAAAAGTTTCAATGAGCAGATGAAATCCATGCCACTGATGAGACGAGATTTGTGTAAATCAGTGAAATAACATGGTTTCTTGTAGAATAGTGAAGACATCTATATAAGAAAGAATATGTAATGGGATAATTAGGTTGGCTAATGTGTGGTGTTCCACTACAAAGGGCCTAAATAAAAAGCCAAGCAGAGTTTAAACCTGATTCACACAAAAAATTGGGTGTCACCCAATAATGAAAGTATGGAAGCTATGGCTCATCATTAGGGTGAGGGTGAGGAAGGGTGAGGTGAGGAAGAGAAGTGGCTTTCAGCATCATGGGATGAGGCAAGAAGGCACTTGCTGAGAAACAGTTAAGAAGCTGCTGCTGTCATCTGTAACTGGGATAATAGAGGCCTGGGCGTTTGGGGAGTTGGGACAGGGAGAGAAAAACAGTAATACAAATTGAAATACAAGAGGTAGTTTTTCATGGGAACAATGAAAAATGTTATGGTAATTGCCATAGTTTACTTTTTATTAGATTTAATGAGATGACCATAAATAAGATTGAAAGTTTTTAAAGTTATGAGATAAGATATTGGTTTTCAAGTAAGACAGTCAATGGCATTAAAGATGTATATTTGAGTCACTGGTTTAATTTTCCAAAAATATCCATTACTAGGCAGAGAAACGAGTGCCTGAAATAAGAGAGAGGATAAAACCATGCCTAAAAAGTCAAAGGAGAACATTATTAAGAAAAAAAGACCTCATGGATGATATACTTTTATACTGATAAGTATAACATTTATATTAGATACCTAGTATCACTGGTAATGCTTCACCTACCCTTCTTAAAATTACTTTTCAAAAACTGAATTATCAATTCTCTACTTTCTGAGCAATTTGCATCCTCTTCCAGTATTTCCTTCTCAACACATTTGTGAATGTGGAAAAATACATTTTCTCCTTCCTCAGAACAAAATATTGTTTTTATTAATGCTTATTCAAATTTTTAATTTTAGATCAGAAATTATTATCCTTACATTATGCAACTCTGCCTTTGACCACTGTGTCTAACAGAATCAGTATTTGTATTGTGAGCCAGTCCTAGTTTTCTCAATCTTGTATAGTTTATTTCTATTTTTAATTGAAATAAATTAATTCCATTCCTTTAAAATGTTTATCATCCTTTCAACCAAAATTATATTTTGAAATCTTCTCTCTACTCTTGGACAAACTTTAGATTGGCCACTTCTACTAAAATTCTGAAAAAATTAAAAACCGTCATTACCGAGCTCAGTTTGAAAGATCATGCCAGTAAACCTTGATAGTAAAATACCAATAATAAATGGCCTGTCTAAAGCAGGGGTAGTCAACCTTTTCATACCTACCGCCCACTTTTGTATCTCTGTTAGTAGTAAAATTTTCTAACCGCCCACCGGTTTCACAGTAATGGTAATTTATAAAGTAGAAAAGTAACTTTACTTTATAAAATTTATAAAGCAGAGTTACAGCAAGTTAAAGCATATAATAATAATTACTTACCAAGTACTTTATGTTGGATTTTTGCTAAGTTTGGCAGAATAAATCTTTATAAAACAACTTACTATAGTTAAATCTATCTCTTTATTTATACTTTGGTTGCTCTACTACAGCCCACCATGAAAGCTGGAACGCCCATTAGTGGGCGGTAGGGACCAGGTTGACTACCACTGGTCTAAAGAAATGATCAAAAATGTTTAAAGATACTTATGTAAAATTGTATTTGTTCGCTGCTTAAGAAAGCAAAAAAGTAGAAATATGAGTGTACAACAATAAAGGACTGGTTAAGCAAACATGTATCTACAATGGACTACTTTCCCATATTTAAAAGTAATTCTGTATAGTAAATAATAATAAAATGTAAAAATATATCACAACAAAGTGTTAAGTTTTTAATTTTATAAAAAAAATCTAAGTGGTAAAAGTGAGTGCAAATACGGATTTTTTCCCCATTATGCTTATACTTTTCAAATTTCCCTGCAATAAACACATCATATTACTTAAAAAAAATTATTTTATTTACTGATTTTAGTGAGAGGAAGAAAAAGAGACAGGAACATCAATCTGTTCCTGTATGTTTTCTGACCAAGCATTGAACTGGTAACTTCTAGAGCTTCAGGACAATGCTCTAACCAACCAAGCTACCCAGTAAGGGACAGAATAAAAAATTTTTTCTTTTATTCAGTGAGAGGAGGGAAGGCAGAGACACTCGCGCATGCACCCTGACCGGGATCACCTGGCAAGCCTACTAAGAGGGCACTGCTCTGTTGACTCAGCAACCGAGCTCTTTAGAGTGCCTGTGGTGGAGGCCATAGAGCCATCCTCAGCAACTTGGGCCAAGTCGATCCAATCAAGCCATGGCTGCAAGAGAGGGAGAGAGAGAGAAGCGAGAAGCGACGGGGAGAAGCAGGTGGGCTCTTCTCCCATGTGTCCTGATCAGGAATTGAACCTGAAACATCCATATGCTGAGCTGATACTCTACCACTAAGCCAACTGGCCAGGGCCCAGAATAATAGATAAGGACTGATTAAAACTCTAGTATGGATTTTGTAGATTTTCACATTATATAGACAATTCCATGTAAACAACCAAATCAATTTCATTTTTTATTTATTCTTTTTAATGAAAACATGGTTTAATGAAAACATGTAACAGTGCCTCAAACAGAATAATGTAAAAAGTGAGAAATTGGGATTTCAAAAGTGGGGTTTTGTTTGTTTTTTATATATTATTTTTTGTGAGAGGGACAGAGAGGAGAGACAAAGAGAGGGACAGAGAGGGACAGACAGGAAGGGGAAGATGAGATGCATCAATTCTACCTTGAGGCACCTTAGTTGTTCATTGCTTTCTTATATGTGCCTTGACCAGAAGCCTACAGCAGAGGCAGTGTGACCTTGGGCTTCAATCCAGCAACCCCGCGCTCAGGCGACCTTGGGGTTTCAAACTTGGGTCCTCTACATCCCAGGCCAATACTCTACTTTGCCACCACCTAGTCAGGCTCAAATGTTTTCTTTATTACATTTTTCAAAGTGATAACATCAAAGTAATGAATTAAGTTCAAATCCTAGGTGGAATACTCATTAAAATTTTAGTAGACAAGAATAAAATATAGATCAGAGTGGAATTCTTGTCATAAAAAATAGACACTCTGTGCTATCACTGAAATGTAAATAACGTTGAAGGGAAATAACCTGAACAAGCTCTGGGTCAAGATGGTGATACTTCATCCTTGAAATCAAGTCTGGTGGAAGACTCCTGTAATTTAATAAAAGCATGGCCACTCTTTGCAGTGGATTCTAAAAGCGCAGTGGGTAATTTTGTCCAGGCTCTGTATAACAGGTTAGTAGAGCTGTCAGTTTATCAAACAGTGACATAGGAAAGGAACATTTTCCTAATGCTCAGTTTCCCAAAGAACCTGAGCTCCTGGCAGCCCTTTCCCACTCACTACCTAAACCAAGAGAACAGGAACAAGCACATTGTTTTGTTCTCCCCACATCCTCCCACAATGTGCACACAGAGCATTAAAGTAATCTAAGGATGGGTTTTCAAATTGCTACAGTTGAGGTACTGTTGGATAAAAAGGTATGCACAATGAACTAGACTTTATGAAATGTTTAATTACCTCACCATAGGAATACTAGTTTTAAAAATGTTTAATGCTTCCCGACCAGTGGTGGCTGAGTGAAGAGTGTCAACCCGGAACACTCTATTCCCAGGTCCCAGGTCCCAAACCCTGAGGTATCCGGCTTGATGACAGGTTCACCAGCTTGAGCATAATAAGATCATCGACATGATCCCAAAGTCACTAGCTCAGCTGGAGCCCCCAGGTCAAGGCACATATGAGAAGCAATCAATAACATACAACTAAAAAAAAATTTTTTTTAAGTTGAATGTTAAACAGTACAAATATAATCCATATACTACATAAAACTCACATGAAAGGGATCTCTATGATTCTTAAAAGGTGCCTTCAGGGGTGGTGAACGTATAATAAAATACACAGATAATGTATTGTAGAACTGTGTACCTGAAACCTGTATAATTTTATTAACAAATGTCACCCCAATAAATTCAACAAAGTTTTTAAAAAGATAGCTTCATTTTACTATTTCAATGACCTTATTGAATAATTCAAGAACATGTGTGCTGTGAATCAAGATTTTTCTTCACAAATATTTTACAGGTAAATCAATTTAAGGGAAAAAGAATGTAACTACCAACAGAAACACATTATTATAAAATGTTTTAAATTATTATCATTACATACAGGTAATTCAAGTCTTCTCTCATGTCTTTGTAATGTTGAAGTGCAAGAATATAAAAGGTTCAAGATGTGTAAGTAAAAAAATTTGCTACATGATTTAAATGGGGCCCTGGCCAGTTTGCCCAGTGAATAGAGTATCGACCTGGTGTGCAGATGTTCTGAGTTTGATCCCTGGTCAGGGCACACATGAGAAGTGATCATCTGCTTCTCTTCCCCTCCCTCTCCCCCTTATCTCTTTCCCCTCTCACAGCCAGTGGCTCAATTGGTTCAAGTGTCAGCTCTGGGCGCTGAAGGGAGCTCAGCTGATTCGAGCATTGGCCCTAGATGGGGTTGCCAGGTGGATCCCTGTATGGGCACATGAGGGAGTCTGTCTCCCCTCTTTTCAATTAAAAAAGAAAAAAAAGATTTAAATGGGAAATCATGGGTTTTGATCAACTAAATGAAACTCTAAGCACAAAACACATTTAAAAGAAAAATATTTAAAGCAAGTCAAAAATGGCCAAACAAAGAAAAATATTGGTCTTTCATCTCAGAGCATACTTACTTCCTTAATTTAACATTGAGAAAAATATAAGCAATAAACATACAATTAATAATATCAAAACTACTTGAACTTCTAGTAATCCTGCCAAAATTAAACATTTCCCTTAATTCTCCTAATGTATAGTGTTCCTGCAAGTTAATTTTTATTGATCTGAGAGAGAAATATTGCTTTGTTGTTCAGCTTATTCCAGCCATTCATTCATTGGTTGCTCCTTATGTGCCCTGAAAGGGGATGCATGGACCTTGCAACCTTAATATGCTGGAACAATGGTCTACCCCATGTGAGCTACCTGTCCAGGGCTTGTTCCTGCAAATGGACAGAAATGAAAGCAAAACAGACAAAAAACCAGGAAAATGGGGTAAGGATATCAGGTCTCAGAAAAAAAAATAAATCTAAAGGGTATTATGAGTTTTTTATCGTTGAGAGAGATGGGGGAGGGGCAGAAAGCACTGTCTCCCATTTGTGCCCTGAGCAGGCAAGCCCAGGGTTTCGAACCGGCAACCTCAGTGTTCCAGGTTGACGCTTTATCCACTGTGGCAGGACAGGCTCAGGCTAAAGGGTTTTTAAACATATGAAATATGGCCTGACCTGTGGTGGTGCAGTGGGATAAAGCGTCAACCTGGAACACTGAGGTTGCCGATTGAAAACCTTGGGCTTGCCTGGTCAAGGCACATATGGGAGTTGATGCTTCCTGCTCCTCCCCCTTCTCTCTCTCTCTCTCACTCCTCTCTCTCTAAAAATAAATAAAAATAAAAACATGAAATGTTCAATTTCATTTATAAGAGAAATACATATCAAAACCACACTGAGATATGAAGTCTATTTTTAAAAACTTTTCCCATTGATTTGAGAGCAATGGAGAGAGAACAAAAGAGGAAGGAAGAGAGAGAGAGAGAAAAGCATCACCTCATCTCATTTAGTCGTGTACTCATTGCTTCTCATATGTGCACTTGTCGAGGGTCAAAGCCTGAGACCTCTGGTGTACTGGGTTGACACTTTAGCCACTGAAACATAACACAGCCAGGGGCAAGATTATAATTCTTTACCTATGAAAACGGGCAAAAATTAAATGGAACAACAAATAGAAGTTTCTCTCTAAAAGTGAAAGAATATTTTTCTAAAATTTACTGTGTTAAACAACAAAACGAACAAAAAAATAAAGTAAAAAACAGAATATAAGATTACATAGTCACGGATGTAAACGGAGAGTGTAAGATAAACTGTCTGAGAGTGAAAGATAAACATCTGTCACTGGACAAGAAAACTGGTGGCTCAAAGATGGGTAAATGGAAGACTTTTCACTGTAGGTCCCTTTGTATCTTGGGATTTTTTTTTATTGTACTTTTTCAAAAATATATTTTAAAACTCTTTAATTTGGGTGGTGAATATACACTACAATATACAGATTATTGTATCATAAAACAGTATACCTGAAACCTATATAATTTTATTAATGTATGTCACCCCAATAAATTCACTTAAAAATTCTATAGGTGCTTCAGAGCCTTTGTGGCTTCTCTTATGTTTAAACATATTTCTGTACTTCACCATGAATTTTTCAAACATCCCAAATACTCTAAGTGTATAAAAGAAATAGGTTATGTGTTATGTACAAAAAAATTAGATAATATTGTTAAATTAACTATTTATTTATTCATTTTAGAGAGGAGAGAGAGAGAGAAAGGTGGGAGGAGCAGGAAGCATCAACTCCCATATGTGCCTTGACCGCGAGCCTTCAGCAGACCGAGTAACCCCTTGCTCGAGCCAGCGACCTTGGGCTCAAGCTGGTGAGCTTTTGCTCAAACCAGATGAGTTGGGCTCAAGCTGGCAATCTCAGGGTCTTGAATCTGGGTCTTCTGCATCCCAGTTCGACGCTCTATCCACTGCACCACTGCCTGGTCAGGCTACATATTTAACTTTTTTTTTTTTTTCATATATTTTTTTATTCTTTGTTTCTTTATTATTTATTTATTTATTCATTCATTTTTTAGAGAGGAGAGGGAGAGACAGAGAGAGAGAGAGTAGAGACAGAGAGAGAAGGGGGGAGGAGCTGGAAGCATCAACTCCCATATGTGCCTTGACCAGGCAAGCCCAGGGTTTTGAACCGGCGACCTCAGCATTTCCAGGTCGATACTTTATCCACTGCGCCACCACAGGTCAGGCTACATATGTAACTTTGACAGTATTATTTTACTGCCTACAATCTTTTCTCACCTGAGATTTTTTCCCCCTCCATTATAGAACTTTAACAGCTATTTTCTTTCTGCAAATTCAAGAGGCAATTAAAGTCTTTTGGCTTCTGTTTTTATTGTTGGAGAGTCAACTTAACTGCCAACATTTTTAGGTCATTTGTCTTTTTGTATCCAGCTGCTTCTGTGTGTTCTTGTCTTTCGTATTCTATAATTTCATTCCCGTATGTGTAGGTGAGTAATTTTTCTTGTTTGAGATTCACTGAACATTCTCAATCTGTTGATTGAATTCGACCTTCACTGTTGAACCTGCTGAATTCTTTAGCCATTCTAGAAAATTCTTAGCATTTCTCTTCAAATTGTGCTTCCATCTAGTGTCTTCTATTTCTGTAACTTCAATTACACATTTCCACTTCATCCTGTCTCTTAATCCTCAACTTCTTATTTTCTCTCGTCTCTTTAAGCTCCAATTTAATTTCTGCAGTTCTCCAATTGTCTCTTCATCTCTCTATTTTGGTTAACCTATTTCAACCCTAATTCTAGTTGCTGAAGTCTTTGCAGATCTGTTCCTAATACATGTGGTGTCCTTATATGCTTAGTCTTTCACAATTGAACTCCTTTTCTTGGAAAAATATTCGTGGAGATTCTATCATACCTTAGGATAAAGGTGCATTCATTCAGAAAAATTTTGAGCAAACTTAATAGGTATTTAGGAGCATAATTCAGGTTGAGGCCACCTTAATTCATGGTTCAAATTCTTTTGGAAGCACGCAAGTGATGTTTACTTAGACCACACATCAATGCAAGTGCGAACTTACTGTTGTAACATCTCAGGATTTCCTCCCTGTTCCGCTCTGCTCAGGATCATGACAACTTTCCCCAGTCTCCTGAGGTTAGGAAGGTAGCGTACATTTATCTCTGGGTCACTGTCACACAGCTTTAAAAGAACAGATGTCCTGTTGGGCGTGCCTTGCTTGGGCTTTGACTTTTCCTGCCTGATCTTCTAGAAGAATTCAATATTTCAGCTTAAGTTCTCAGTTTGTCAAAGGCTCTCACAACAAATAGTTTAGGTACTCTGCTTAGCCAATATTCTTCTTCTTCTTCTTTTTTTTTTTGCTTGTGTTTTGTTTTCTAATTAGGTTTTGTAATTGTTTACAATGCTGACAGTTCTCCAATGCTTTTAAGATGGCTTTAAAATTGTGTCCAGCAGCCTTACTTGTTTACAGTGAAGCTGACCTGAGTTTACCATATTACCCGAATCTTTTAAAATATATTTTATTGACATCAGCTTGCAAAACATTAGAAAAAAATTTTGCACTCAAAGTATGTTAAAAGCAACTAAAAACTTTACAAACCAATGTTCATTAAAACACTGCATTTCTACAGGTGAAAAATGTTAACAAATACAATAAAATGTATTTCCTATAATAATTTATTGCATTCCCAAATAAGTGTAATTCAGTTCTCTAAAACACTTTATGCATCTATTTAAGTTTACCTTTAATGTCTGCTATAAATAAAGTTTGGGTGAAAGTCACAAGAAAAAAAAGAATGATAATATTTCACACAGAATTTTATGGTTGTTTTGTTAAAGACAAACACTAAAGTAATTTATCTCTTACATGGTTTTTAAAACAAATCTCTATAAAGTTTGTAGATTAGGTTAAAATAGGAATTTATATAAATTTTAATATTTACTAATCAATTAGATGTTGGCACTGCACACATATAACTTAGTCAAAGTTGTGAAGTGGTGGGGAGGAGTTAGAATGTTTATGCTTTACTAATTTCACAAAACCTGTGAAAACTCGGGTTTTTACATCATATATACACATACAAGTGTCTCAGAAATTTTACTCCAATACATGTGGCTAAAAACTTGTAAGCAGTCAGGCATTTATCTTTTGTATCAAATTTTTAAGTTTTATCTGAGAACATTCTGGAATCACAAGTAAACATTTTTTTTAAAGTTACTTCTAAACACTAGAAAAATTAGTAATGCCCTTTATATTGGTAATTCTTTAAAACCTTTTTTCTTGTGTCATACATCAAGATAATGTTAAATATAAATAATGCTTATTCTAAGATACTCAAAAGGATATTAGACAATTTTTGTATTTTTGGAAACACTATAAAGGTAAATCTTTTTTTTTTTTTATCTAAGTTAATGGTAAAGGTACTGGCCACCTATAATTTTATGAAAAATAACACATTGTTACAAATTGATGCACTCTCAATCTTAGAAATTAAAATTGAAATTGTAAACTAAGATAAACTCAACTTTATTTTCCACCAAGCACTGTTCTAGTGTCCTAAAACGTATCAGCGTATAGAAGCCAATCCCTAAGCACCATAAACTGTTCACTGTATTAGAAGATGGTATTATAGTGAAAAAAGCGGAAAGTTTTTAGGTGTTGGAAATAGAGGTGGCAATTTTTAATAGGATGGCCACAGCATATCTCACTGAGAAGATAACACTTTTGTAAAAATTTGAAGAAACCAAAGGATTTTGTGAGGCACTTATATGGACAAATT
Organism: Saccopteryx leptura; assembly: GCF_036850995.1. Classification (NCBI taxonomy): domain Eukaryota; kingdom Metazoa; phylum Chordata; class Mammalia; order Chiroptera; family Emballonuridae; genus Saccopteryx; species Saccopteryx leptura. The sequence continues at coordinate 29,183,698 of NC_089503.1, read as the reverse complement.
TCTAGGGAGCAGATAAAATAACTAATGGAAAGAAAAGCCTTGAGGTGGCAATGTGTCCAGAATGTTTAAGAAAGATAACGTGACCAAAGAAGAGATTACTATATGAATTATCTACCATGAAGATATAAAGTACAAAATTTTAAAACTAAATTGGTATCCTAAATTACTCTTTACACTTTCTTATTAAAAATTTAACTATCTGGGCCCTGGCCGGCTGGCTCAGCGGTAGAGCGTCGTCCTGGCGTGCAGGGGACCCGGGTTCGATTCCCGGCCAGGGCACATAGGAGAAGCGCCCATTTGCTTCTCCACCCCCCCCCCCTTCCTGTCTGTCTCTCTCTTCCCCTCCCACAGCCAAGGCTCCATTGGAGCAGAGATGGCCCGGGTGCTGGAGATGGCTCCTTGGCCTCTGCCCCAGGCGCTAGAGTGGCTCTCGTTGCGGCAGAGCCACGCCCCGGAGGGGCAGAGCATCGCCCCTGGTGGGCGTGCCGGGTGGATCCCGGTCAGGCGCATGCAGGAGTCTGTCTGACTGTCTCTCCCCGTTTCCAGCTTCAGAAAAAAATACAAAAATAAAAATAAAAAAATTAACTATCTGAATTTATGACTAACAGTAGATTATTAAACATATAAAAATGTTAGATGTTAGAGACATGATTCATTTAAAAGATATGATTTTTAAAAAACTATAGCCAAATTCAACTCAGACTAGAACCTTGCTTATTCTATTTTTGAATATTACAGAAAGTAGCCAAACCCAGTCAAGAACCAGAACTCACTATTCAGTGATCAAATTGCCATTTATAATCCCCAACTACTCTTACTGCTATAAAAACAATGTAATACCATTTCTCCTAAAAATTATACAATAAATCACTATCATGTTAATATAATACAATCCTTATACATCCCTCCTTATTCATCTAAAACTATATATTACCATAGGTAAACTATAGTCCCTCCCTAATAACATTTTTGAACTTGACAAAATTTTGAAAAGAAAATTTAGACAATTGTAGATTTACCATTTTTTTGTTAAAAAGACATTTGAAAACCAATTCTTATGCTTTCACTTTTCTTAATTTTAGCCTAGTCTTTATGTCTTCTAATCTTGTAATACAAGATGCCAGTATATTAATTTCAGAGTTTTGTTCAAAACTCCGTTTTGATCTTTGATACTAACATCAATAAAAGCAGAAATGGCATTCTAAAATCTTGGTTATTATTTCTTTGTCCTTTTAGTATAACTCCCTTTTAGTGCACACTTGCCTATTAAAGTATGCATTTAACAAAACAAGAAGATAATTTCAATTTTTTTCATTAATAATACAATTCACATAACAAATGAGAATCCTTTTTTTCCGTGCTTGAACCAATCTGAAAATTGTGTCATTGATAGACACTGGCAATGCTGTATCCTAGGACTGGCATTTAGTACAGACATTTCACTTATGGTGAAAATTTTTCTAGGAATCAAATTGAAGAGACTGCTCAAATTTTATCTTTCTATAAAAAACAACTTATTTCATCCCTTAAAAAAGGCTTTTTGTTATCATCCCAAATGAATACCGTAGTCAATTAATGTAATGTTTCCCTCAAACTATATGAAAATTATTAAAGGGAATAAAAGATTTCATAGCTTCTTAATTCTGTTTCTGAAGATTCAAAAATTAATGAAGAACAAAAAAGAATTGCTAACCAACATGCAATTTTTTTTGAAAAGGAAATTTCCAGCCCTGGCCGGTTTGCTCAGTGGTAGAGCGTCGGCCTGGTGTGCAGAAGTCCCAGGTTCGATTCCCGGCCAGGGACACAGGAGAAGCGCCCATCTGCTTCTCCACCCCTCCCCCTCTCCTTCCTCTCTGTCTCTCTCTTCCCTCCCACAGCCAAGGCTCCATGGGAGCAAAGATGGCCCGGGCGCTGGGGATGGCTCCTTGGCCTCTGCCCCAGGCGCTAGAGTGGCTCTGGTCGCAACAGAGCGACGCCCCGGAGGGGCAGAGCATTGCCCCCTGATGGGCGTGCCAGGTGGATCCCGATCGGGCGCATGCAGGAGTCTGTCTGACTGTCTCTCCCGGTTTCCAGCTTCAGAAAAATACAAAAAAAAAAAAAAAAAAAAAAGGAAATTTCCACTCAATTAACTTCTGAATTCATACAGCCATTTAAGTTAAACAAGGGTCCAGAATTTAAATATCTCAACTTAAGGTTTTCCTAAAGCAAAATTACATTCACATTATTTTAGCCATTATAAGATTTCAGATGTTTTATGTTTTTTCTCTAGTTCTTTACCTAATAGCTTAGCTGCAATTCAAGATTAACTATCAAGCTCATGTTTCTACAATTAAAAATTTAATATAAAAAAAATTTAATGTAGTAGTCACAAGTTATCTGTTTAAAATACTGGGAAGAGCTAGAAGCAAAATTCAGCTTAACAACTATCAAGCTTTTTCAACACTGCAAATAAAGCATGCTTTCTTCCATGTTGAGGATTCAGCAAATATTTTTTCTATCAAATACAGATATTTTCTCTGTCATAGCTCCTACAAGCTGGTGTTGCAATCATCTCCTATTCCAAACTGTAAATTTATTCACTGAGTGTTAATAGCATCTAAGTGTCTAGCATACATTTGCTCAGTAGATAACTTGAAAATTCCCCATCTTCCTCTGATATGTAAAGCCAAAGGAAGAAGCTGAAACAAGACATTTTCATGTATTTTTCTGTCTATAGCCATATGAAAATACAGAGATGCTATGGAGCTTGAAAATGTTACCAGATGACTTTGAGAATCTATATATTCAAAAGTCAATAGTAACACTGAAAAACAGTCCAACAGTTTGGGCAATCTTACCTGAATATATAATCCAGGAAAATACAGGAATTTATAGTTGTGAGTACATGAAAGTTCATTCTTGTATTTATTATTGCATTATTTTCCATACAACCAACTGTAAATCTGCTCTTGCCACACTGTATGTATATCAACAGGCTTCTGTTTAAGTCATTTTACTAAAACTTTCCACTGTATCAGGGTACTTTTAAGGACTTCACACATAAAATCACTTGTCAAAGTGTTTGCTAACAAAATTCTGCATAATTTGTAAATCTGCTTTTGCCACACTGTATGTATATCAACAGGCTTCTGTTTAAGTCATTTTACTAAAACTTTCCACTGTATCAGTGTACTTTTAAGGACTTCACACATAAAATCACTTGTCAAAGTGTTTGCTAACAAAATTCTGCATAATTTCCAGAGAACCCCCCCTAAAAGTTAAACTACAGCTTATACTTTTATTCCTATTCAAAAAGTATCCTAAAATAAGCAACACTGAGCCTGACCAGGTGGTGGCACAGTGGATAGAGCATTGGACTGGGATGCAGAGGACCCAGGTTTGAAACCCCGAGGTTGCCAGCTCGGGTGTGGGATCATAGACATGACCCCATGGCACTGGCTGAGGCCAAAGGTCGCTGTTTTGAGCAAGGGGTCACTCTGCTGTAGCCCCCTGGTCAAGGCAGATATGAGAAAGCAATCAATGAACAACTAAGGTGCTGCAACAGAGACTTGATGTTTCTCATCTCTCCCTTCCAGTCTGTCTCTCTCTGTCACAAAAGAAAAAACTAATAAGCAACACCGAATCCACAAAATTCCTAGTTCTTCAATTGTAGGAAACTTAGAATTGTAAGACTTTTATACGTAAGTAATTCAAGTTTGGACATACCATCATAAATATTTAGAATCAACTGAGTAGTGTCAGAAAGCTGCATGAAGATAGTTCAGTTTTCAGTGATAGAGAGATGAGCTCAAAAAATATTTCTTGAATGCCCAAACCTGATAAAACAAAAAATAACTGGAAGTGTTGGTCCAGTTTCAGTAACTCTTTTTCTCATTAATGATAGGAGTCAAGATTCTCCTTCAGAAATTTATTTTATTTTTTAAATTTTATTTATTCATTTTAGAAAGGAGAGAGAAATGGAGAGAGAGAGAGAGAGAGAGGAGAGAGACAGAGAGAGAAGGGGAGGAGGAGCAGGAAGCATCAACTCCCATATGTGCCTTGACCAGACAAGCCCAGGGTTTCGAACCGGTGACCTCAGCATTTCCAGGTGACGCTTTATCCACTGTGCCAACATAGGTCAGGCTCTCCTTCAAAACTTTTAAAATGAGAGCTAAATTTTGTACCCTCTGACTTCAATCTTTCATTTATTCATGTAGTTTTATAATTACAAATATTTCAAAGATCTCCCCTCTAAAACCAAAAGTACAGTCTTATCCAACCAAAAAACTTACTTTGCAAGTCTTCTACACTTCAATGGAAAGAAGGTATGAAGAAAACTGTTTAGGAAGCATATATTCAAAGACTAACATAAATGCTGCCTTCATTTAAGAAAATTCTATTCTAATAAAACCCCTCATTGCTGAGCCAGTAACAAAAAGTAAAACTTACTGTTCGCACTTTAATACTGAATGTAAATAAACATTTGGAGTTGTAAAGAATGTGTTCTTAAAAGTTCTGAATTACTGCCTGACCAGGCGGTGGCGTAGTGGATAGAGCATCGGACTGGGATGCAGAAGACCCAGGTTCGAGACCCCGAGGTCGCCAGCTTGAGCATGAACTCATCCGGGTTGAGCAAAAAAAAAAAAAAAGCTCACCAGCTCAGACCTAAGGCCCCTGAGCAAGGGGTCACTCGGTCTGCTGAAGGCCCACGGTCAAGGCACATATGAGAAAGCAATCAATGAACTAAGGTGTCGCAACAAGAAACTGATGATTGATGCTTCTCATCTCTCTCCGTTCCTGTCTATCCCTCTCTCTGACTCTCTCTGTCCCTGTAAAAAAAAAAAGTTCTGAATTACTAAAACTTGCTACTTCTGTATTCAAAATTCCTGCTATTTGAAATTAGACCCAAATATACTACTTACAAAAATTAGGGAGATATTTCAAAATGAGTATGAAGCGATAAAATATCCCCTAATTTTTGTGAGCAGTGTACATGACTAAAAAAAAAGTTAAACTGTGAAGGGTAAAACTAAACAAATAGCTAAGTAGAATTTTAGAGCTAAGATTTTATTCAAACCATGAGATAAAAGTTGCATAGAAGTGACCATACCCTGTCATCTAACATATGCAGAAATTACATGTGTTTGTGTGTAGCTAAATGTTTTTTAAATGTAACCCAGAATCCTAATAGCTAGATAAGAATGCAAGAAATTACTTCTAGTAGCTTAACCTTTCATTTCGTTGTCCTTAGGAGAGCTATGTAAGATCTCTACATCTCAGAAAAGCTGAACATCAGAAGAAAAATGAAGGTTAACAGATTACCTACCTCAAAAGGTAAAATGTGATAACCAGGTATTTCACATAAGAACTACACAAAGTGCGCCTAACCAGGCGGTGGCACAGTGGATAGAGCGTTGGACTGGGATGTGGAGGACCAAGGTTTGAAACCCTGAGGTCGCCAGCTTGAGCGCGGGCTCATGTGGTTTGAGCAAAGTTCACCAGCTTGGACCCAAGGTCACTGGCTTGAGCAAGGAGTTACTCGGTCTGCTGAAGGCCCACAGTCAAGGCACATATGAGAAAGCAATCAATGAACAACTAAGATGTTGCAACGAAAAACTGATGAATGATGCTTCTCATCTCTCTCCATTCCTGTCTGTCTATCCCTATCTATCCCTCTCTCTGACTCTCTCTCTGTAAAAAAATAATAAATAAATAAACAGCTCCCATCTTTCCTTCCCTTTGTGGATGAATAAAAAAGAGAGAGGCCCTGGCCGGTTGGCTCAGCGGTAGAGCGTCGGCCTAGCGTGCGGAGGACCCGGGTTCGATTCCCGGCCAGGGCACACAGGAGAAGCGCCCATTTGCTTCTCCACCCCTCCGCCGTGCTTTCCTCCCTGTCTCTCTCTTCCCCTCCCGCAGCCGAGGCTCCATTGGAGCAAAGATGGCTGGGGATGGCTCTGTGGCCTCTGCCTCAGGCGCTGGAGTGGCTCTGGTCGCAACATGGCGACACCCAGGATGGGCAGAGCATCGCCCCCTGGTGGGCAGAGCGTCGCCCCTGGTGGGCGTGCCGGGTGGATCCGGTCGGGCGCATGCGGGAGTCTGTCTGACTGTCTCTCCCTGTTTCCAGCTTCAGAAAAATGAAAAAAAAAAAAAAAAAAAAAAGATCTCTTTCAGCCCCATTTAAAAAAAAAAAAAAGAGAGAGAGAAAAAAGAACTACACAGTGCCAAAATATAGTAAGCACCTATTATATAAATGTTATTACAATTGAGGCAAGTAATCAGAAGAAAAATCATTATTAACAAGACACAACTGAAAATAAACAATGGATTTTTAAAATGTAGACTTTTATCTCTTTATTTCTTAAAACCTATTCTAGATTATATTTACCTTCAAAAATGTATCCCTCACATACTTTTCCTTATATAATGTTCACATATAATATTGTTTTCTGTAATTCAGTAGTTTTGTAGATCTACACCTAAAATGTAACATAATTGAAAATCACCTGCTTACTTTTAGGAATTCCAGTACAGTTCCATATATATTTTGGGTAAGAGCCACAAAATATTTTAATTTATTGCAAATATTTATACATTTAAATTCACAGTAAGTTGCCTCTTAGTAGTAAAAACTATAAAAAATTCTCACCTCATTACTACTCAGTATTACATTAGTCTAAAGAAAACTTTTATTTGAACAGTTAAATAGGGAACTTTAGAAACAGTAAATCTGGGAGTTAGAAAAAGGTAAATATGAGCTGAATATTAAATTATACTAGAACACTACTGGTTCTTTTCAGTGTGATGATATTGTAGTTATGAAGAACAATATTCTTTATATAAGCAGAGAAAGCATTCACAACAAAACATAACACTGGGTCAAGGTGGAAGATGCACAGGTATCTACGATATTTATCCTACTTTTTTGCTTTAAAAATTTAGTAATAAAAAATTGGAGAGGGGAGAAAAGAGAGATTAAATAGCTTCCTTAAGGTCACAGTAATTTTCACAATGGAAGAAAAAACCCTAGGTGACCATATTCCAAATTGTATTATTTCTCCACACTATCCATTATAGCATAACCCACATTTTAAAAAATAAATTCTTTAAATGTCTTTCTATGCTACAAAAATGATCAGGCCACTGTTTTAATAACACAGATATTGAGTAGAATTCTGAACCTACAGTTGAGGCACCTAGAAAATAACCAAACCACTATCTATATAAAAATTAAATCACAGGTGCTTATATAAATAAGTTCTTTTTAACTTGGAATGTGTTCTTTGAATGTAAACCTCACAACTATTCTGTGAACTGGAAAAATTAAAATTTACCATCTAATAACTTGCTTTCTGAAAAAGAATACTTTTATGGCTTAAGCACTCTTTAAATGCTAGTAGAAACACTATTTTCTTACAAGTCTTAACTTTCTAATGTATGCCTCAAACAAGAAATTAAAAAAAACATTTGCAAACACAAATATTTATCTAGGTGATTTTTCTGACTTTCTAAGCTGTTTTAAATGCAAAAATCCCATGATTCTTAAAAAACAAATTCTTATTTGAAAAAATATACCATTTGCTCAAGTAAGTAAATCAAAAAAGATACTTATTTCTCATAGCCTACAGTGGTTTTTAATAAAAATATAAAACTAGTTTCTATATAACAGAACCAGTGGGGTAGTAGTATTTTTTATCATCCCCATAAAATTTATGACAAAATTTAAAGGTATCACTGACAATATGATTTTATGTTTGAAAAACTGACATAATCAAAACTCAAATCCAGTAAGTCATCTTTTCTACCTATACTTACTAGTAAGCTGTTTCAAAGAAAAAAAAGTGGGGCAGGTAGAGAGAAGATAGTATTTCCAATAGTTTTCAATAATCTAAAAGTTTGCATCATTAATAGAGTAATATTTACACTCAACAATAAACAGAAAAACACTAATTTGTTCAGTAAAATGGAGTGGGCAGTTACTAAATTAGAAATGGCCTGACCTGTGGTGGCGCAGGGGATAAAGTGTCGACCTGGAAATGCTGAGGTAGGTCGCCGGTTCGAAACTCTGGGTTTGCCTGGTCAAGGCACATACGGGAGTTGATGCTTCCTGCTCCTCCCCCCTCCTCTCTCTATCTCTCTCCTTTCTAAAATGAATAAATAAAATTAAAAATAAATAAATAAATTAGAAATGATTTTTAGTCTCAAAAATACTTCCCATTATTTTATCTTGAGAATACGTTTATTAAAGCTGGGGAAGGTGAAACAAGGAAGGGCTTATAAGAAGCAACAGGAGAGAGTGTAAGGTGGGACTGCTTTGGTTGTCTAGAATGTTATAGGGTCTGACCTGCGCTGCCGCAGTGGAGAAAGCATTAACCTGGCACGCTGAGGTGGCCGGTTTGAATCCCAGGGCTTGCCTGGTCTAGGCACATATGGGAGTTGATGCTACCTGCTCCTTCCCTTTCTCTCTCCTCTCTAAAATAAATAGTCTTAAAATTTTTTGTAAATGTTATAGGAAATTGAGCCTAGGCAGAGCTACTTTGGTTCACTGGAAAGTCAGAAAAAAAGGGGCCTAAGATGCAGGTTCCGGGGGTTAGCCCTGGACCAGCTGGCGCTGCCTATTATTCCCCTGGTTGAAAGTCTCATGGGGACTTTCTGAGTTTAGGAGATGCATGCCTGAGAGGGAAGAAAGGGTGGGCATGCTCCCAGGATGGAGAGAAGAGTGCATCTCCTGATTACTTTATTACAAAAAAATAAGTAATTACACATTGGAGAAAACAGTCAACAATGAAATCACCTATAAGGATTAAATGAACATCATGTACCTCAGGATGAAATAGAGAGGACACACAACCATTCGTAGTTTTTCAGCAGAACTGTACATAATCTGAATCTGAGGAAATATGAAACTTCAATCAACATCAAAGAAAACCAAAGACATGACAGCTAAGTGCAATGGCCTTTACAAACTAAAAAAAAAATTCTATAAAGATTACTTATATAATGAAAGAACATGGACTAAAGATTAAAATTCTATTGTTTCCTGAATTTCTTAAATTCTTATTTATGTATGAGAATATAGTCATTATTAGGAAATAAACAAATGTTGAAAGGTCAGAATATATGCAACCAAATCTCCTATGGTACAGGAAAAAAGTAGGATGAAGCAGAAGCTTATGCCAAATGTTAAAAACTGGTCAATGAGGGTGAAGTGTATACGGGAGTTCCCTATATTGTTTTTGCAACATTTTTGTTGTTTATAATATTTTAAAAATAAAAAATTTTAAATATACAGAAATTGCTTAAATAATAAAAATGTCATCTTATAGCCTGCAAAAGCACTGCTCTGACTTGCCAGTCAACCTATAACAAAGCAGATTAAATGTGATCCCGTGATTGGCACACAATTTAAACCTTCAACTTGAAACAGTGATAATCTAAATACTGTTTTATGCATTTTCTCATTTACTAACATATCCTAAGAGAACCACAAACCTTGAAATTCACTTATTACACAGTAGTTAAAAATTATAATAAAAGGTAGATGAGGGAATTAAATGTACAAAAACAGATACCAAAACTTTTTGTTGGTAAATCCCCAAATACATTTAAGCTCCCTCCTACCACATCAAGTCCATACTTTCAGAAGACATTTTATTAAGGTAACTTCATTTTTTAAAAATATTTACATTCTGTAAAATTTTGACATTATTAGAGTACTTCTACAATTATCACTGGTGCTGAAATTCTTAATTATAACTAGAAATATAAAATTTACCTTTTTTCCTTCTTTGCCAAGTGACAGGAGGGGAGATAGAGACAGACTCCCACATGCAACCCCCTGGATCCACCCAGCAACCCCGTCAGGGGCCGATGCTCTGGTCATCAGGGGTGATGCTTGCAACCAAGCTATTTTTAGCCCGAGACAGAGGCTCCACGGAGCCATCCTCAGTGGCCAGGGCTGATGTACTTGAACCAACTGAGCCATGGCTGTGGGAGAAGAGAGAGAGAGAGGAAGAATGGGGAAGCAGATGGTTACTTCCCCTGTGTGTCCTGACTAGGAGCTGAAACTGGGATATCCACATGCCAGGCCAACCCTCTACCACTAAGCCAATGGGCCAGAGCCCAAGTTATATTTTTAAAATTTTGTATTTTAGAAGTTATATTTAAAATCTGTTGCCTGACTGGTGATGGCACAGTGGATAGCATGGGATCACTGACATGATCCCATGGTGGCTAGATTGAGCAAGGGGTCACTGGCTCAGCTGGAGGCCCCTGGCCAAGGCACGTATGAGAAGCAATCAATGAACCACCAAAGTGCCTCCACTACGAATTGATGCTTCCCACCTCTCTCCCTTCCTTTCTCGTTAAATATATAATAAAAACAAAAACGGGGGGGGGGGGGACTATCAAAAGTCACTAAGGAAAAAGATATTTAAACAAGGGAACATGAGTTCAAGTGGTTAATATTTATACTCATCTGTGTAGTAAAAACCAGAAATGGATAAAAACTTGACTACAGAAATATCTAGAAACTTCATTCTCACCTGTCAAAAGAATGGGGAGTACTTGTAAAGACTAAAAACTAATTAAATGAATAGATGTTAGCTAATAATCTGAAATTATGATGTGGTATTCAGGTTTAAAAAATTCTAAAGGGTAAGAGCTATCAATAAAGGCTGCAATAATTCTTTCAAGCCACCTTCTTCAGCCTAAGGGCCTTCTTAACACACAGGACTCCCTAAGAAGTTGCCTAAGAGTTTGGCACTTAGGTGATTATACAGGATGAGGAAAAAGTAGATTTATAGCTATGAATATGAGTTTAATCTTGCCTTATTATTGTATTATTTTTCATGCAAACATCTGTGAATCTACTTTTGCCCCACACTATTGTTTACGGAGCCAGAAAATCAGGTGTCAAACCCAGAAATAGAATCAACAAGTAAAAAACTGTCAAGAACACAACCCCAATCCTGACTGCTGATCTCAGAAATAGTTATCGTACTGTCAATAACACTCTGAAGCACACAGAATTTGCCTCTAAGATTAACTGATTGATTTATATACTGACTGATAAATCACAACATGGTATATTCAGAAGAATTATCCAGGAGTTCAATCATTTTATAGTCCAGTCCAGACAAGTTGAGGGAGTATTCTGCAAGGTATGAAATATATTCACAGCAAATAGGATTCAAATGCTGCCCTGTAAAGCCTCAATTCCCAAAATTGACAGAAACACCTAACAGCATCAGATTCCATGTGTCCTTTCTTTGGAGACTGAGTCAGCAATACTGGTATACCAATTGCAAAGCTTGTTGTACATTTTAAATGCTTCCCAGGGAATACTAAAGCAGTCCAGTTTGTAAAGTTTGGGTTTAAGGGACAACAATCTCTTGATTTATTTTACTCATGTATAAAATAGGATGGCTAAACTAATTTATCTTCCAGCTTTAAACTTAACATCCACTTTGGCTGTAAATATGTAATACTTGCATATTCAGGGTTTGCTGAGTAGAAAAATTTTCATGGAAAACATCATTATGAAATGGTCAACTTTTTTCTCCAATTTCAATATGAAAAGTTACAGAAAATCTCACCATAAAAGACCATTTCCCACTTTACTATGTGAGGTGATGAATGTTAACATTGCAATAATCATTTTCCAGTATGCACACATATCAAATTATTGTTGTAGATCTTAAACTTATACAGTGTTATATCTCAATAAAACTGGAAAAGGGGTAAACCATTTCCCACATAGGAATTTTTAGACAATGACATACAATAATGCTACCATTACATGCCAGAGCTAAAACCTTGCATTAAAAAAAGTAATCAAACATGTTCTGTCATATGAATAAAAGTATTAGAAAGATTAAAAATAGCTTTCAGACTTTATCTTTAGACTATATCACATTTCAAATTATTCCAAAACTGTACTTCAATACTGTCTTTCACATATAACCCTGTCTTTATAAATATTACTTAGTATTTCCAAACAGAAAATTTTTCTTTACAAGTCCCCTAGCATACAAAACCATAAAACTTACCCAAGGTTACGCTTTCCTGAGCCTTAAAAAAAGCTGTTTAGTTTATCAACAAGTTGTATTCAAAGCAAATATTCATAATTTTATTGATACTGTTGTGGACTGAACATGTGGGAGAAAAATTTATATACTACAATTGATTGTTACAGTATTTGTGTTCTGCTCCAAAGAGCAAAACTGTTTAAAATTTAAAAAATATTTATAAGCAAATAAATGCACTTTTCCAAATTTAGAAGTATAGCTTTTGATATCACTAGTATTATTTGTCATCTTCATTTCTTAGAAGTACCCTGAACCAGACTCATACCAAATAGCTGTTTCCAAGTTGAAAGCACACAGTAAACAACCCACCCTCCACAATAAACCTGTTAGAAAATAGTTGAGCCTTTGACTTCAAGAGTTTTTGTTAATGTTTTTTAAAGAGAAAGTCAACTAATTGCTACCTGGTTCCCTTATACTCGTTAGAACCAAAAATGCAGAGCACCCTAAAATGTTTTTCCTGTTAGAATTAGTTCTGTATACAAATATAAGAATATGGGAGTTTTGAATTTTGATATTATGAAAGGCTTAAATATGTTTGTGTTTATTCATGGAGCCTATCTTTAATGCCTCTTCACAAAGGCATGGGAGGGAGTGTCTTATAACAAAGTAATTCCTTAAATCTTATTGACTACAATGCCCAGTAATTTTAAGAAAACTATTAAGTATTGTATATTAAATGTTATGTTATTCCATAAATGCTCTATAAGTTTTGGGTAAAACACTACCCACAGGAGAACTCCAAATTGCATGATCAAACAGCCCTTTAAGTTTCACAACAAATTTTGGAATGTAGGTACTTTTTATTAAAATCTGGTCTCCACATTTTCAGAATATATCATAACTCTATCACACATACAAAAATAGAATATAAAAAATCTGGGTTAAAAATTTACGAGTATATGCAGAGGGAAAAATATGACCATTTTTATAAATGTTTATCAGTGACTGCAAAGATAATTTTGCTTTATAAAGTTAAGAAATATAAAGGTAATCAGGTTGAGCTGTGCAAGGTTTTGTTTAAAAATAAAAGTCTACATTTCATATAAAATAATAAACTACCTACATGATACAAAGAATATAATACAAGATTTTTTAAAAAGGAATCTCTTATCTAAATTAAATATGTCCTTTTGTAAACAGTTTATTATGCAATGCCTTTGGGTGAAGGGAAAAGATTCCCAGGGGAAAATATATAATAGACCATGTTAGAAATGACAACACCTAAACATCTATGCTACAAGAGAAGGCAGAGTGGATGGGATAAGACATAAAAGAACCAAAAATAGAAGTTTACTACTTACAGTAGTAAACATAAAAATATCTTTGTTTTAAAAAATAGTATGTGATTACTCAAAGCACTCAGATATTTTATCACTCCATTCTGTTTGCAAATAATTTGTTTTCTTTTACACCCCTATACTACATTATACATGCATTTAAGAAACTACACAGAATATTGTTATTTTAGAATACAATCTGAATAATCACACAGACATGGACCAACATTTATTACAAACAGGAAAGGAGCAATCTACAGGAAAAGAGTACAAATATTATTTTTAAAGGTTGCAAGCTGAAGAATATATAATCTATATGATAATGCAATAATTTTATCTGCATTAAAAAAATCACATTGCTCAATATATACAGAACATTAAAATACAGTTTAAACTGCTACTTAGAGGCATTAAAACAGTAAAGACAGTAGAGTTTATTTCAAGTTAGGTCACTCATGTTCCATCCTGAGTTCACTTCCATTTTCCAAGAAGAAAGGTACTTTTAGTCATTTTTCCCAAGTAGAAAGGTTATTTTGAAAAAGTATACTTTATAACCCATTATTTGCATGAAAAGGTATTCATGTTTTTTAGAAAAAGCGACCAATTCTTTATATACTTTGTGTGTATGTATTTTTCTGAAGTGAGAAGTGGGGAGGCAGTCAGACAGATTCCAGCATGTGCCCAACTGGGATCCACCCAACATGCCCACCAGGGGGCGAAGCTCTACCCATCTGGGGCATTGCTCCACTGCAATCTGAGCCATTCTAGCGTCTGAGGCGGAGGCCATGGAGCCATCCTCACCGCCCAGGCCAACTTTGCTCCAATGGAGCCTTGGCTGCAGGAGGGAAAGAGAGAGATAGACTGGAAGGAGAGGGGGGAAGGGTGGAGAAGCAGATGGGCGCTTCTCCTGTGTGCCCTGGCTGGGGATTAAACCTGGGACTTCCACACGTCTGGCTGACGCTCTACCGTTGAGCCAACCGACCAGGACCTATATACTTTTATTAAAGAATTACAGCTCCCACAGACAGTAAGATATATTGTAGCTATACCAGCAGTATCACCTTCATTTCTCCTTCAGCTACCAATAAAAAACATACTTTCAAAGGAAAATTTATTAATGTGGCCCAATTAAAAAAAAATTACTTTTAACTATAAGATAATATATCTTACATGCTGTCACACTGACTACCTAGCTACAGAAAAAACTGTAATCATAAAGGGGAAAATTTAAAAATAATATGGCAAAACTAAGAACTTTCTCCATTTTGTGATACTTAGTGACCCTTCTGACCACTTTAAAAAGTAGTTCTTTAGAGAGCTTGGAGGCTCTGATGGGATAATTCCACTGAACTCGTGTTTAAAAACACACACTTCTCAAACTCAAAAATGCAGATTTAAGAAATCCATTTATCAACTAAATGGCTACAGATGTATTAAAAACTATTAAGTTTACTTTAAAACTAGCAGCAAATGTATTTTCATATAACAATCACAATTAGACTATATCTGATAACTATTTCACTTTAAAATTAGTCATACAATTGTTTGTTCTTATGATAGTTATATATATCATGTACAGTAGCAGATTTGGAATTCAAGAGTAAAGAAATACTTCTCACATACCTGAGGCAAAATGTGATTGCCCATACAGTCAGTCATGAGCTGCTTGAGCTGCTTAACAACAGGCATACTGAGAAATAGTGTTAGGTGATTTTGTTATTGTGCAAACTACAGTGCACTTACTCAAACCTAGATGGTCTAGTCCACTACATAACTGGACTATATGTTACACCTCCATCGTATATGCGGTTTGTCAACCAAAATGTCGTAATGTGGCACATGACTGTACAATACATACAACACTGAAGTAATTTGGTATAATTTTGAAATTATGTAAGATCATAAATACAAAGATGTTGGTCTTAAATGTGCTTTCATTAGAACCATAGAATTTTACCTCCAACACTTTCTATGCTTTAGCAAAAAAAATTAAAATAAACAAAAGATAATGAATTAAGGATGACACGTTAAAGCTCAAATTTCACACAAGCAGCCAGTATCTGCTAAATAATCACTGGTAAGAAAAAAGCTGATATACTGGCAAATATTTTAAAATATCAGATTAGTGTTATTAACATTTTTACTTCAAACTTAAAAGTAAAAAAACTCTTTTTGCGTCACTTTAATCTTAAGTAATATTTACAAGAAATTTCTCTGGGGAAGCAAATCATCTCTTGTTATGGAAGATGTATGTTTTTCTATTAGAGAAGAACTAAATGTATTTGGACAAGTTGGTTTAGCCGAATATAAATAAATGAAACATCACAATTTTCCCACCATGAAGTACTGAGTTACAACAAATATATCAATAAAACTTTATTTTCTTGAGAGTGCACACAGGATGTTATGTAAACACTGTTAGTACTACCTTTGATATAGACATTCTTATTATTACTTTAGATTTTAATATATTATGAATAGGTTGTGTCTTCACAGAAATATTAAAGGCCACGTTGGGTGATATAGCCAAAGAAAATTTTATCATTTCACAGACTAAACAAGGTACAAAATGTGAGAATTATAAAAAATAAAGAGTAAATCAGGAAAGAGAAAAACACAGTTCAGAATATGTATTTCTGAAATCAAGATTCAATTTAATCTTAACTCCTAAACCAGAAATAAAAATGTTTACAAAATATACAATATGTTCTTTATTTTTTTCTCAGATGTTTTATACATACATTCATGTTTGTGTGTATGTGTATAAAATAACTGCAATCATTACCAACTAAATAAATCAGGCAACTGCTAGCAGCTCTGAAGTATTATATGAAATGAGTCTGACACTTAAACAACTTTCAGCCCCTTGGAATAACATCTTGTTTTAGAATTCTTTTTGAGAATGTAGTTTATATTTTTAGTTAGGAAATGGCTTTATACTCATTGTGTTTATATTAAGGACAGAATATCTAATTGCTAATTTCACTTTAACTTGAGCTGTAATAAAAAACATGAATAATGACTGGGTATTTGAAAACTGAAAGATATTTCTAAAATTCAGAA
This sequence comes from Saccopteryx leptura, assembly GCF_036850995.1. NCBI lineage: Eukaryota > Metazoa > Chordata > Mammalia > Chiroptera > Emballonuridae > Saccopteryx > Saccopteryx leptura. The sequence continues at coordinate 29,167,293 of NC_089503.1, read as the reverse complement.
AGTACTATTTCATTATATATAAAAAAAGCCACACAAAAAAACCTATTATACACCAGTGATGTTCATTTCTGACGAGTGTGCAGCATATAAGCTGTGTTTGTCAAGTCAAACTGGAACGCAGACCAAATACAGGTGATTCAGGTTCCTTGCTTTTTAATGAGTATACAAAGCAGCACTGGTTTCAGCATACCTCAGACAGAACGATTCACTCACCTGGTAAATTTCGTGCCAGGTTACTCTGATGATTAAATATATTAAGAAAAGAAATAGTCCCAAAGGGTAAGTGGCAAAATCTTAAGGACATGGTCCTGGGCCCAAACCACAACCAGACTCCACATAAGGTACAATCTCTCTCACACAACAAACATACAAACACACATACCACAAATACAATCACATACAAAAAATTTAACACACACACAATGTTCCTGCTATTGTCCAGTAATTCTCCCACTCCCAAAGTAATACGATACAAACTTTAGCATAAATACACTGAGTACACTGAAGCCTCCACTTAAAGCTGCTGTTGTTTAGTCTAGTCTGAGAAAAAGACATCACAGGTAACAACACCGTGTTGTGTTGCAATCTGTTCAGTATCGCTGATGACTAAAGCCCTTTGAACAGGTCCAAAACAGACCCACATATTATCAAATTTTAGCTGTGGAAAATATGATGAGGCTGCAGTGTACTTGGATTATGTTGAGAATTTATATTACAAAATTAATATTTTAAATAAGACTACTTCATAAGTTATAAAAAGAAATGGATAACACTTTCAGTTTAATGTAGATATCAGGTATTCCCAGCTCACCCCCTTCCATCCTATTAATTTATAACCTAAAGAATGATTACTTGGTGCCAATTGTTACTAACACATTAATGCTTTATCATCTTGACTGCTAATTCCAGTCTTCAAAAATGAACATCCCCTTCTAATTAAGAATGGGGCCCTAATTCTTTAAAATAAAACATGCTCGACATCAAATATCAAGACAGAAAGCAATTTTTAAACAGTATTGATGTGTAAATTATGATTATGCAGGTTTAAGCCTCATTAGCTTATCCCTGTATAATGTAAACTCTTTCCTACAGAAAAAATTTTTCTCTAAATTATTGAAGTGCTTACCATGTATTTTCACGAAATTAAAATCTGAAATAACTTTTCATCTAAATGTTGCATTTTACCAGAGACATTTAAAATACCCTATGAAACTAAGTTAACATTTCTGTATTTTCTTATACCGGTAGTTCATATTTTTGTAAGCAGGAATAAAAAGAAAAATGAGTTCTAAATAAATGACACAGGAGGCAATAAATTGACACATGACAAGTAAATAAAAGGCTAAAGCACTCCAATACCATTGAAACTGTTTTAATGTTGTTGCAACTGCAAAATGCAACAATCATCAGCTTGTAAAGACCCAAATTTCAAAAATTCATTTTAATTACTCCTTCATACCTATTTTACAAAATAAAGGCGAGACATTTAAATCCTCCTTGTCCAAGTTGTGCCATCTATGTTCCTAACTTGTTTTTACCACTATAGTGTATGCTACAATTCCCATCAGATGCTATATAAGAAAAATAAAATAAAATATTAACCTCTGCTTCAATGTACAGTTTCCAGAATCTGCCAGAACTGGGGAACTGGGCAACAAGGCGTTCGTAAGTCTTCCGAGCTTTGTCTATAGGTTGATTCTAAAATTGAAAACCAATAAACGGCATTTACAATAGTAGTATTATAAAAATAATTACTGCAGAACCAAGTAGTGTGATTGGACCCATAGAGAAGGAAATGTAATCCTATATCACTAAACCTGTGCCTCTCGAATGAGAATGCTCCAAGCGTCAAGGTCATATGGATTCTCTTCTAATTTCTTTTCGGCTTTCTTCACTTTCTCTGGGACATACTCAGCTGCCTGGAGGGAAAAAATAACAAACTGAAGTTACTGTTTTAAAACTCTCATGTCTAATTTAATTCAAGTACAGCATAATATATCAGTTCCTGGATACAATATCACAAGACAAAGCATAAAAATGTCCTCTTTATAAAAGAGATCTGCATTTTCTATTATCTATGTTATCACAAGTCAATTGAATAAAAAACAAAATCAAGTAATCACATACTTTTACAAGATATTTTAATATTTAAATAAACCCATCTTTTACATTAAATACTACAGAACAGCAGTTCTCAAACTCTGGTCTCAGGATACTTGTATACTCTGAAAAATTACTGAGTGGGTCAAAAAAGCTCTTGTTTATGTGGTCTCTTTTAATGTTTTAATTTTATTAGAAATTAAAACTGAGCCTGGCCTGGCCAGGCGGTGGCGCAGTGGATAGAGCGTCGGACTGGGATACGGAAGACTCAGGTTCAAGACCCTGAGGTTGCCAGCTTGAGCGTGGGCTCATCTGGTTTGAGCAAAGCTTACCAGCTTGGACCCAAGGTTGCTGGCTCGAGCAAGGGGTTACTCGGTCAGCTGAGGGCCCACAGTCAAGGCACATATGAGAAAGCAATCAATGAACAACTAAGGTGTCGCAATGAAAAACTGATGATTGATGCGTCTCATCTCTCTTCATTTCTGTCTGTCTGTCCCTATCTCTCTCTCTGTGTCTCTGTAAAAAAAAAAAAAAAAAAAAAAAAAGAAAGAAATTAAAACTGAGAAAAGCCTGGCCTGTGGTGGCACAGTGAATAAAGCATCGACCTGGAACACTGAGGTCACCGGTTTGAAACCCTGTGTTTGCCTGATCAAGGCACATAAGGGAGTTGATGCTTCCTGCTCCTCTCCACTTTCTCTCTCCCTTCTCTCTAAAATGAATAAAATCTTTAAAAAAAATTAAAACAGAAAAATTGTATTTATTCATTTGTTTAAGTTCAAATAAAATTATTTAAATACTAATAACATTTTAATTAAAAACCATTAAGATTCAATGAGAATATACTTGTTTTAACTATTTACAAATATGTTTAATGACTGATTTTAAAATGTAGCTGGATTTTATCTGCTTATGCATTCAATTTGCTATATCACATCATGTAAAAATTTCACTATACACTCATAAAAGGTTAAGAGTGATAAAGGCAAATGATGCCTTAAATTATAAAAGTTTGAACTCACAGATCCTCTGAAAGTCTTAGTAACCCCCAGGGTCCCTGGATCAACTTTGAGAAACACTGCTATAGTGCATTCATCCTGAGCCACAAAGAGAAAGCACTGAAAGAACGTGAAAATCTTATTTTGATGTAAAAGTTTTAAAAAGGTGACTCACAAATTTTATATACGGCATAATGAAAACTATAAAATAAATCTGCACTAAAAGATTGTACTAAAAGTTTAGTAATCATGTGGGTGATGGATGATGGAAATATAAGGTGATTCTCCCCATTTATTTTTTGATATTTTCTAAAGCCTTTAATAAGGTAGTTGTTTTTAAATTATAGAAATACAATCTTAATAGTAGCTAGCAGTTGTTCAGAATACTACTGAGTACCACAAAAAAAGTGATTCACAGTAAGTCATATGTATATTAATTCATACAAAGTTTTAGGCCGTCTTTTTGCAGAATTTCTGGAAATCTATAATATGACCCTATGTGTCAATAATATTAAGAAGGAAGAGTAAGGGAAGCATTGTCTTTAACACTTTTTCTTTTTAGTGGCAATATCTCATAGAACAATTGAGTCAAAATAAAAAATTTTGAAGTCATATATTTAGGAAAAATGTTACCTAGGGAAAACACTTTTCTTTAAAATAAATTACCTTCTACCACTAATAAATATACATTTTATTTATTTATTTAAGCAAATGAGAGAGAGAGAGACAGACAGACAGACAGGGACAGAGATGAGAAACATCAACTCTGGCCCTGGCCGGTTGGCTCAGTGGTAGAGCGTTGGCCTGGTGTGCAGGAGTCCCGGGTTCGATTCCCGGCCAGGGCACACAGGAGAAGTGCCCATCTGCTTCTCCACCCCTCCTCCTCTCCTTCCTCTCTGTCTCTCTCTTCCCCTCCCGCAGCCGAGGCTCCACTGGAGCAAAGATGGCCCGGGCGCTGAGGATGGCTCTGTGGCCTCTGCCTCAGGCTAGGATGGCTCTGGATGCAACAGAGCGACGCCCCAGATGGGCAGAGCATCGCCCCCTGCTGGGCGTGCCGGGTGAATCCTGGTTGGGGCGCATGCGGGAGTCTGTCTGACTTGCCTCCGTTTCCAGCTTCGGAAAAAAATGCAAAAAAATGCATTAAAAAAGGGAAACATCAACTAGTTGTGGCACCTTTTAGTTGTTCACAGATTGCTTTCTCATACGTGCCTTGACCAGGGGCTCCAGCTGAGCAAGTGACCCCCTTGCTCAAGCCAGCAACCTCGTGGTTTTCAAACCTGGGTCCTCAGCATCCAGGTCAATGTTCTATCCACTGACTCACTGCCTGGTGAGGCAAATACACATTTATTTATAGAAAAACAAAACAAACGAAACATCTTTCAAAAGACTAATGTACTTTTGTATTAAAATTATTAATATAAAAAGCTTTATAAACAGTTTGCTCAAAATACTAAAAACTGGTAAAGTTTAATGAGGAATAAAATGACACAGTAAAACAGTTTGGTAATGGTTACAATAAAGGTGACATTTCAAATCAGAATGATAGATTATTCCAAGTATGTTGTTAGAATAAATACAGTCATCTGTTAGAATAACTGCAAAGTCAACTTTGTCAAAATAAAGCTGAATTCCTATTTTACCCTTTCTACCAAAATAAAAATTAGGTAGCTCAAAGACTTGAACATTAAAAACAGGAAAACAGAAAAGAGCTAGAGAAAAGCATACTGAAATTTATCTCTGCAAGAAAAAGCCTCTTCAGAAGCCTTTGAAAAAGATAACTTAATTCATGAAGTTTAAATTTGTGTCAATAAATAAATAAATAAATAAACTTGTGTCCAAAAAAATTATAATCAAAGTCCAAAGACAAACTTAAAAGATCCTCAACACACTGGTTGACTACTAAAATTTACTAATAAAGTCCAGTCAACAAAAAAGCAGCAACTAAAAAAGAAAGTATTCAAACAGTTCCTAGAAAAAAGTAACAACAAACTTCACTCAAAAAAATACTAATGTAAACATAAAACAGATCAAGTGTTTTATAATTAACATTGCATTGGGAAGAGTAGGTAGAAACAGACATTCTCACATTGTTGACAGGATCAAGTAGTAATGCTGATCAAAATTTAAATTTAATATGAATGTCTGGCCCTGAATTCCACTTCTGCCAACATCTCTTACTGTACATGTATATTGAATAGTTACCCCTAGGCTATTTATTGGCATAAGACTAGAAGTAATTTAAATAATCATGTATAGAAAAACCGCTTAAATATTATCATGGAATTTGTACTCACTAAAAACAAGGTCTATAGTTAGTAACACGGATCAATCTCCATAATACTGTTTAAAAAAAAAAAAAAGCGGGGATAGGCTGGGGAGACACAAAGACACACATACAAATACGTACACTCACTTTATTGTATCTCTTCTTATGTTTGAATTTTTACTATTCACCTGAGAAATATTTGTTCAAAGCCTAGTGTATGCTAGACACTGTTGAAGGGACACTTGGGATACAGCAAAACAGACTTCTTTCAAAAGCGTTTACTTCTTGAAAAAACAAACTTTAAAGGATCCTAATTTATAAGATTCCAACCATATATGATAAAATAAGCTAATCTGATACAAGATGTTTAAATCAGGAACTAAAGAACTGTTAATACTTGACTTGCTTTAGCCAAAGTTAATGATTAGTGTTTCAAAGCAGCTGGATGGGAAAGCAAATTACTCAAGATTCACTTGCTGAAAATTAACCAACCAAACTAGATAATGTATATATATACTACAACCTGTAAAAGAACAGAGAAAATTCAGAAGAGAGCATCTAAATTCTGACCAGCATAATCACAGCAAGTATAAATGTCTCCTTCCTAAAATAAAGCCATTATTCTACTGGCAGCACACTGGAATCAACTGGGGGAAAGGTGATTTGAAAAGATGCACAAGCCTCACCATTGATGAAGTAAATCAGAATCCCTACAACTGGGACTGGAACATTACCCTTTTAAAAAACTGATTTGAGAGAAGGGGAGAGATACTTATTTGTTGTTTCACTTATTTATGCATTCTTTGGTTGATTCTTTTATGTTCCCTGACTGAGGATTGAGCTGGAAACCTTGGTGCATCAGAACACTCTAACCAACTGAGCTACCTACCTGGCCAGGGCCAGAACATCTCTATTAAAAAAATGAAAAGGCCCTGGCGGTGGCTCAGTGGATAGAGTGTCAGCCTGTTGTATGGACATCCCGGGTTCGATTCCTGGTCAGGACACACAGGAAAGGCAACTATCTGCTTTTCTTCCTCTCCCCCACCCTCAGCCAGTGGCTTGACTAGTTCAAGCGTGGCCCTTGGCACTGAGGATAGCTCAGCCAGTCTGAGCACATCAGCCTCAGGTGCTAAAAACAGCTCGGTACTCAAGCATCAGTCCAAGACAGGGTTGGGGTGAATACAGGAGTCTGTCTATCTCCCCTCCTTTCACCTAAAAATAAATAAATAAAAAGAAAAAGAAAAAAAAAAACAAAACCCAAACTCTCCAAGTTGTTCTAATATGCAGCCTCAGTTGAAAACTACGGCTTTAAAGGCTTCCTAACCTTTCTTGGTAGCATGGAACTCTCAAAGTACTATGTGAAGACAATGGACCTTTTCTCAGAATAATATTTTTTCTTTTTTTCTTTTAGAGAGAGAGACAGAGAGAGGGACAGACATGGAGAGACAGGCAGGAAGGGAGAGAGATGAGAAGCACTAATCTTTGTTGTGGCACCTTAGTCATTCTTTGACTGCTTTCTCGTATGTGTGATGACCAGGGCGCTATTTGCTCAAGCCAGTGACCTTGGGCTTCAAGTCAGCAACCATGGGGTCATATCTATGATCCCACGTTCAAGCCAGTGAGCCATGTTCAAGCCACGGACCTCAGGATTTCAAACCTGGGTCCTCTGTGTCGCAGGCCGACATTCTATCCACTGTGCCACTGCCTGGTCAGGCAGAATATTCTTAAATACACATTTATAAGAAATTTCAAAGAAAACTAATTTTATTGAAATGGTTTTAAAACAAAGTTTTATATAGTAATAGATGCTTAACATAATACAACAATATAACAATATATTTATATCCCAGCCTGACCAGGCGGTGGCGCAGTGGATAGAGCATCGGACTGGGATGCGGAAGGACCCAGGTTCGAGACCCCAGAGTTACCAGCTCCAGTGCGGGCTCATCTGGCTTGAGCAAAAACCTCACTAGCATGGACCCAAGGTCACTGACTCGAGCAGGGGGGTTACTCAGTCTGCTGAATGCTCGCGGTCATGGCACATATGAGAAAGCAATCAATGAACTAAGGTGTCACAACGAAAAACTGAACATTGATGCTTCTCATCTCTCTCCGTTCCTGTCTGTCTGTCCCTATCTATCCCTCTATCTGAGTCTCTCTCTGTCCCTGTAAAAAAATTAATTAAAAAAAACAAAACAAAAAAACAACAATATATTTATATCCCAATCACAGCTGTTGCTAACACTACTAGTGTGGTTGCCTACCTTCATTATTAAAGGAAAGGCTCAATTTAACTTAAGATGAGTGAAAATAAAATTTTATTCTCCCCATTCAAGTTCACGGAACCTCTAAAATTCTATCCACAGGCCCTGGCCGGTTGGCTCAGTGGTAGAGCGTCGGCCTGGCGTGCAGGAGTCCTGGGTTCGATTCCCAGCCAGGGCACACAGGAGAAGTGCCCACCTGCTTCTCCAACCCTCCCCCTCTTTCCTCTCTGTCTCTTTCTTCCCCTCCCGCAGCCAAGGCTCAATTGGAGCAAAGATGGCCCGGGCATTGAGGATGGCTCCTTGGCCTCTGTCCCAGGCGCTAGAATGGCTCTGGTCGCAGTGGAGCGATGCCCCAGATGGGCAGAGCGTCACCCCCTGGTGGGCGTGCCGGATGGATCCCGGTCGGGCGCATGCGGGAGTCTGTCTGACTGCTTCCCCGTTTCCAGCTTCGGAAAAATACAAAAAAAAAAGAAAAAAAAAAGTAAATAAAATTCTATCCACAGACATCTGGGGGAAGGGATTACCATGGGGAGTAGGATGGGGCTCCCAATAAAAGGAGCATAACAAAACTTGGGACTAGTTTCCAAGGCATGCACATTACCAACGATATTAGTAGGACTTTGTCAACTTCTTTGATTTGCACAATTTTAAAAACCAGGAAAAAAATGATAACACTGCACGGAGTACACAAGGGACACATCAACATATACAATTTCAAATGGGTACAAAAATAAGAAAAAACTGTTTTGATGATGGACTTTATTTTTGCATAAGAATGTATTACTGAGGAATTTTCTAGCACCTGTTCTATGAAATATTTTTAAATTTTATTTATTGATATTAGAGAGGCAAAGGAAAAGGGAGAGGGAGACGAGAAAGAGAGAGGAATATAGATCTGCTTCTGTATGTGCCCTGACTAGGGACAGAACCAGCAACCTCTGTGCTTCAGGACAATGCTCTAACCCAGTGGTCCCCAACCCCTGGACTGGTACCGGTCCATGGGCCATTTGGTCTCGATCCGCAGGGAAAGAATAAATAATTTACATTATTTCCATTTAATTTATATTTAAGTCTGAACGATGTTTTATTTTTTTTAAAATGACCAGATTCCCTCTGTTACATCCATCTAAGACTCCGGTCTTGACGTTTGTCTCAGTCACGTGATACATTTATCCGTCCCACCCTAAAGGCCAGTCGTGAAAATACTTTGACATTAAATCAGTCTTTGGCCCAAAAAAGGTCAGGGACCACTGCTCTAACCAACCAAGCTATCCAGCCAGGACTATGAATTGTCTTTCTGGTAGGGTACTAAGACTGAAAGTATGGGGGTTGGGTAAATCCACGACAGACTCCAGTTTGTGCCTTAAGATCCACCCTGCATGACCTGGAAATGCTGAGGTCGCTGGTTCGAAACCCTGGGCTTGCCTGGTCAAGGCACATATGGGAGTTGATGCTTCCAGCTCCTCCCCCCTTCTCTCTCTGTCTCTCTCTCTCCCTATCTAAAAATGAATAAATAAAAAAATAAAATAAAACAAAGATCCACCCTGCAAGCCCACTAGTGGTGATCTCTGTCCATCTGGTGCATTGCTCGGCAACTGAGCTCTTCTTAGCACCCGAGGCATAGGCCATGGAGCCATCCTCAGCGCCCAGGGCCAACTCACTCTAATCAAGCCAAGGCTGCAGGAGGGGAAGAGACAGAGAGAGAAGCAAGCGGGGAGGGGTGGAGAAGCACTTCTCCTGTGTGCCCTGACTGGGAATTGAACCCAGGACACCCACACTCCAGGAGGATGCTTTACTACTGAGCCACTGCCCAGGGTCATGTTTGACCTTTTAAACTTTTTAAATTATCGTTTTACTAAGACAATTAAATACCATACAATTCATCCATGTACTTATTTTTTAACTTTCAGTTTTATATTTTTTATTTTATATTTTTTAGCGTGAGACAGACAGACATGAAAAGAGAAAGATGAGAAGTATCAACTCATAGTTGCAGCACCTTAGTTGTTCATTGCTTTCTTTCTCTTATGTGCCTTGATTGGGGGAGGGGGCCTCCAGCCGAGCCACTGACCCCTTGCTCAAGCCGACGACCTCTGGGTTTCGAACGTGGGTCCTCAGCGTCCCAGGCTGACGCTCAATCCACTGCACCACTGCCTGGTCAGGCTTTATCGATTTTTTAGAGAGAGGAAGAGAGAGAGTGAGAGAGAGACAGGAACACCAACCTGTTCCTGTATGTGCCCTGACTGGGTATCAAACCAGCAACCTCTGTGCTTCAGGACAATGGTCTAACCAACTGACCTATCCGGCCAGGACAAATAACACCCATTTAAAGTATACAATTCAATGGTTTTTGGTATATTTAGAGTTGTGTAACCATCACAATAAATTTTAAAAGATTTTATATGTAACTCTAAAAAGAAACCTGTACCCATAAACAGTCATTCCCATTTCTCAATTCCCTGGCCCTATGCAACCACCAATCTATTTTCTCTATCTATAGATGTGCTGGTATTTCATGTAAACAATATCATACAATATATGTTCTTTTATTTCTGGCTTTCACTTTGCATGTACTAGTACTTTCCTTTCTATTGCCATAAATATTCCACTGTATGGATATCTCACATTTTATTTATTCATCAGTTGATGGACATTCAGATTTTTCAGTTTTGGGTGTTCATTTTATGCCTCCCTCCCTTAGGTATATACCTAGAAGTGAAATGGATAATTCATATGGTAATTCTATGTTTTACATTTTGAAACATGTCATACTGTTTTGCAAAACTATTGAACCATTTAACATTCCCATCAACAGTGTTATGAGGATTCCAATTTTTCCACCTCTTCATCAACAGGTGTTATTAAACTTTTTATTTTTATTTTTTTTTTTAATTTTGTCTGTGAACTTTTTATTCTTCATAAAGTGCTCGAAACATGGACAACAAGCTCTTGATAAACAGGAGTTACAACTAGGAAGACAAACAACAAAGCAGAACTGTGCCTGCTCCCTGCCCACCCCACCTGCAGCTCTCTTCCAACTCTTGGCCAGGAGCAGAAACACCTAACAAGAATCTTGGGCTTCACTTTCAGGTTCTTCCAAAGACATCTCTGACCTGGGCATTCTGGAGGCCCATAATCAAGGATGAGTGGAAAGTCAGAGTCAGGACTGGCCCACATAGAGCCCAGAGGAATACCTAGTAGAGGAGTGACCCCCCCTTCCCCAAGAAGAGATACCCATCCAACCCCCAGTGACTCCCTGTGGACACTTCCCTCAGCTTTGATGAATGGTCCTTAAGATAGATATCATTACAGGGACTCTCCCCCATATGTGGGGCTCTTCTCCTTCCTCCTGGCAGAAGACAACCTCCACAGCAAATCTCCTTCAAGGCTTTCTGCCTGATCCCAGAGATCGACCCTCAGGCAAGCTCATGGAGAACAAGCGATCCCAGAAGAGCTCTCACTTCCTCACTGGGCTATTTTTTCCCTTTTTGAAGATTATAACCATCCTAACAGGTATAAAATGATATCTCATTACAGTTTTGATCTACATTCCCCTGATTACTAATAAAGTTCAGCATTTTCTCATTGGCTCCTTGTATCTCTTTGGAGAAATGTCTATTCAATTCTTTGCCTATTTTTACTTGGGTTATCTTTATTATTGATTTGCTAGAGTCCTTTATGTATTATAGATACAAGTCCTTTATCAGATATACAATTTACAGAAATTTTATTCTATTTGGTAGGTTGTGTTTTTACTTTCCATGCTTAACCTTGTATTTATTTTGTGAAGTTAACTCAGAGAAACTGAACTTAAGACACTAAACACACAAGCTCTCTTAAATACTAATGAGACAGAGATGAAAACAAACAAACAAAAAACCCAATGGGGGCCTGACCAGGCAGTGGCACAGTGGATAGGGTGTCGGACAGGGATGCGGAGGACCTAGGTTCGAGACCCCGAGGTTGCCAGCTTGAGCATAGGGTTACTCGGTCTGCTGAAGGCCCGCAGTCAAGGCATGTTTGAGAAAGCAATTAATGAACAACTAAGGTCTCGCAACAAAAAACTGATGATTGATGCTTCTCATCTCTCTCTGTTCCTCTCTGTCTGTCCCTGTCTATCCCTCTCTGTCTCTTTAAAAAAACAAAACAAAACCCGATGGGGGATAAAGGGTTGATCTGGAACGCTGAGGTCGCTGGTTGGAAACGCAGGGCTTGCCTGGTAAAGGCACATAGAAGCAATCAATGAACAACTAAAAGTGAAGCAACTATGATCTCTCTCCCTCTAAATCATTAAATAAAATCTTTTTAAAGATCTTTTAAAATAAGAAGCCCTGCGTGTGGAAGTCCTGGGTTTGATTTTTGGTCAGAGCACACAGAAGTGAGTATCTGCTTCTCCACTGCTCCTCTCCGCAGCTATGGCTTGAATGAGCAAGTTGGCCCCAGGCGCTGAGGATGGCTCCATGGCCTTGCCTCAGGCACTAAAATAGTTGGGTTGCCAAGCAACAGAGCAGCAGCCCTAGATGGGCAGAACATCAGCCCCAGACTGGGGTTGATAGGTGGATCTCGGTCAGGGCACATGTGGGAATTTGTTTCTTTGCCTCACTGCCTCTTCCTTGATTAAAAAAAAATAAAATTTTTTTAATGTGGCTTTTTAAATTTATTTATTTTTATTTTTTACAGAGAGTCACAGAGAGGGGTAAATAGGGACAGACAGACAGGAACGGAGAGAGATGAGAAGCATCAATCAGTTTTTTGTTGTGGCACTTTAGTTGTTCATTGATTGCTTTCTCATATGTGCCTTGACCGTGGGGCTATAGCAGACTGAGTAACCCCTTGCTCGAGCCAGTGACCTTGGGTCCAAGCTGGTGAGTTTTGCTCAAATCAGATGAGCCCGCGCTCAAGCTGGCAACCTCGGGGTCTCAAACCTGGGTCCTCCTTATCCCAATCCAACACTCTATACACTGCTCCACCGCCCGGTCAGGCTAAATGTGGCTTCTTTAGATCAAGGGTAGCCATATTAATTCACTAGCTAAAACAAGTGAAATGTTAGAAAAACATCAACTAGGTTATAATTTTACCCTTTTGGCTTTATTCAATATTTATGGCTTGTTATGAAATATCCATTAATCTAAAAAATTTAAATATTTGCCCAACTTAAACCCCTTTTCATAATAAATTCTATCATCATTACCACTGTCCAGCAAAACAAAAAGGCCTCAAATTCACAGCTAGGTCTTGCCCAAAGAGAAATAAATTTAGGGACAATGGTAGAAGAGCTTAAAACTATGAACTGTTTTTGGCAGTTGTCCGCGTAATAGGCACAAACATCTGAATACAGATTTTGCTGCCCCAGGTCTATCCAGGATGTTGGCTCCTATATTCCCTGAAACTCCTGTAATCCTATTGCTTAAAGAATGCAATCTCTCCTAACTATACCTTTCTGCTTAATCTCTATGTTAAACCAGTATGTAGTTCTGTCAACACAGAGCAATGTCTCTTAGAAACAACCACTGTCAAATACTCTGTACAGTTGTTTTCTCAGTAAACATTAACAATAAAGATCAAAGCAAAGCTGCCTGTCCAAAACTGTCATACTAAATACCATTAGGGGTAGTTGACCTTCTTATACCTACTGCCCACTTTTGTATCTGTTAATAGTAAAATTTTCTAACCACCCACCAGTTCCACAGTAATGGTGATTTATAAGGTAGGGAAGTAACTTTACTTTATAAAATTTATAAAGCAGAGTTACAGCAAGTTAAAGCATATAATAATTACTTACCAAGTACTTTGTCAGATTTTTGCTGAGTTTGGCAGAATAAATCTTTATAAAACAACCTACTATAGTTAAATCTATCTTTTTATTTATACTTTGGTTGCTCCACTACCACCCACCATGAAAGCTGGAATGCCCACTAGGGTGTGGTAGGGACCAGGTTGACTACCACTAAAATACCACTTAAAAATAGGAGGGGAAAAAGTAGGAAAGGCTATCACAGAAAGATTTTGTTGCCAAGAACATAAAAATAATTAGGCCCAAAGAAAGTATCATGTAACATACATCCTTAGCCCGTTCTCCTCCTCTTCCTAAACTTCACACACTTTGGCTTTAAAACTATTTGGCAAGGCCCTGGCCAGTTGGATCAGCGGTAAAGCGTCAGCCCGACGTGTGGAGGCTCTGAGTTCGATTCCCGGCCAGGGCACACAGGAGAAGCAACCATCTGCTTCTCCACTCTTCCACCTCTTTTTTTCTCTCTTCCCCTCCCGCTGCCAAGGCTCCATTGGAGCAAAGTTGGCCCGGGCGCTGAGGACGGCTCCATGGCCTCCACCTCAGGTGCAAGAATGGCTCCAGCTGCAACGGAGTAATGCTCAAACTGGGCAGAGCATCGCCCCCTGGTGGGCATGCTGGGTGGGTCCTAGTCAGGCGCATGCAGTCTGTCTGACTGCCTCCCTGTTTCTAACTCCGGAGGGAAAAAAAAGTTATTTAACTAGCTTAATTCCTTTAACTTAAAAAAATTTTTTGGCATTTCTGTTACCTCTTAACTGCTGGTAAAAACTAATAATTACCCCCCAAAATAAAGACTTCAGTTTTCAACATTGTACGTTTCATCTTTCTTTCCTCATTCATCAGTATATAACAGAGCATATATTTTACGTTTACAAACTTATTTTCACCAAAAGCAAAACACTGGTTTATGGTCCTGAATTCACCTCTTTATTAAGAACGATTGGCAATTTGGGTATAAAGGCATAACATTTTTCCAAAGTGAGGGTCATTCTGTTCATATTTTAGCTTTTCCTAATTTTAGGATAGTCTACAGTATGTTTTTTTTTTAAACTCTTTATTTTATTTTTTACAGAGACAGAGAGAGAGTCAGAGTGAGGGATAGACAGGGACAGACAGACAGGAACAGAGAGATGAGAAGCATCAATCATTAGTTTTTCGTTGCGCATTGTGACACCTTAGTTGTTCATTGATTGCTTTCTCATATGTGCCTTGACCATGGGCCTTCAGTGGACCGAGTAACCCCTTGCTTGAGTCAGCGACCTTGGGTCCAAGCTGGTGAATTTTTGCTCAAACCAGATGAGCCCACGCTCAACCTGGCGATCTTGGGGTCTCGAACCTGGGTCTTCCGCATCCCAGTCTGACGCTCTATCCACTGAGCCACCGCCTGGTCAGGCTACAGTATGTTTAAAAAGTCAAGTCTTGTATCTAAAAGGTAAGGCTGTAGAAAACACTTTAGGGACTTAAAAGGTTCATATGAATTGACTTGGCCCAAACCTCTTATCTAACAAAACTTTTGAAACCACCTACACTTGTGCCCCAAATATTTATTCTGTATTCATTATTTATGTACTTGTTTCCGCAGGATTAAATTACTTGATAATATGTAATATATTATGTATAGCTCTGGTCCAAATTCATCTATTCATTTACTGAACACCTTTAAGTATGAAACTGTATTTCCTAGGTTTTCAAGATGCAACAATAAAGGCAGCCTTGGCTGACTAGCTCAGTTGGTTAGACTAGAGCATCGTCCAGAATCTACAGAGGTTGCCAATTCGATACCAGTAAGGGCACATACAGGAACAGATTGATGTTCTTGACTTCCCCTCTCTCTCCCCCTTCTTCTCGTGTTAAAAAAAAAAAAAAAAAAAAAGAATAAATAAATAAGGCAGCACACCTTCAACCCAAGCTTAATCCCAGTAGAAGAAATCTAAACAATAGTCTACTGTAGGGACTAGTGTAAATGCTGTTGGGAGCAGTGTACAAAGTAAAACAGAGCTAAGAAGAAACAAGATCAAAAGTTGAACCAAGCAGTTTAAAAAAAACCTGCAAGATAAAAACATAGCTATGATTCCACACAGGAACCATATGTGTTGTTAGGAGGGGTAAAGCGCTATGTGTACAGTTCTGTCACCATTAAACTCGCAAAATGTAAACACAAAGCTCCAGAAGAATACCCACAAACACTGCAAGGTAATTTAAATAGCTTTAGAAATGCAAAAATGGATTTTTTTCTTTAATTTTATTTATTGATTTTTAGAGAAGGGAGGGAGGGAAAGAGGGGGGAGAAGTGGGAAGCATCAATTCGTAGTAGTTGCTTCCTGTATGTGCCTTGACAGGGAAAGCCCAGGGTTTTGAACCAGCGACCGGAGGCATTCCAGGTTGAGGCTTTATTCACTGTGCCACCAGAGTCCAGGCTCTTTTTCTCGTTTTGAGAGTCGGGGAGATAGAGAGGCAGAAAGGGGGAGGGAGAGAAAGGGGAAGAGAAGCAGACTGTCCTGACCAGGGATTGAAACAGGGACATCTGCATGCCTGGCCAGTACTCTATTGACCAGGAAAACTGGCCAAGGCCTGAACCTTCTTAAAAGAGTAAAAAAATATTTACAATAAACCTTACCACTGATTTTGGTTGTCTACAATCATTTCTCGTTTCCAAAGGGCATAAATTCACAGATTCAGTACCAAGAAAGAAATGACCATCTATATTTTTGAGTAACAAATTAAAACCATTACTGGGTTTATTCAACAAACTTTTTTTTTAAGCTTCAATTCCAAAAGGCTAAAAGAAATCTACAATTTATTTTTTTTTAAGATTTTTTTTTATTTATTCATTATAGAAAAGAGAGGAGAGAGAGAGAAGGGGGGGGGGAGCAGGAAGTATCAACTCCTATATGTGCCTTGACCAGGCAAGCCCAGGGTTTTGAACTGGCAACCTCAGCATTTCCAGGTTGACGCTTTATCCACTGCGCCACCACAAGTCAGGCCAAGAAATCTACAATTTATAACTTTCAGGATTGTCTATTGGCATCTTCCCAAAGCATATCCATGATTCAGAGTGGTTTTGATTTTTCTGTTATTCTTCACTTTTACTTAGTCTCTTTTTCTCGTTTACACTTCAAGCAGTCCTCTTTTCCTTTAAATTTTCACGACTGTTCTCTTATCACACATAACAAAGGAAGCCAGTTGATTCACAGTTTAAATCATGTCACGCTTTAAGATATCTTTTAATTACCATTTCAGTTAAAGCTGAGTAATTAATACAATACCTGGGATTTGATTTAAAGTAAGGAGGGTGGAAAGAACAAGTGAAAGTATGAAAGAAATAAGATTTGCCATGAGTTGAAGCCTCTACAATAGGTACATTATAATATTCTTGTTCATTATTAGAGTGTCAACCCAATATGCCAAGATTGCAGGTTCAATCTCCAGTAAGGACACATACAAAAATCAACCAATGAATGCATGAATAAGTGGAACAACAAATTGATGTTTCTCTCTCTCTCTCCCCCTGATGGAGAAACAAAATTTGCCATGAGTTAAAGCTCTGTGATAGGATTATACTACACTTTTTTTTTTTGACTGCTAGATATGTAACATTAAAAAGTTAAAGAAAAAGTGTAGGCTCTGGCCATGTAACTCAGTTGGTTTGAGTGTCATCCCAACATGCCAACGTTGTAGGCTCAATCCCTGGTCAGGGCACGTACAAAAATCAACCAATAAAATGCATGATTAAGTGGAACAACAAACTGATGGTTTTCTCTTTCTCCCTAAAATTGATGAATAAAAGTTTTTAAAAAAGTTAAAGAAAAGATTATATGAAGATGAATCTTTGTTGGTAATCAAATGCAAAAAACATTTTTAAGAAAAAAAACATAGCAGCCATCATAAAATTCGGGACAAGGTGAACCAAAAGAAAAATGGATGCAACTGATTTTAACATATTAAATAGAAAACTATGAATACACAGCAATACTCAATTTTTGAAAAGGGGGGGGGGAAGGTGGAAACCTCTTTATGGAAAAATATGAGCCAGTAAGTAGAGTCAGAATATTAGAATTTTAAAACAACCAACACTTGCCACCTCTAATGTAATAACTGAGTTATTCAAAGATTATCAATTGATAAATAATTAGATAAAAGGTCATTGAAGAACACAGTATTAAGAACCAACCCATAGATTACTAACTGCAAAGAGGAAAATAATTTTTGACAATGAACATATAACTGCAGTATAACCCTAACCAAGTGATCAAATTTAAACATCACTAACAGCAGAACAAACTAGCCTGAAGTTTCTTTCTTTTTTTTGTGACAGAGACAGAGAGAGGGGCAGATAGGGACACACAGACAGAAAGGGAGAAAGATGAGAAGCATCAATTCTTTGTTGCGGCTCCTTAGTTGTTCACTGACTACTTTCTCTTATGTGCCTTGACCGGGGCTGAGGGAGGGTGCTACAGCAGAGAGAGTGACCCGGTGCTCAAGTCCCCCACCTCGGGGTTCCAACCTGGGTCCTCTGTATCCCAGTCCGATGCTTTTTCCACTGTGCCACTGCCTGGTCAGGTTAGCCTGAAATTTCTTTTAATATAATGTTATCAAGTATTCTATCCAAATATAACCCAAATATTATCAAAGCTCTGAGTTTAGGTTTCATGAAATATAAAAGATGAAGGGACAAGTTAAATAACACTGTATATGTAAAAACCAAACAAATCCAGAAAATAAGAAGTTTTTAATGAAAACTGTCCTGAATTCTTCAAACAGACAATATCTTAGGGGATATAAAACTGGGGAACTATTCAAGAGACATAACCGAATGATGCAATGTGAACCTAGATTATATTCTGATTTAAAGATAAACCCCAAAACTAGGAATCATATTCTTGGGACAACTGGGGAAATTTTAATAAGAACTGGATTTTAGAAATGATATAGTATTCATTTTCTTAGGTGGGAAAAAGGCATGATGGTTATATAAAGGCATCAATGCTGAATTATGTGGGGCTGATGCTGAACATTGGGAATGCTGAAATATTTGTCGATTTACTTTTAAATAAATATGGAAGATAAAGCAGATATGGCAAAATGTTTAACAATTGATTCTACGTTAAGAATTTTATTGTAGGTGTTCACTGCACTTTTAACTTTTCTCTTTTCCAATCTTTGCACAATAAAACCTTTGGGTGAGATTTTTTTCCCCTGTAAATTTTCACCAACATCTCTCCCTTTTAAAACACCACAGTTCTGAAATATTAAAGGTCACAGCAACATTTCAGTGTTTTTACAAGTTCAGACAAATTTAATAGTTAACAATAAATTCCAAAATCTTTCAATGAAACTTCTGTACATTACTCCTCCACTTTTAGATTAAAAAAAAAAAAAAAAAATGAGCCCACAAAAAGAATAGGAATGCATAAAAAATTTGATATAATTTTAAGACTGCATTCTTAGGCATCATATAAAATGTAACCACTGCAAAGATTTCAGGGCTGAAATCAGTGGACAAGCAAACACAAAATTCAGTTAGCCAAACCTTAGTCACTTAGGCTACCCTCCACCTTATAAGCGGAGAACAGGAAAAACGAAAAAACTAAGTGTATTTCGTTGCTATGGCAATGGGAAATTTCAGAAAATTGAGACTGCAGACTGGCTAGCCTCCATCTTGAAAACTATTTACCTAAACATACTAAAACTTAAATAGAAAAAATAAGTAACATCTTTCATAAAATATCAGTTTCACCTTTCAAACTAAAAGGTAAACACTATGCCACAGAATTCTGAATAAAGAGCAAAAGAAACAAATCATCTAAAATTGTGAATTTTTAAATATTTAAAAGTCACTTATCCATTATGAAAACAGATGCTTTTATTTACAGGGCTCGAAACAGACTTGTTTCCGATTTATCAATTTCGCATTATTTGTCTCGCTGTAAAACGGAAATGAAATGTAAACAGAAGAGCTAAAAAGAAGGAAGCGGGAGCAAGCTACAAAATTCCTAACTCTTACCCAGCAAAACCATGCTCTACTCCCAGACTCTTTCCTCATTCGCTCTGAGAAGAGTCTATTTGACCACATTAATTTAATCTCAAATTATTTCCCAAACTATTAACCTATTTCTGGGTACAGTATATATTAGAGAAAGGGCGGAGGGAATATTGTCAAGTTGTTTTTTTAAACAGCAAGTACATGTTTAAACAATCCATTCCTAACAACCCTAACATCAAAATGGTATCGAAGGTAGGCATCCAACCGGAGTAGTCCCTTGAACCTAAACTGGACGAGGCGGCTTCCCGGCTATTGTCTAAATCAAATGTGTTCACATTAACGTCTATAACAGAGAAGCCAAAAAATAACTTTAAATCTTAGTCAGATCTTGCTCCCCATTCCCATTATTTTTCTGTACCCGGTTCTCCGGGTTCATAAGACCCCCTGATCCCTTCCTCAAGCGAACACGGCTGGAGAAGCAGGACCAACAGAGTCGTGGAGAGAAGAGGTCGCCACGAGGCCCCACCACTCTTTCCTCACCTGCTCCGCAGATGCGTCGCCTGACATGGTCTCAGATATTTAGAACGTGTAAACTGGCCCGCGAAGTGAAGCTAGAAAAGAAAAATTAAACTAAAAACCTCCCCAGACCAGTAAAGTTATCCCCCAGCCCAGTAGAGCCAGACAGCCAACATAAATCGCCACCGCCCACTCAGCTATGAATTAAAATGGCTGCGCCCCTGCCGGTCGAGGGGAGAGGCGTGGCTTCGATATTAACTTCCGGGGCAGTGGGAGGAGTTAGGAGTTCAACTCACCAGTTACTTGACCGCGCAGAAGCAGAGATACCAGGGGGCGGGTTCATGGCCCGTGATGACGTCATGGCCCTGGGCCGGTTCGGCTGTTGTAGAACTGGCTGCAACCGGCTAGGAGGCGGGAAACTTCTGCTTGAAGGTTCGCGCGCCTTTGGAACTTAATTATCAAGATGTGGATCCCGGTTTACTGTTGAATCCTGACTGACAATCAGTTAAGTTCAGGCACACTGGCCATCTTAGGGACCAATGCTAAATGTTAATTGCCTTCTGTGTTTGGGTGATAAGGAATCTATCAAGATTTTCTATGGTCTCAGCTAATGCTTTTTATGCTCCTTGGGGATGAGAGGGACAGAGGAAGCCCCTACTAATTTCTGCTGTCTCTGTCTACTGTTGTGTCTAAGCCTTATGAAGTCAGTAAGGCCCGGGTGTTAAGCTCAGCATCTCCATTTTTCCTCGTCTGTAAAACGGGGAAAATAGCGCCCAGGCTCTGGGAGCCCGACGACATTCTTTTGAATCCTGACTTCATCTTTCACGAGAGTGGTAGCTTTGGGCAATTCAAGTTCTCCGTATCTCAGTTCCCTTGCTATAGAATGGAATGACAATAGTACCTGCGATCTGAGGAAGTTATACGCTAAAAAAAGTGCTCAAAACACAACTTGGCATGGGCCAAGATTAAGTAAGCTTATCGTCTCAAACTCCTTTCCATTCAAAGATCATCATGTCTTCTTACACCCTCCTTGCCTGTAGTGGCCTATGTGCCAAAGGAAACGAATTTTTCCCCTACACCCCCATTCTCTCCAGTCTCCCGCCTCTGCCTGTATTTCCACCTCTGCCCTTTGCACAGCTTAAATTCTTACCCTTACTAGTAACTAGACACATGAGCAAAAGATTTATATTAACATTGATTGCACCATCCAACAACAGTATACTAGTTAAATATAATCATAAGGCATCGCTTCAGTGGAATGTCATGCAGCCAAAAAGACAGAAAGACATTCATGATATTGTTAGGTGAAAACACAGAATACAAAAGTAGTGTACATTAAGTAAGATGTGCAGAATATATGTATATATTATATACAGTACTTAGATTGTATAAAATAATTTTTATCTATTTTCTGAGTTTGTCTATGATGAACTAATGGAAGTACAGTAATTCTTTTTTAAAATTTTGTACTGGTCCTGGACAGTTGGCTCAGTAGATAGTGTCTGCCCAGTGTGTGGACATAGACACCCTGAGTTTGATTCCCTCCCTCTCCCCTTTCTTTCCTTCTTCCCCTCTTCCCCTCCCACAGCCAGTGGCTCCATTGGTTTGAACATCAGCAGGGGTGCTGAGGATAGCTCAGATGGTCAGAGCATCGGCCCCAGATGGGTGCAGTCAGGGCGCATGTAGAAAGAAGTCTGTCTCACTATCTCTCCTCCTTTCACTTAATTAAGAAACTAATTAAAAAAATTTAAAAGTTTATAATGTTTATTTTTAGTGATGTTAGAGACAGGAAGGGGGATAAGGAGAAAGAGAGAGAAACATCAGTCTGTCCTGTATGTGCCCTGACCAGGGATTGAACCAGCAAACTCTACACTTCTGTATAATGCTCTAACAGCTATTGAGCCAGGGCAAGAAGAATATTCTTTAAAAATAGGCCCTGGCCGGTTGGCTCAGTGGTAGAGCGTCGGCTTGGTGTGTGGAAGTCCCGGGTTCAATTCCCGGCCAGGGCACACAGGAGAGGCGCCCATCTGCTTCTCCATTCCTCCCCCTCTCCTCCCTCTCTGTCTCTCTCTTCCCCTCCCGCAGCCAAGGCTCCATTGGAGCAAAGATGGCCCAGGCGCTGGGGATGGCTCCTTGGCCTCTGCCCCAGGTGCTAGAGTGGCTCTGGTCGCGACAGAGTGATGCCCCAGATGGGAAGAGCATCGCCCCCTGGTGGGTGTACCGGGTGGATCCCGGTCGGGCGCATGCGGGAGTCTGACTGCCTCCCCGTTTCCAGCTTCAAAAAAATACAAAAAATACAAAAAAAAAAAAAAAAATAGCATTCACATTCTAGTGTTCAAAGTTTGACTCAAATGCCATTTTTTCTCAATATTTTTAATGAAAAACTTTAAAGAATCAACATTTCAAAGAATAATTCAATGAATACCTGTATACCCACCACCTTGATCCAGTGACTAGACTAACATTTTGGCATGATTGCTTTATATATATGTATTTACCTACATAGTTTGTTTGGGGTTATTTTGCAAAATAATTTGAAAAGAAGGGACTCGGGGCCCAGCTTAGCTGGGTACCTCTGGCTTAAGTTCTCTCATGAGGTTGCAGCTAAGCTGTTGTCTGGGTCTGAAGTCTCATCTTAAAACCTGAGTAGAGCCTGACCAGGCGGTGGTGCAGTGGATAGAGCGTCGGACTGGGATGCAGAGGACCCAGATTCGAGACCCCCAAGGTCGCCAGCTTGAGTGCTGGCTCATCTGGTTTGAGCAAAAGCCCACCAGCTTGAACCCAGGGTCGCTGGCTCCAGCAAGGGGTTACTCGGTCTGCTGAAGGCCCGCGGTCAGGGCACATATGAGAAGGCAATCAATGAACAACTAGGGTGTCACAATGCGCAATGAAAAACTAATGATTGATGCTTCTCATCTCTCCGTTCCTGTCTGTCTGTCCCTATCTATCCCTCTCTTTGACTCATTCTCTGTCTCTGTAAACAAACAAACAAACAAAAAAACCTGAGTAGAGCCTGACCAGGCGGTGGTGCAGTGGATAGAGCAGGTGTCAGGAACCTATAGCTCGTGAGCCAGATGTGGCATCTTTTGATGGCTGCATCTGGCTCTCAGACAAATCTTTAATAAAAATAATAACGTTAAAAATATAAAACAGCCTGACCAGGCGGTGGCGCAGTGGATAGAGCATCGGACTGGGATGCAGAAGGCCCCAGGTTCGAGACCCTGAGGTCGCCAGCTTGAGCACGGGCTCATCTGGCTTGAGCAAAAAAAAAAAGCTCACCAGCTTGGACCCAAGGTCGCTGGCTCCAGCAAGGGGTTACTCAGTCTGCTGAAGGCCCGCGGTCAAGGCACATATGAGAAAGCAATCAATGAACAACTAAGAAGTCGCAACGCGCAACAAAAAACTAATAATTGATGCTTCTCATCTGTCCGTTCCTGTCTGTCTGTCCCTGTCTATCCGTCTCTCTGACTCTCTGTCTCTGTAAAAAAAAAAAAAAGTGGCGTTCATGGCTCTCTCAACCAAAAAGGTTCTCGACCCCTGGGATAGAGCATTGGACTGGGATGCAGAGGACCCAGGTTCAAGACCCTGAGGTCGCCAGCTTGAGTGTGGGCTCATATGGCTTAAGCAAAGCTCACCAGCTTGGACCCAAGGTCCCTGGCTGGAGCAAGGGGTTACTTGGTCTGCTGAAGGCCCGTCGGGGTCAAGGCACATGTGAGAAAGCAATCAATGAACAACTAAGGTGTCATAACAAAAAACTGATGATTGCTGTTTCTCATCTCTCTCTGTTCCTGTCTGTCCGTCCCTATCTATCCCTCTCTCTGACTCTCGCTCTGTCTCTGTAAAAAAAAAAAACAAAACCTGACTAGAGCCTGACCAGGCAGGCGCAGTGGATTGGACGCAGAGGACCCAGGTTCAAAACTCCGAGGTTGCTGGCTTGAGCATGGGCTCATCTGGTTTGAGCATGGGATCATAAACATGACCCCATGGTCGCGGCTTAAAGCCTAAGGTTGCTGGCTTGATCCCAAGGTTGCTGGCTTGAGCAAGGGGTCACTCGCTCTGCTGTAGCCCCACAATCAAGGCACATATGAGAAAGCAATCAATGAACAACTAAGGAGCCACAAGGAAGAATCGATGCTTCTCATCTCTCTCCCTTCCTGTCTGTCTGTCCCTATCTGTCCTCTCTGTCTCTCTCTGTCACAAAAGAAAACAAACAAACAAACAAAAACCTGACTAGAGCCTGGCCTGTGGTGGCGCAGTGGATGGAGCATCAACCTGGAACACTGAGGTTGCTGGTTTGAAATCCTGGGCTTGTCGGGTTAAGGCACAAACAACAAGCAAACAGTGAACGAACGAATAAAGTGAACTAACTATAAGTTGATACTTTTCGTTTCCCCTACCTCTCTCTCTCTCTCATCTCTCTGTAAAATCAATTTTATAAAATCTAAAACAGAAAGACCTAGTTAGAAAAGGATTTTCCACCCCATTAAATGTAATTTTCTAAATAAAATATTAGAAAATAAAAGAAAAAGGCCTTGGCCAGTTGGCTCAGCGGTAGAGCATCGGCCTGGCGTGCAGAAGTCCCAGGTTCAATTCCCGGCCAGGGCACACAGGAGAGGCACCCATCTGCTTCTCCAACCCTCCCCCTCTCCTTCCTCTCTGTCTCTCTCTTCCCCTCCTGCAGCCAAGGCTCCACTAGAGCAAAGTTGGCCCGGGCACTGAGGATGGCTCCATGGCCTCTGCCTCAGGCGCTAGAATGGCCCTGGTTGCAATAGAGCAACGCCCCAGATGGGCAGAGCTTCGCCCCCTGGTGGGCATGCTGGGTGGATCCCGGTCAGGCGCATGCGGGAGTCTGTCTGACTGCCTCCCTGTTTACTGCTTCGGAAAAATGAAAAAATAAAATAAAATAAAAAGATTTATTTTCAAGCATACTTATGTGGGTCTTTGTTGCTCAGGGCTGTCAAATGAAGGATCTCATTTCCTTGCTGTTTGCTAGAGTCCTCCCTCAGTTTCTTTTCACATGAAACTCTCTCTGCAGGGCAGCCTGACAGTATGGCGGTGGCCTTCCTCAGAGTGAGCAGTCCAAGAAAGAGAATATCCAGCACAGAAACCACTGTCTTTTATAATCTTATCTTAGAGGTGACATCCCATCACTTGTACCCTGCTCACTTTGGCACTTGTACCATATTTGATTCATCAGAAGCTGGCCAATAAATTCACTCAAGAGAAGGGGATTACACAGAGTGTGAATGCAAGGAGGTGGAGGTCATTAAGGGTCATCTTAGATGCTATGTACTTTAGAAACAGCCCAGACACAGTGCCAAGTTCTCATGGATATTAGCTATACTAATAACTCACTTTCCAAGTGAATTGAATCCAATGGGCACTTTTGAGTGAATTAAAAATCAATCAAAATTTTGTTTTAGCTATCACTTGGAATGTGTAAATTAGCACTAGAATTTGGGGATTTATCCTCTAGTATAGTAATAATTAATATTTTTAGAATTGGTTTAGTTCATTCCTTTCATTAACTCCCAACATCATTTTAGAGCTGAAAATAATTTTGATACCAAAATTGTACAAGGTTGGGATTTTCTAACTAATCCTAAACCCAATTTTACTATGAAAAAAATTGGAAGAATCCAAAATCAAAATCCACAAATTGAAATCAGTGGGTTTATCAGTTAGTTAGAGCATTGTGCCGATAAACCAGAGTTGCAGGTTTAATCCTGGTCAGTGCACGTACAAGAATCAGCCAGTGGCTCTGACCAGTTGGTTCAGTGGTAGAGCCTGTGTGTCAGTGTCCCGGGTTTGATTTCCAGTAAGGGCACACAGGAGAAGCAACAATCTGCTTCTCTTCTCTTCCTTCCTGCAGCCATGGCTCAAATGGTTTGAGCACATTGGCCCTGGGCACTGAGGATGGCTCTGTGGAGCCTCTGCCTCAGGTGCTAAAAATAGTTCGGTTGCAAGCATGGCCTCAGATAGGTAGAGCATTGGCCCCAGACGGGGGTTGCTGGGTGGATCCCAGTTGGGCTGCATGCGGGAGTCAGCACAGGGTTTAAAAAGAAAATATAAATTAGATTTATCCATAAGAATGTATTAACATTAGGAAATATAAGGTCTACCGGAAAGTTCTGTCCATTTCTATCACAACAAGTTTCGACACGTAAGCACATGTTTATTTGGCGCATGTGTGCCTCTCAATTTTTATCACTTAATGTATACATACTGACGTAGCAAATTAACTAAAACAAAGTTGATTCACGTTAGTCTTATGTGTGAAGCGATAGTGTACCCATGGCTACTGATAAAGTTCACTTATGCCACTATAATTTTTACGAATTTCAACAAGGAAGAAATGCTACAGAAGCATGTCTGTCGCATCCACCATATTCCCCGGATTTAGCACCCTCCGACTATCACTTGTTTTTGTCCTTACAAAATTTTTTGAAGGGCAAAAAATTCAAAAATGAAGAAGATATCAAACAAGCACTGGTTCAATTTTTCACATCAAAAGATAAAACATTTTTCAAAAATGGTATATACAAATTGCCCTCATGCTGGCAATAAATCATTAATAATAATGGCAATTATATTATTTAATAAAGTTTATTGATGGTAAGAAAAGTTTGTATTTTGTTTTATTCCAAAAACGGATAGAACTTTCCGGTAGACCTTATATATTAACAAATATATTGTTATATTAACAATTTTTTAAAAACTTATCATCTTGTAGTTATGTTACAATATTTGATAAAATTCTACACATTTATTATTTAAAAAAAAGAAAATCTCTAGAAACTTACCAATCTGTTAAATATTTCCCAGAAACCTGCAGAAAATAATTGTATTTAATTAATTATTTTTTTAGAGAGAGAGACAGGAACATCAAGCTGTACGTGCCCTAAGGACCAAACCGGCAACCTCTGCACTTGGGGACAACACTCCAACCAATTGAGCATCCAGCCAGGGTGTACAGCAAATCATTTTAAATTACAGAAATGGACACTTTCAATTCTACACTACACTGCACTGGAGATCCCAACTAATGCCAAGTGGAATGCAAATACTGGAAAGTAAGATAAATCTGTCAATGGTTTCCAACAATATGATTTTCTACCTAGAAGATAAAAGTAAATTAATTGACAAACTATTAGAAATAATAATGAGATCCAGTAAGGTGGCCAAATATAAGATCTTATAAAAATTAATAGTTTCCTATACTCCTGTATTAATGGATTAGAAAAATGTCATAAATGAGAACATAGGCACATAAATGCATAAAAAATCATAAAACATCCAGAAACAGCTCTTGTTCTGGTCACCTATGACCTTCCAATTTGCCAAATGCAGTGGTCAGTCTTCAGTTCTCTTCATCTTATTTGATCTACCAGCAATGATGCAACTGATCACATCCTTCCTTTGGAAATATTTTTCTCACTTGACATCCAGAATATAAGTTTCTTGGTTTTTCACTACCTCATTGGCTACAATTATTCATACAAGTGTGTGTGTGTATACATATGTATGTATGTTTCAGCCAATATCACTAAAAGACAAATATACTGTTAACACATATTGTAATATTTTATTACTATGAATTTTACTACTTGCAGTGTTTCTATGAATCCCCCAGGTGGCAGACAAATGCAGTTCCCACTCGATTAACTTGGTTGAACATTACATTCTTATTGCAAATCATTAGAAATATTCCTCATGATTCTTGAGTAAAGTTTAATCATACTTACCATATGATTAAGTAACTAATGTTTTATAATTTACACATCAATTTTATTAGAAACATAATGGTGATTGTTAAATTACTGAGCAATCATTGTAATTAGGTACTCTAATAAATATATATCCCACCTGATCCATCACTCTAAACACTTAGAAATGTATCTGTTGGCTATGGATGCTAATATTGGTCCTTTGTTTGGAATCTAAAAAACTCAAGCATCACTGATAATAGAGCTAAAGCTCAGTTCACCAATTGATTGAATTTTTAAAAATTCTTTGAAGATTTCTATAGTTATTTCTAATTTTAAATCCATGTCAGTTAAAATTAGTTATAAAAGACCGAGTGTGTGTTATACTTGCTATAATATACCCCCTTGCTATAAATACATTAACCATACCTAACCTCCTGACCCTCACAGCTATATTTTCCTAATGTTTCAGTATGCTTTATATATTTTGACCTACCGGTATTTTACAAAAAGGTTAACAGATGCATGACTACAGCTGTGTAGAGGGATGGGCAAATACTTTAAAAGCTTGTGTGAGGGGGAAGGTATTCGGGGAGACACTAGAATCTATGACAATCCAATAAATTAAAATAAAATACAATTTTTTTAAAAAAAAGCTTGTGTGAGGACACAAATTATCTGAGATTTTATTTTTTAAAGTATACAGCATTGCCTGCCCTGTGGTGGCACTATGGATAAAAGCATCAACGGGGAATGGTGAGGTTGCCAGTTTGAAACCCTGGGCTTGCCTGGTCAAGGCATATATGGGGGTTGATGTTTCCTGCTCCTCCTCCCTTCTCTCTCTCTAAAATAAAAAAAGTATACAGCATTTCCAAGTAATGAATTCTCCATGTACTTGATGAAACTGCCTGGAATAACTATTGACTCATTTTGAATTAGAATGTAAATTAAACACATCTTTTACACATTTAAAAAAATTTGGCCTTGGCTGGTTGGCTCAGTGGTAGAGCGTTGGCCTGGCATGCGGGAGTCCTGGATTCGATTTCCGGCCAGGGCACACAGGAGAAGCACCCATCTACTTCTCCACCCCTCCCCCTCTCCTTCCTCTCTGTCTCTCTCTCCCCCTCCCACAGCCGAAGCTCCATTGGAGCAAAGTTGGCTTGGGTGCTGAGGATGGCTCCATGGCCTCGCCCTCAGGCACTAGAATGGCTCTGGTCACAACAGAGCAATGCCCCAGATGGGCAGAGCATCGCCCCCTGGTGGGCATGCCAAGTGGATCCCGGTCAGGTGCATGCAGGAGTCTGTCTCCCCATTTCCAACTTCAGAAAATAAAAAAATAAAAAATAAAAAAATTTAATCTGACTTCATTGATTGCGTAGCAAGGATTTTAATGGTTAAAAAATCTAGAGCCGGCCCTGGCCGGTTGGCTCAGCGGTAGAGCATCGGCCTGGCGTGCGGGCGACCCGGGTTCGATTCCCGGCCAGGGCACATAGGAGAAGCGCCCATCTGCTTCTCCACCCCCCCCCCTTCCTCTCTGTCTCTCTCTTCCCCTCCTGCAGCCTAGGCTCCATTGGAGCAAAGATGGCCTGGGCGCTGGGGATGGCTCCTTGGCCTCTGCCCCAGGCGCTAGAGTGGCTCTGGTCGCGGCAGAGCGACGCCCCGGAGGGGCAGAGCATCGCCCCTGGTGGGCGTGCCGGGTGGATCCCGGTCGGGCGCATGCGGGAGTCTGTCTGACTGTCTCTCCCCGTTTCCAGCTTCAGAAAAATACAAAAAAAAAAAAAAAAAAAAAAAAAAAATCTAGAGCCAACCAGTTAAAAAATATCTGGGCATTATTAAATTTATTGCTGTAAATATTTTTAAAACTTTTTAAAATTTGAGCTCTAAAACAACAATATCAGTGAAAACTGAGAGAGAAAAGCCAATTATAATCTCACCACTTTGAAAAACATTTTTATTTCACAGTCCCTTTTGTATTCAAGCACATACATACATTTTTTTTCATTGTAATAAACATTGGTATACAGGATTTTTATTTCTGTGGGGGGTTATATTTTGTTTTTAAAAATGTGGGGCCTCCTGGCCAGTCAGCTCAGTGGTAGAGTGTCAGCCCGGCACATGGATGTCCCAGGTTTGATTTCCAGTCAGGACACACAGGAAAAGTGACTGACATCTGCTTCTCAACCCCTTTCCTTTACCCTTCTCTCTTTTTTTCTCTCTCTCTCTTTTCTTCCCACAGCCATGACTCAATTGGTTCAAGTGCATCAGCCCTAGGTGCTCAGGATGGCTCCATGGAGTCTCTGCCTCAGGCGCTAAAAATTGCTCAGTTGCGCCTGACCAGGCAGTGGCGCAGTGGATAGAGCATCGGACTGGGATGCGGAAGACCCAGGTTCGAGACCCTGAGGTCGCCAGCTTGAGTGAGGGCTCATCTGGCTTGAGCAAAAAAAAAGAAAAAAAAGCTCACCAGCTCAGACCCAAGGTCGCTGGCTCAAGCAAGGGGTCACTCGTTCTGCTGAAGGCCCGTGGTCAAGGCACATATGAGAAAGCAATCAATGAACAACTAAGGTGTCTCTACAAGAAACTGAAGATTGATGCTTCTGATCTCTCTCCGTTCCTGTCTGTCTGTCCCTGTCTATCCCTCTCTCTGACTCTCTCTCTGTCCCTAAAAAAAAAAAAAAATGCTCAGTTGCAAGCATGGCCCCAGATGAGGCTTGCTGGCTGGATCCTGGTCGGGGTGCATGGAGGAGTCTGTCTCTTTATCTCCCCTACTCTCACTTGGAAAAGAAGAAAAAATACGTGGGGCCTGTACTAACTGGCCAGATAGGTGAGTTTTTAGATTATCAACCTGATAAGCAAAGGTTGTGTGTTCAGTGTCTGGTCAGGGCACATGCAGACACAGATTGATATTTTTCTCTCTCTCACTCTCCCTCCCTTTGTCGCTAATAAATCAGTAAATAAAATTATTTAAAAAGAGAGAAGAAGCTAAGTGCTTTTGTCAGGGAAAGGTGCCAGAATCAGAGTTGACCCAGTAGGTAGACTCCACAGCCATGAATACACAATCCAGTCACATGTACTCTACTTGAAAAGTTGAGGCTGACAGAAGAGACACCAGAAAAGAGAGAGAGAGACACCAAGTGGACACTGGTGTAACTAGTTGTCGAATCATCTCAGTTATGAAATGGCTTAACAATTTAAAATTATTCATGTCCTTACAGTTAACCCTTTTTCCTTAAGATTGAATGAGCTTTCCCTGGTCGGCTGTTCAGTTGGTTTAGAGCATTGTCCCAAAATACCAAGGTTGCAGGTTCCAACCCCAGTCAGGGCACATACAAGAACACACAACTAAGTGAAACAACAAATGAATACTTCTCTCTCTTTTTTCTTTCTCTCTTTCTCTCAGTCTTTCTGCCTTCATCTTTCTGTGTCTCTAAAATCAATCAATAAATCTCACTTTAAAAAAGAGAGTGAATGAACTTGTTCTTTGCAACGTAAAGTGTGACACAGCCAAATTTGATGTTATCAATTTTTGTCTTCTCGCCCTTTCTTTTTCTGTTTCCTTTTATATGAGCTTTGTTCACCAAATGATTCATTTGAAATAGAAATAATTTTTAAAAATAGATTTTACCGTAAGAATCTGAGCACTCTAGTTTTATTTTTTTTCTCTTTATTTATTGCTGTATTGAGCACTCTAGTTTATATCAAAATTGTTTGTTTAAAGCGTACCAAATAGTAGCTGAAAATAATGTGAGGGTTTTTTTAGTAAAATACTTAATCATTCAATGAATTTCTAAAAAGGAATTTATTATGGTGGCCAAATAAAAAAATGCACAATTTTGCCCTGGCCGGTTGGCTCAGCGGTAGAGCGTCGGCCTGGCGAGCGGGGGACCTGGGTTCGATTCCCGGCCAGGGCACATAGGAGAAGCGCCCATTTGCTTCTCCACCCCCCCCCCTCCTCTCTGTCTCTCTCTTCCCCTCCTGCAGCCAAGGTTCCATTGGAGCAAAGATGGCCCGGGCACTGGGGATGGCTCCTTGGCCTCTGCCCCAGGCGCTAGAGTGGCTCTGGTCGCGGCAGAACGATGCCCCGGAGGGGCAGAGCATCGCCCCCTGGTGGGCAGAGCGTCGCCCCTGGTGGGCGTGCCGGGTGGATCCTGGTTGGGCGCATGCGGGAATCTGTCTGACTGTCTCTCCCTGTTTCCAGCTTCAGAAAAATACAAAAAAAAAAAAAAAAAAAAAAAATGCACAATTTCAACCTGACCTGTGGCAGCGCAGTGGATAAAGTGTCAACCTGGAAACGCTGAGGTTGCCAGTTCAAAACCCTGGTCTTGCCTGGTCAAGGCACATATGGGAGTTGATGCTTTCTGCTCCTCCCCCCTTCTCTCTCTCTCTCCCCTCTCTATAATGAATAAATAAAATCTTTAAAAAAAATGCACAATTTTAATAATGACCAAAACATACAAAAAAATCTAACCCGGTCTAGCAGAAGTTTCTCATTTGGGGATCAAAATTTTGTATAAGAATATATTGACATACCAGAAGTTAGGCACAATATGTCATTATATGAGTCTCACCTATAAAATAATTTGCCTTGACATTTTGGGAATCTAAGTCTTGTAATGGGTGAAAATTCTGGAGATAATTTCTTCTGTCCTCTTATTCCAACATGTATCAGGAGCCATTAGTATGGCTCTTTTTAGAAAGTAGTTGTTTCTTCCTCATGCATCAAGGAAGTTCCATATGCCCAGTCTCTCATTATGTCTGAAGATATCAGAATTGTTTAAAAGTCTCATGTAAATATTTAATTCACAAACCTTTACAGAGGTCCTATTCTGTACTTTGAATCTTCTGTATATTATGATTCAAAGATAAGTAGGATACAGTCTCTGCCTTCAAAAAACTCGGTATGGATTTCAATGCCTAATTTCTAGCTGCCCTTAAAAAGTATAAATAGCCTGACCTGTGGTGGCGCAGTGGATAAAAGCATCGACCTGGAACACTGAGGTCGCCGGTTCGAAACCCTGGACTTTCTTGGTCAAGGCACATATGGGAGTTGATGCTTTCTGCTCCTCCCTCCCTTCTCTCTCTCTCTCTCTCTCTCTCTCTCTCTCTCTGTCTCCTCTCTCTAAAATTAATAAATAAAATCTAAAAATAAATAAATAAGTATAAATAAGTTCTAGACTTCACTTTAATAAAGGTATTTAAACATTAGAATGCAGCTATGAAAATGATTGTATCTTGCAGTAGAGTAGAATAGTAGGGGTGAAGAGAAGTGATCAGATTTTGGCTTGCTCCAGGATACAGTCAGTTCTCACCTGGATTATTGTGATTGGCGTCTAACTAGTATCCTTGCTTTTGCCCTTGATCCTTGTGTTAGTTCAGATGCCAAGACAGGATTAAGTTTACAAGAAATTTATTACGGGAAACTACTGTGGGAGAAAGTGAAGAGGGAATTAGGAGAGGATAGGAGCTGTCAGACTATGATGCAAGATTGACCTCAAAGGGAGAGAAGGAAGGTTTGGTGGCACGGTCTTAGGCTGCTGCGCTGTTAAGAAAAGTCCTTGAACCAAAGTCATTTGTCAGGGGAGTTCTATGATTCTTGGGAAGGGGACTGCTGTGCTCAGTCATGGGGTGAGAGCAGCCAGTGCAAAGAATGGCCTCAAAATACTGCAGCTGGGGCCCTCAAGCAATTATTCCTCCTGCAGCAAGTCATTGAGAATGCTTTGCAGTAGCTACTATATCCCCTTCAGTATATTCTCTATACAGTTGTCAGAGTGATCTGCTAAAATATAGCCAGAGAATGTCATTTTACAGCTCAAAACCCTCAGTCACTTCCCATTTGATTCTGAATTAAATCAAACTCCAAACATGGGCTGCCCATTGCTATAAAGAGGAGAGATAAATAGGTCCTAAGCCTCTAAACTGAAACATTTGTGGCCGATGTTGGGGTAGCCTGACCGGGTGGCCTGCTCTGATCTGATTTAGTAATAGTTGGAAAGTCAGAAGATACTGGATTCTTAGAAAAAGTACAGTTTGACTTTTCTGGAATCTTGTTACATTTTAGACCACTTTCTCAGGGTGTTAGGTCCAAAGATACAGAGGGGATTGTATCAGCACACATCACATTTACTTTTCCAATGAGAGAATGAGGAAAATATGTATGCTTGAGGTTTTCATAAAAAAGTATCCAAAGAGTCATCTACAACCAGGGACTCTTAAGGTTGTTTAAGTAGATTGGAATTTCCCCCTTCGTCTCCTAGTAGACTAATTTGACTCTTTTCTATTCATCACTCTAGAGGCTATAGAAGACGGTTTTTGAAATTTATGTTCAAGAAAAGTAAAAAGAATAAGGGCTGCCTGACCTGTGGTAGTACAGTAGATTGAACAGGACCTGGAACACTGAGGTTGCTGGTTTGAGGCCCAGGGCTTGCCTGGCCAAGGCACATACCAAGGCACATACACGCTGGTGCCTCCCGCTCCTTCCCCCTCCCCCCTCCCCATTCTCTGTCTCTGAAATAAATAAATCTTAAAAATAAAAAAAGAACAAAGGCGATTTGGAGAAATGGTTGACTAGGAAGCTGGGGCAAGAAGAGACAGGTGGATTAGGAACATATTGTATAAGAAAGGAAGGAGGTACTGGAAGACTGATGGGGACACAGGAGCCAGCTTTAAGAGGGTCCACTGGCCGGTTGGCTCAGTGGTAGAGCGTTGGCCTGGCGTGCAGGAGTCCCGGGTTTGATTCCCGGCCAGGGCACACAGGAGAGGTGCCCATCTGCTTCTCCACCCCTCCCTCTCTTTTTCCTCTCTGTCTCTCTCTTCCCCTCCTGCAGCCAGGGCTCCATTGGAGCAAAGTTGGCCCGGGCGCTGAGGATGGCTCTGTGGCCTCTGCCTCAGGCGCTAGAATGGCTCTGGTTGCAGCAGAGCGACGCCCCAGATGGGCAGAGCATCGCCCCCTGGTGGGCATGCCAGGTGGATCCCGGTTGGTCGCATGCGGGAGTCTGTCTGACTGCCTCCCCGTTTCCAGCTTCAGAAAAAAAAAAAAAAAAGAGGGTCCAGTTGATCAAATATTAGTCTATTTTAGCATCAAATTAAATACCGAAATAACAAGAATGGATTATAACTTATTGATTAATAAAAAAAGAACATGGCCTGACCAGGCGGCGGCGCAGGGGATAGAGCGTCGGACTGGGATGTGGAGAACTCAGGTTCGAGACCCCGAGGTCACCAGCTTGAGTGCGGGCTCATGTGGCTTGAGCAAAGCTCACCAGCTTGGACCCAAGGTTGCTGGCTCGAGCAAGGGGTCACTTGGTCTGCTGAAGACCCGTGGTCAAGGCACATATGAGAAAGCAATCAATGAACAACTAAGGTGTCTCAATGAAAAACTAATGATTGATGCTTCTCATCTCTCTCCATTCCTGACTGTCCCTATCTATCCCTCTCTCTGAAAAAAAAAAAAAAAGAACATGAGTCCATATTATAACAAAAAATATTACCATTTTATTGTCCCCACAGTAATAATTGATTCATATAAGAATCATCAATAGGCCCTGTCTGTGTAACTGAATTGGTTAGGATGTCATCCCAATAGGCCAAGGCTGCAGGTTTGATCCCTGATCAGGGCACATTCAAGAATTAACCAATTAATGCATAAATAAATGGAACAATAAATCAATATTTATTTCTTTCTCTCCATCCCCCTCCCTTTCTCTCTCACTCTAAAAAATAAATCAATAAATACAATACTAAAACTACCATGTGAAAAACTGTTGAGTAATAGATTATGAATATAATCTTAAAGATTTTCTCTCTAGAAGACTTTCTAATTACAAAGGGAAAAGATATTTTTATATTAAAAGAATTCAGGAGGAACTTAGCAAAATGGACAAAGTTGACACAATAAGCAAATATTAAGAACCCCTTAGGGACTGACCAGGCGGTGGTGCAGTGGATAGAGCATCGGACTGGGATGCAGAAGACCCAGGTTCGAGACCTCGAGGTCGCCAGCTTGAGCGCGGGCTCATCTGGCTTGAGCAAAAAGCTCACCAGCTTGGACCCAAGGTCGCTGGCTCGAGCAAGGGGTTACTCGGTCTGCTGAAGGCCCAAGGTCAAGGCACATATGAGAAAGCAATCAATAAACAACTAGGATGTCGCAACGAAAAACTGATGATTGATGCTTCTCGTCTCTCTCTGTTCCTGTCTGTCCCTGTCTATCTCTCTCTCCTACTCTCTCTCTGTCACTGTAAAAAAATAAATAAATAAAAATAATAAAAAAAATAGATTTTACTAACTCAGAAAACAACTTGACGATGCAGAAAAATAATGAATATTCCGGCTAGAACTTCCAGCACTACGTTGCATAAGAGTGGAGAGAGTGAGCAACCTTGTCTTGTTCCTGATTTTAGAGGAAAAGTCCTCAGTTTTATGCCACTAAATATGATATTAGCTGATGGTTTGTCATAAATGGCCTTTCTTATGTTGAGATATTTTCCTTCTATACCCATTTTGTTGAGTGTTTTAAACATAAAGTGGTGTTGTATTTTATCGAATGCCTTTTCTGCATCTATTGATAGGATGATGTGGTTTTTGTTCTTTATTTTGTTGATATGGTATATTACATTGTTGAAGAGGCTGTGGAGAAATAGGAACCCTCATTCACTGTTGGTGGGAATGTAAAGTAGTACAACCATTATATGGAAGAAAGTATGGTGGTTCCTCAAAAAATTAAAAATAGAACTACCATATGACCCAGCAATCCCTGTACTGGGAATATACCCCCAAAACTCAAAAACATTGGTATGTACGTAAAGACACATGCCAGCCCCATGTTCATTGCAGCATTGTTCACAGTGGCCAAGACATGGAAACAACCAAAAAGCCCTTCAATAGAGGATTGGATAAAGAAGATATGGTACATATATACTATGGAATACTACTCAGCCATAAGAAATGATGACATAGGATCATTTACAACATGGATGGACCTTGATAACATTATACTGAGTGAAATAAGTAAGTCAGAAAAAACTAAAACTGTATGATTCCATACATAGGTGGGACACAAAAATGAGATTCATGGACATGGACAAGAGTGTGGTGGTTACCAGGGGGAGGGGAAGGGAGGAGAGGGAGGGGCACAAAGAAAACCAAATAGAAGGTGACGGAAGACAATTTGACTTTGGGTGATTGGTATACAACATAATCAAATGTCAAAATGACCTGGAGATGTTTTCTCTGAATCTATGTACCCTAATTAATCAATGTCACCCCATTAAAATTAATTGTCTAAATTAAAAAAATGAATATTTTATTTTATTATTTTATTTTTTTGTATTTTTCTGAAGTTGGAAACGGGGAGGCAGACAGACTCCCACATACGCCCAACCGGGATCCACCCAGCATGCCCACCAGGGGGCAATGCTCTGCCCATCTGGGCCATTGCTCTGTTGCAACCAGAGCCATTCTAGGGCCTGAGACAGAGGCCATAGAGCCATCCCCAGCGCCCGGGCCACCTTTGCTCCAATGGAGCCTCAGCTGCGGGAGGGGAAGAGAGAGACAGAGAGGAAGGAGAGAGAGAGGGGTGGAGAAGCAGATGGGCGCTTCTCCTATGTGCCCTGGTCAGGAATCGAACCCGAGACTCCTGCACGCCAGGCCGACACTCTACCACTGAGCCAACCGGCCAGGGCCAAAAAATGAATATTTTAGAACTTGGCTTCCACAGTTTCATCATTATCCTTTATTTGTGAAATTGTATAAAAGATGTATTCATTTTCTAGGGGAAAAAAATCTACAATCTCCATAAATTTACATTATCTAAAATGCCATGTCTGTTTTCAGGACATGAATTTGGCTCACAAAAGACTCTCAGTAAAGTATGTATGCCTCATAATCTCTGGTGTAATAATATTCTGCACAGTAGTATAATACTACTATTATACTCTGGTGATTTTCATCCAAAGACCCTTCTAAATTCCTTTTATGAGGCAAAAAATACTTTGAGTCTGTGATGGTCATTTAGTAGTTTACTGGTAATAGTACACAGAAGGATGGAGTGTGCCCTTTCTGGCACAAAGAGTTCTGCTGGAAGTTTAGAGAGAATAAAATGTCTCCATACTTCAGTGACTACAGAGAAAACACTTGTGCAAAAGAAAGCAAGCAAAGTTCCAAGAAGTATGTATTTATTATCTCTGTGCTGGTTAGTTGGAACTCTTTGTCAATGAGGTCATAGTTTTCATCCCAATGTGGCTCATTTATCTTTGCTAGCTTCCTTAATCATGGCATGCACCCGAAGCCCCAGCCAACTGCTTGATAAATGTCTCTTGTTGGTCCAGAGGAGGCCTGAAAAGTGAATAAAATATTCTGTGGAAATCCACCACTATAATTGGAAAAATAATTTAAAATGTTTTTCCAATTGGCAATAGATTAACAAAGTTACCATTTTCATCTAGACACAGATTAGTAGTCATAGAAATGTACTGCCTAGCCCTGGCAAGATAGCTTAGTTGGTTAGAGCATCATCCTGAAGCATAGAGGTTGCTGGTTAGATCCCTGGTCAGGGCACATACAGGAACAGCTTGATGTTCCTGTCTCTCTCTCTCTCTCCCTTCCTCTCTCACTCAAATCTATAAATAAAAATATAAAAAAAAGAGATAAAGAAATGTACTGCCTATACATACACAGATAATTCCTAAATGATTCTAGATGAGTTTGAGCAGGGCTCACCAGCTTGAGCCCAAGGTCGCTGGCTCGAGCAAGAGGTCACTCGGTCTGCTGTAGCCCCCTGGTCAAGGCACATATGAGAAATCAATCAATGAACAACTAAGGAACCGCAACAAAGAATTGATGTTTCTCATCTCTCTCCCTTCCTGTCTGTCCCTATCTGTCCCTCTCTCTGTCTCTGCCACACACACAAAAAAAGAACTCCTTAGGTTTGATGATTCACTAGAAGTACTCACAAAACTGTAAAAAGCTATTATTCTCACAGTAATAAAAGGATATAGATTAAAATCAGAAAAACAAAAAGGAGCCTGAGGCAAAGTCTAGGAGAAATCAGGAGTAAGTTCCTACTTGTCCTTTCTCAGTGGAGTCACAAGGACAAATTAATTCTCCCAGCACTGTTTGACAATATGCGTGAAGTGTTGCCATCCAAAGAAGTTTAGCTAAGTCTTGGTGTCCAGGGTTTTACTGGGGGTCAGTAACACAGGCATGTAGCACTGTATGACTGGCCTTAGGTACCCGGTCTCCAGACCTCCAGAGATCAAACTGATACGTCATGATCCAGGGCCTCAGGCGTATAAAACCAGGTATTCACTATAAATTGAATTATTAGCATAAATTATGTAGTCAAACTGATACAGAATGTCCTGAGACCTAAAGCATACCAGAGCGCTCTTTTCAGGTAGGATATTCCAAAGGCTCAGAGGTTATCTCTTAGGAGCAGGCCAAAGTCCAGTACTTTCTTTAGAACAGGCAGATTTGGAGCAACTAAGCCTGCAGAGTTAACCCTTTATATTGCCACCTGATAGGAAAAGAACACAAATCAGCAATGTAGTATCCTGGGAAATTTTTAAAATAGATCTAGTCATGAAAAACAATCAGATATCCAGATTGATTGACATTTGGCAAAACAATTGTCCTGACTCTTAAGAAATGTTAGTGTTATGAAAGACAAAATAAAAAGATAGAGAACTACTCTAGATTACAAGAGACTAAAGAGACATCACAACTAAACACTATGTGTGATCCTTCAATGGATGTTGTTTATCAAAACAAAACAAAATATAACCAGTATAAAAGACATTAGTGGGGCAACTGGAGATATTTGAATACAAACTGCATAGTAGATAATAATACAGATGTTCCCTGCTTTTTGAAAGTTTGCATTAAACCACTTCACTTCTACGAAACACCTACATCATTAGCACCTGTTTTCTCTCACCAAAAGAAATCCAAAGAGGATTTCTATGGGTCTAGCAAAACCTTTAAGTCAATATACAAATAAGGAAGTCTCTGATACAAAGTCACTTATCTGAGGCATAAATGGGATTCCTCATAAGAGTGCACCACCCCACATCATGCAACAGTCAAGGATGTGGGGAAAAGCTTAGTTTTGAAAAGATCTTAGTATTAGAAGGGTGGGAAAGGCTTAGTCCTAAAACTAAGCCTTAGGCTGTAATGACATTGCCAGCGTACAGCCTGTTTCCCACACCCAATGCTAACTACATATAAGCGAGCAAACATATATATAATATTTACAAACTTATTTGACTGACATTTGCTATTTAGTATGATTTGGTAGGTTACTTTTTGGGCATGGGAGTGCTCAAAAAATTTTCCACATAAATTAATGGTAATTGCTTCTTCATTTAACACCATTTTAGGTTATGAAAGATTTTATAAAAACTTTCTCAGAGAGCAGGGAAACCCCTTGCATCCATGTTAAATTTCTTAAATATGACAAAAACTTTCTCCTTTGATTGAACTTGAGTCAACCTCCTCTGAGTCCTCTTTCTGACTATGCTCCTGACCTTGGGCTCTATCCTTGGCCTATTTAGTACAGTGTTAACAAGAATCCTGTTGGGTAAGTTTATGGAAAATTTCTTATCCTTTGTTTCTGACTACGCTTGATATCTGATCAAATTTCTCATCCCTCACCCTCTATATCTAGTCACCTTGAACTGGCTTTCAGCAAGAATCCTGTCAAGTCAGTGTAGCCAGAATCTTCCTATCCCTAATGTTTCTTCTCAGTAATTTTTTACTCACTGACTCCACCCTGCTCCTTTTTTTTTTTTTTTTGTATTTTTCTGAAGTGAGAAACAGAGAGGCAGAGAGACAGACTCCTGCATGAGCCCCACCAGGATTCATCCAGCAAGTCTACCAAGGGGCAATGCTTTACCCATATGGGGCATTGCTCCATGGCAACCGGAGCCATTTTAGCCCCCGAGGCAGAGGCCATGGAGCCATCCTCAGCGCCCAGGCTAACTTTGCTCCAATGGAGCCTTGGCTGCGGGAGGAGAAGAGAGAGACAGAGAGAAAGGAGAGGGGGAAGGGTGGAGAAGCAGATAGGTGCTTCTCCTGTGTGCCCTGGCTGGAAATTGAACCTGGGACTTCCACATGCTGGGTCGACACTCTACCACTGAGTCAACCAGCCAGGGCCTACCCTGCTCCTTTCTTATAAATTCTCACTTGTCTTTGTTGGAGTTGGAAGTTGATTTCAATCTCTCCCTCATGCTACAGAACCCCGTTGTAGCAGTTCTTCCTGAATGAAGTCTGATTTACAGTCTTTAACAAGTGTCATGAATAATTTTTTCTTTAACAAGTAAAATAATTATATTATTATGCAGGAGAATATTCTTGTTCTTTGGATACAGGCTCAAATATTTTGGTATAAAGTGTCTGTAAATAATTTAGCAAAATAATTATAAATGTGTGTATTTATGTTATATGTATATGTGTGTATGTAAGGGGAGAGAGAGAAAAGTATAGGTGGCAAAATATTGATCATTAAATTAATCAATGAATCTAGGGTGAGTTTTCAGTTTACAGTTCCTACAAGTTTTCTGGTTTTAAATTTTACCAAATAAAACGTTAGAAAAAGTAATTCTGTAAACTTTGGAGGGGTGGGGAGGAGGAAAAAGGTAGTAGAGAAAGGATTTTGGCAGGAAGGCAGATATTGGGTATCCTCTTGATATTTATTTATTGTTTATTTATTTGTTTGTTTGTTTATTGTGGTAAAAACATGTACCATGAACCTAACCTGTGGTGGCACAGTGGATAGAGCATCGATCTGGAGTGCTGAGATCGCTGGTTCGAAATCCTGGGTTTGCCTGGTCAAGGCACATATGGGAGTTGATACTTCCTGCTCCTCTTCCCGCCCTTCTATCCCTCTCTCTCTCACTCTCATTCTCTCTCACTTTCTCTCTCCCCTGCCCAACCTCTCTAAAATGAATAAAAAAAAAAAATGGACCATGAAATTTGCCATCTAAACTGTTTTTTTTTTGTATTTTTCCGAAAGTGAGAAGTGGGGAGGCAGACAGACTCCCGCATGCGCCTGACCAGGATCCACCTGACATGCCCACCAGAGGGGATACTTTGCCCCACTGGGGCATTGTTCCATTGCAACTGGAGTCATTCTAGTGCCTGAGGTGGAGGCCATGGAGCCATCCTCAACGTCTGAGCCAACTTTTGCTCCAATGGAGCCTTGGCTCAGACGTTGGAAGAGAAGATAAGATAGA
Organism: Saccopteryx leptura; assembly: GCF_036850995.1. Lineage (NCBI taxonomy): Eukaryota > Metazoa > Chordata > Mammalia > Chiroptera > Emballonuridae > Saccopteryx > Saccopteryx leptura. Next base: position 29,125,453 of record NC_089503.1, on the reverse strand, counting down.
GCAAAGTAGAAGGGGAAGGGTGAAGAAAAAGATGGGTGCTTCTCCTGTGTGCCCTGGCCAGGAATTGAACCCGGGATTTCTACACGCCGGGCCGACGCTCTACTGCTGAGCTAGCCGGCCAGGGCCACCATCTTAACTATTTTTAAGTGTACAATTCAGTAGTGTTAGGTATATTCATTATTGTGCAACAGATCTCTTATGAAGCTTATGTATCTTGCAAAACAGAAACTTTATACCCATTAAACATTTTTTTTATTTTTTTTACAGAGACAGAGTGAGTCAGAGAGAGGGATAGACAGGGACAGACAGACAGGAACGGAGAGAGATGAGAAGCATCAATCATTAGTTTTTCGTTGTGACACCTTAGTTGTTCATTGATTGCTTTCTCATATGTGCCTTGACTGTGGGCCTTCAGCAGACTGAGTAACCCCTTGCTCAAGCCAGCGACCTTGGGTCCAAGCTGGTGAGCTTTGCTCAAACTAGATGAGCCCACACTCAAGCTGGCGACCTCAGGGCCTCAAACGTGGGTCCTCCACATCCCAGTCCAATGCTCTATCCACTGCGCCACCGCCTGGTGAGGCTATACCCATTAAACATTAATTTCCCAATTCCCTTCTCCCTGCCTTTCATAGCCAGTTTTCTACTTTCTGTTTCTATGGTTTTGATACCTTATATAAGTTGAATTTTACAGTATTTGTCCTTTCATGACTGGCTTATCTTACTTAGCATCACGTCCTTGAGATTCATTCATGTTTTAGCTGTAGCATATAACAGGATTTCTTTCTTTTTTAAACCTGAATAATATTTTATTGTATGTAGCTACCAAGTTTTTTTTTTCAGATTGGTCTTTTATTATTGTGGTAAAATTGCTATACAAGATAATATGTAGCCTGACTGGGCAAGTGGCACAGTGGATAGAGCATCAGACTGGGATGCAGAGGACCCAGGTTCGAGACCCCGAGGTCACCAGCTTGAGCGTGGGCTCATCTGGTTTGAGCAGAGCTCACCAGCTTGGACCCAAAGTCGCTGGCTCGAGCAAGGGGTTACTCATTCTGCTGCAGCCCCATGGTCAGGGCACATATTAGAGAGCAATCGATGAACAACTAAGGTGTTGCAACGAGAAACTGATAATTGTTGCTTCTCATCTCTCTCCGTTCCTGTCTCTCTGTCCCTGTCTATCCCTCTGACTCTTTCTCTGTCACTGTAAAAAAAAAAAAAAGAATATGTATTTCAGGTGTACAACATTGTAATACAATATTTGTGTACACTACCTAGTGTTCACTACTGTAAATCTGGTTACCATTCATCACTATATATTTGATTCCTTTCAACCCTTTTGCCCTTGCCCCAACTCTTTTCCCCTCTGGTAACCACCAGTGTGTTCTCTGTATTGTATTTGTTTTCTTTGTTCATTTGTTTTGTTTTGTTTAGATGTTACATATAGGTGAAATCCTTTGGCATTCATCTTTCTCTACTTATTTCACTTAGCATGATATCCTCAAGGTTCATGTTGTTGCAAATGCCAAGATTTTCTTTTTTTATGGCTGAGTAGTATATATATGTGTATTATATACTACTATAGTATATATATATATATATACATTATATCTTTCTACATTCATCCATCAATAGGCACTTAGGTTATTTACATATCATGGCTATTGTAAATAATGCTTCAATGAGAATAGGGGTGTAGGGGTTCCTATATCTTTTTTTTTTTTTTTCAGAGACAGAGAGAGAGTCAGAGAGAGGGATAGATAGGGACCGACAGACAGGAACGGAGAGAGATGAGAAGCATCAATCATCAGTTTTTCGTTGCGACACCTTAGTTCAGTGGTTCTCAACCTTTCTAATGCCGTGACCCTGCAATACAGTTCCTCATGTTGCGGTGACCCCAAACCAAAAAATAATTTTGGTGGCTACTTCATAACTGTAATTTTGCTACAGTTATGATTCGGAATGTAAATACCTGATATGCATTATGTATTTTCCGATGGCTTTACGTGACCCCGCTGAGGTCGCAACCCACAGGTTGAGAACCGCTGCCTTAGTTGTTCATTGATTGCTTTCTCATATGTGTCTTGACCACAGGCCTTCAGCAGACGGAGCAAGTAACCCCTTGCTTGAGCCAGCAACCTTGGAAGCTGGTGAGCCTTTCTCAAACCAGATGAGTCCATGCTCAAGCTGGTGGCCTCGGGGTCTCGAACCTGGGTCTTCCTCATCCCAGTTCGATGCTCTATCCACTGTGCCACCTCCTGGTCAGGCCCTATATCTTTTTTAATTAGTCTTTTCATATTCCTTTTTTTTTTTTTTTTTTAGCGAGAGAGAGAGATGGAGAGACAGAGAGAGGGACAGAGAGGAAGGGAGAAAGATGAGAAGCATCAACTCATAGTTGAATCACTTTAGTTGTTCATTGATTGCATTCTTGTATGTGCCTTGACCTGGGTGCTGCAGCTGAGTCAGTGACCCCTTGCTCAAGCCAGCGACTGTGGGTCATGTCTGTGTTACCACGCTCAAGCTGGTGACTCTATGCTCAAGCTGGTGAGCCTGCGCTCAAGCCAGATGAGCCTGTGTTCAAGCCAGCAACCTCTGGGTTTTGAACCTGGGTCCTCAGCGTCTCAGGTCAGTGTTCTATCCACTGTGCAACCACCTGGTCAGGCTCTTTTCATATTCTTTAGATAAATACCCAGAAGTGGAATAGCTGGGTCATATGTATACCACATTTTCTTATCCATGCATACATCAGTGGACATTTTGGTTGCTTTTTTTTTTAACCTCTTGACTACTGTGAATAATGCTGCAATGAAAATGGGTATGCAGCCTGACCAGGCGGTGGCACAGTGGATAGAGCATTGAACTGGGATGCAGAGGACCCAGGTTCGAGGCCACAAGGTCGCCAGCTTGAGCGCGGGCTCATCTGGTTTGAGCAAAAGCCCACCAGCTTGAACCCAAGGTCACTGGCTCCAGCAAGGAGTTGCTCCTTCTGCTGAAGGCCCGCGGTCAAGGCACATATGAGAAAGCAATCAATGAACAACTAAGGTGTTGCAATGCACAACAAAAAACTGATGATTGATGTTTCTCATCTTTCTCCATTCCTGTCTGTCTGTCCTTGTCTATCCCTCTCTCTGACTCATTGACTCTGTAAAAAATAAAATAAAATAAAATAAAAAATAAAAAAAAGAAAATGGGTATGCAAGTATCTCTTTGAGATCCTGCTTTGAATTATTTTGGACATATACTGAGAAGTGGGATTGCTGGATCATATAGTAGTTCTATTTTTATTTATTTTTAATTTATTTTTTAATTTTATTTATTCATTTTTAGAGAGGAGAGAGAGAGGGAGAGAGGGAGACAGAGAGGGAGAGAGAGGAGAGAGAGACAGAGAGAGAGAAGGGGGGATGAGCTGGAAGCATCAACTCCCATATGTGCCTTGACCAGGCAAGCCCAGGGTTTCGAACCGGCAACCTCAGCATTTCCAGGTCGACGCTTTATCCACTGTACCACCACAAGTCAGGCTATTTTTATTTTTTTGAGGAACTCCCATACTGTTTTCTATAGTGGCTATATCATTTTACATTTTCATCAACAGAACACAAGGGTACTAATTTATCTGCATCCTTATCAAAACTAGTTATTTTTTGTTTTGTTTTTTTAATAGTGGACATCTTAATAGGTGTGAGGTGGTATTGTGGTTTTGATTTGCGTGTCTCTTATGATTAGTAATGTTAAGTATCTTTTCATATGTTTGTTGGCCATTTGTAAATCTTCTTTTGGAGAAATGTCCATTCAAGTCCTTTGCCCACTTTTAAATGAGTTACCTCTTTTTATTGCTGTTGAGTTGTAAGAGTTCTTTATATATTCTGGATGTTAATCTCTTACCAGATATATAATTTTTAAATATTTTCTCCCATTCTGTAGCTTAATTTTCATTGATGATTGTTTCCTTTGATGCATAGAAGTTATGAAGTTTGGTGTAGTACCACTTGTCTACTTTTGCTTTTGTTGCCTGTCCTTTTGGTGTCATATCCAAGAAACCATTGCTAAATCCAGTGTGCTGGACCTGTTTCCTTGTGTTTCTTTTCAGAGTTTTATATTTTTAGGTTTTGCATTAGATTTTTTAATCCATTTTGACTTAATTTTTGTATATGGTATAAGGGAAGGGTTCAGTTTCATTGTTTTGCATGTGGATAGCCAGGTAGCTATTGGTTTTTTGCATATCTGGGAAAGATCTTATTATAATATCATAATATGTTGATTATTGAGGGCATGAGAGTGTAGTCTTTTCTCTTTTGGTTTTCCAATTTAACTTGGCAAGAAAAGCTCTCAGTTTGATTATTTAAAAGGTATGTGTGAATTTTCTGTGTAAATATATTTGGAATATATCTTTTAACATTTGTGTATTGATTTTAGAGAGAGAGAAGCATTGATCTGTTCCTGTATGTGCCCTGACCAGGGATTCAACCCACAACCTTGTGTTTTGGAACGATGTTCTACCAACCAAGCTATTTGGCCAGGGCTCTCTGTAAATATATATTTGAATACATGAGCAACAAGTACATCCTGATACTGTATATCTTATAAATGTATACAAGGAAAAAAATCTGAGCAACTTTAATGGTACTTTGCAAGTGCTAATATAGAAAAATTAGTTGGATAGAAAGAGCAATAACAGTAGGAAGAAATGTATTGGTTAATTTGTTTTCCAAAATTTAACCTTTAGTAATAAGGATCTTGCTTAGAAAAGCAATACTGAAAACAGACTCAAATACCTGCCATACTTTGTGCTAAGTGTTTCTCTGGAAAAAACAGAGGAATGTCTTAGGTAATATGATTGTGGAAGATGGGACAAAACAAGAGGTATTTGTATTAATTTAATTAGTGTCCTACTGAATTTAAGAATATAGTGTCCTACACATGTGCAAACATAGATCAGTGGCAGATTTAGAGCAGTATTAGACTGCACCTGTTGGAGTCCTCAGTGATTCCAGTCCCTGTTTAAGACTTCCAGTTGGAGCTGGCAGTTGTTGTAGGGATTAAATTATTTAAAGCCTTCAGCTGGCTAGTGTAGGCAAGAAGTAGCTTAGAAAACACTTAATCTATTTTTTTAAATCTGTTCCTAAGTTTGCTTTGCTTAGGCTATAAGACTTCTTGTACCACCCACCTGCCACATTCTGGAATTCTTTTGTTAGAGAGGGTAAATTTATCCAAGAAAAAGAAAAGATCTTTAAGGAATATTTATATTTTAATACATACTTATTTTGAGCATAATTTATTTGTAATAAGTAATAAATATTTTGCTAAGCAACTGTAAAGGTATTGTTTAAATTTATTTTCAAAAGGCAACTACCAAATTACTTTTTTAAAAAAGATTGTTGAGAGAGAAAAGCAGTGAGGGGTGAGTGGGAAACATCAGCTAGTAGTTGCTTCTTACATGTGCCCTGACCAGGGAAGCCCAGGGTTTCAAACCAGCAACCTCAACAGTCCAGGTCAACACTTTATCCACTGTGCCACCACAGGTCAGACCCAATTACTTATTTCAATAGCTATCTTAAAGTATTTTTATTATATTTAAATGTTTATTTTATTGATTTTAGAGAGAGAGGAAGAGCAGAAGAGCAAGAGAGAGAAAGAGAGGAACAGGAACACTGATCTATTCCTGTATATGTCCTGACCAGGAATTGAACCGGCAACTTCTGTGCTTTGGGACGATGTTCTAACCAACAGAATCATCTGGCCAGGACTTAAAGTATTATTATTATTTTTTTTTTCTGTATTTTTCTGAAGCCGGAAACGGGGAGAGACAGTCAGACTCCCGCATGGGCCCGACCGGGATCCACCCGGCATGCCCACCAGGGGGCGACGCTCTGCCCACCAGGGGGCGATGCTCTGCCCCTCCGGGGCGTCGCTCTGCTGCGACCAGAGCCACTCTAGCGCCTGGGGCAGAGGCCGAGGAGCGATCCCCAGCGCCCGGGCCATCTTTGATCCAGTGGAGCCTCGGCTGTGGGAGGGGAAGAGAGAGACAGAGAGGAAGGAGAGGGGGAGGGGTGGAGAAGCAGACGGGAGCCTCTCCTGTGTGCCCTGGCCGGGAATCGAACCCAGGACTTCCGCACACCAGGCCGACGCTTTACCACTGAGCCAACCGGCCAGGGCCTAAAGTATTATTTTTAAAGATAGTTAGAGGGGCTTTTGGTAACAAACAATCTGTGAACCCTTTCAACAGGAACATTTAAAAAAGGCAACTCCATGTATAGTAATAATTTGGTAGCCCATTACAATATTTGACTTCTTTTTAGAGAACAGTATTACTCAATAAGCTGTATTGTGCTTTGGAGTGACCTAACAGGAGTTTGAATAAAAAACCTTCTAGCCTGACCTGTGGTGGCACAGTGGATAAAGCGTCAACCTGGAAACACTGAGGTTGCCGGTTCAAAACCCTGGCTTGCCTGGTCAAGGCACATATGGGAGTTGATGCTTCCTGCTCCTCCCCCTTCTCGCTCTCTCTCTCTCTCTCTCTCTCTCTCTCTGGTCAAGGCACATATGGGAGTTGATGCTTCCTGCTCCTCCCCCTTCTCTCTCTCTCTCTCTCTCTCTCTCTCTCTCTCTATATATATATATATATATATATATATATCCCCCTGCTCTCTAAAATGAATAAATTAAAAAAAAAAAAATTAAAACAAAAAAACAAAAAAACAAACAAAAACCTTCTAACCTGACCAGGAGGTGGCGCAGCGGATAGAGTGCCGGACTAGGATGCGGAGTTCCCCGGTTCGAGCCCCCGAGGTCGCCAGTTTGAGTGTGGGCTCATCTGGTTTGAGCAAAAGCTCTCCAGCTTGGACCCAGGCTCACTGGCTCCAGCAAGGGGTTACTTGGTCTGCTGAAGGCCCGTCCGTGGTCAAGGCATATGTGAGAAAGCAATCAATGAACAACTAAGGTGTCAAAAATGAAAAACTGATGATTTATGCTTCTCATCTCTCCGTTCTTGTCTGTCTGTCCCTATCCGTTTTCTCTGACTCTATCTCTGTCCCTGTATTAAAAAAAAAGAAAAAACAAAGCCTTCTAGGCGCTCTCTCTCCTGGTAGCATGCCCATGCCTTCCCCTTCCTCCTCCTCCTCTTCTTCCCCCCAGGCATTTTCCTTGCCTCTCAGTTTCTCCTAAGATCTGAGGGTCCCCAGGAAACCTGCAACCAGGAGAGCAATGGGCAGTGGCAGCTGTCCCAGGCTAACTCCATAAACTTTCTCTAAGGCCCCCTATTCTTTGTCCACTCAGTCCCTTCTGAGTGTATTCCTGCATGGCCAATAAATTCTTGCTTTTCTTGCTAAAAAACAAACAAACAAACAAACAAACAAACACACCTTCTAGATAACTCAGAAGCAGAGGCTTTATCAGGCAAATCTACCTACAGGTGTCCTTGGGTTATGACAGTCTCAACATACCATGTTTGGAGTTTATGACACTCACTCCCATAAAAACTTTTAAAAAATTGAGACGTGAGTGTTTCAGCTTACACTGTTAGCATTGTCCTTATGGACTATGTGGGTGAACTTGTTTGGTTGCACACAGTGAAAGAATACGCAGTAACTCAGCCTAAGAGTGAAGGAGTTGTCATCTCTCAGTATGCTTACCTATGCCATTTTAGACTGTTAAAAGTGTAAGTGGGCCCTGGCCGGTTGGCTCAGCGGTAGAGCGTCGGCCTGGCATGCGGGGGACCCGGGTTCGATTCCCGGCCAGAGCACATAGGAGAAGCGCCCATTTGCTTCTCCACCCCCCCTCCTTCCTCTCTGTCTCTCTCTTCCCCTCCTGCAGCCAAGGCTCCATTGGAGCAAAGATGGCCTGGGCACTGGGGATGGCTCCTTGGACTCTGCCCCAGGCGCTAGAGTGGCTCTGGTCGCAACAGAGCGATACCCCGGAGGGGCAGAGCATCACCCCCTGGTGGGCAGAGCGTCGCCCCTGGTGGGCGTGCCGGGTGGATCCCAGTCGGGCGCATGCGGGAGTCTGTCTGACTGTCTCTCCCCGTTTCCAGCTTCAGAAAAATACAAAAAAAAAAAAAGTGTAAGTGTTCTGCCTGGTGGCACAGTGGGTAAAAGTGTCGACCTGGAACGCTGAGGTCACTGGTTCTAAACCCCAGGCTTGTCTGGTCAAGGCACATATGGGAGTTGATGCTTCCTGTTCCTCCCTCTGTTCTTTCTATCTCTTTCCTCTCTCTGTCTCTTTCTCTCTGTGTGTCTCCTCTCTCTAAAAAAATGAATAAATAAAATGTAAAAAATAAATAAATTGTAAAAAATAAAAGAATTATTATAAAATAATTATGTTAGTCTAGGGCAGTGGTTCTCAAAGTGTGCATCCTAGAAGATTTCTAGGTGCGCCCTATGGTATTTCAGAGAAATATGTACCTGTTGGTGACCAAAAATCCCAACCGAGTTTTTGAAGTTTAGATTTTTGAGGGACAGAGGTGTGGGGAGTTGGCTGTAAGCTGACAGTCTGTCCAACCCCTGACCTCATTTGCCTGATTAGGTTGCAAAAGGCTGTTAAGTTGTGGTGCTGGATTGTTTACACTACCCCCCATGTCCCTGGAAAGACTGGAGGCAAGTTTCTTCTATCCTTTGTTTGGTGTAAAGTTAAGATGATATGTATGGTGGGAATTTTCTGCACTAGGTAAAATTCTTGGGTTGCCTGGAAATGTGATCGGAGACTATTGATTGGCTAATGGCCTCACGTTGCCCTATAAATAAAGCAAGATGTGGTTTTTGGGCATGCTTTATTCTTGCCAGCAGCAATTACAGAACCCTCCCGACTCCGTATTTTCTTATTTCCACACCATTCCCACTTGGGACCTGGAATTACTAGCTGCACTGGTTCGTGGCACATTCCCAGATATAAAAATAAATATAGTTACTCTATTATACCATTTCATTATGGAAATACCGCTCTTTTTGTTAACACATCATTATTATATTTATTATTAAACCATCATTATATTATTTTTAGATGAATATACCCAAATAAAATGGATAGATTTCTCAAAAGGAAGCGTGATATTGAAGAATCCGATTCTGGAAGTGAGTAAAAGTTAAGTGTAAATAAAATAGGACTTGAAGGCTGACGGGCAGAATTTAATTTATAGCATTTCCCATCACTTAACACTGAAAAATACGATTGGATTAGAAACCCATCATGGAAGCTTCAAGTGATTTTGTTTTAACATTAACAGAAGAAGAAGAACTGGCAGCTATATCCACTGATCATGAATTGATGATTAAACATAAGGAATTGTCTCTTGAAGCCTTTTGGATTTCTATAAAAGAAGAATATGTGGCAATATCTAAAAAAGCTTTGAACATTTTACTACAATTTTCAACATCCTATTTATGTGAATTAGGATTTTCTACCCTCAACACAATTAAGAGTAAAAAGAGAGGAATTCTTCAATGTATTGAGGAGGAAATGAAAGTTTGCCTTTCAAATATATGCTCAAACATTGAAGAAATTGCTAGGATATATTAGGCTCATGTTTCTCATAAACACAAGAATGAAAAAACTTAACACATTCGTGCTGGGACCTGCCAAATTTACTAAATATTATGAAGAATGTATCTATATATATAAAAAGATAACTTTTTATCATTTTTTATTTTTTAACTCCTCTTTTTTATGAATTCTAAAAAGCATAACAAAAAATGTAACATAAAAATGTTTTTTAATGTCAGAATAAATTTAATTTTGTCGTATTTATTTTATTTAATTACCATAAAAGCACGCTTGGACTTTATATATATTTTTCTTTAACATTTGACTTAATTATTATAACATATTTCTCAGAAATTTGTATATAGTGCACCTACAATTATTTGTAGGATTTTTTTTTTTTTTTTTTTTCCCTTTTTCTGAAGCTGGAAACAGGGAGAGACAGTCAGACAGACTCCCGCATGCGCCCGACCGGGATCCACCCGGCACGCCCACCAGGGGGCGATGCTCTGCCCACCAGGGGGCGATGCTCTGCCCATCCTGGGCGTCGCCATGTCGCGACCAGAGCCATTCTAGCGCCTGAGGCAGAGGCCACAGAGCCATCCCCAGCGCCCGGGCCATCTTTGCTCCAATGGAGCCTTGGCTGCGGGAGGGGAAGAGAGAGACAGAGAGGAAAGCGTGGCGGAGGGGTGGAGAAGCAAATGGGCGCTTCTCCTGTGTGCCCTGGCCGGGAATCGAACCTGGGTCCTCCGCACGCTAGGCCGACGCTCTACCGCTGAGCCAACTGGCCAGGGCTATTTGTAGGATTTTAAATGCTCCCTGACTTGAAAAACTTTGAGAACCACTGGTCTAGGGTGCGTTTTGACTTATACCAAAATTTGGGTTACGTCCCTTTCATAAGAATGGAACTGTGTTGTAACCTGAGGACTCCTTGCATATATGTAATTAACTGTTAATTAGAGGCCCAGTATATATTTTTTTCCAGCTAGAAATTTTTAGTCTACTGTAAATATTTATTATCTGAATTTGTTAGATGCATGGTAGATTACATTAATACATTTCCAAAATAAAGAACTAGGTTTCTAACATCATTCATTGTCTGAAGTTCTTCCTTGGCTTTTTTCTAAAATAAAGAAATCTGTTTATTTTTCCAAATTTTGGCACATGGAATAAGGTAGTTGTGGTGGACATATATTTTTATTTTCCTAAACTTTATGTGTAGAATTTTTTAAACAAACAAACATACAAAACCCAAAGAAATAGGAATAAAGTGTTAAATGTATAATTCTAAACTTTTAGATTATAGGCCTAAAGATTTATTATTTGTAAAACTAACAAGTTTCATCACCTTTTTTATCTTCCTTCTTAAAACTTGGCATTATTTTTAGAAGCTTATTTTGGGCATGATAAGATGAAGACAAAAATTTTAGCTATGTGGGAGATGAAGAAAATCAATTTTGGACAACGGCTTTTTAAATAGACAAGATAATGGTTGAGCTATTCTAGTGCAATTTCTTACTTGAGTACAAGTAAACCCTCAAAGACAAGTAGAATATGATTTCATGTTAAATGATGGTAGTCTTTTTTTTTTTTTTTTTTTTTTTAGATTTTATTTATTCATTTTAGAGAGGAGAGAGAGAGAGAGAAAGGGGGGAGGAGCAGGAAGCATCAACTCCCATATGTGCCTTGACCAGGGAAACCAGGGTTTTGAACCGGAGACCTCAGAATTCCAGGTCGACGCTTTATCCACTGCACCACCACAGGTCAGGCAATGATGGTAGTCTTTGAAGAGTCAACTTGGGCAAATCAAACCAAGTTACATAAACATTTACACCAGCCAATTTTATTTAACTAATTTTATTCAACCAGGCAAAATGTCATAGTTTCTCCATTTTGGTTGTTTTAATAATGTTTTCATTGTAGGCCCTGGCCAGTTGGCTCAGCAGTAGATTGTCAGCCTGGCGTGTGGAAGTCCTGGGTTCGATTTCCGGTCAGGGCACAAAGGAGAAGCACCCATCTGCTTCTCCACCTTTCCCCCTCTCCTTCCTCTATATCTCTTTCCCTCCCACAGCCCAAGGCTCTATTGGAGCAAAGTTGGCCTCCGCCTTGGGCGCTAGAATGGCTTCTGCCTCAAGGGATCAATGGCCCAGATGGGCAGAGCATCGCCCCCTGGTGGACATGCTGGGTGGATCCTGGTCAGGTGCATGCGGTAGTATGTCTGACTGCCTCCCAGCTTCTAACTTTGGAAAAATACTAAAAAAAAAAAAAAAAAAAAAAAAAAAAAAAAAGAATGTTTTCATTGCATACTATTCTATTCCAGAACCCCATGGGCAAGCAAGGCTATTAAGAAATCTAGCTCTATTCTCACTTCTAGGCCACCTCCCTCCGAGTCTCTTGGTGTCAGCAGCCTCCCTAGGGATTCAGCACTCATTCCTCTACCCCTCACAGCTGTCACCACCTGCTCTATTTCCTGGGGCTCCTCCCCCACCCCATCCCACCTAAGACTGGTTGTGGTCTGACCCAGTTTCTTTAGCTTCTCCCCTTCCTTTCTGATTCTGAAAATAAATACAAAGCCTGTTTACACACTAAGGAAACAAAGTACTGGGATGAACCTACAATCCAGCTGTCTCTGCCTTTGTCATAAACATATCCTTTGTTGGAGACCCATTGACCCTCATGTTCCTGACTTCCCCTTAGAATCTTTAAAGAATAAAACTGGAATGTTTATTGAACTTCTCTTAAGCTATTTGACTTTTCAGCTACGTATCACTTTCCCTAGAGTAGCTGCTTACTGCTACTCAATGATTATTGGCATGAAATAGTCAAACAATAAAATCCTAAACTGCTGCACCCAGAGGGGCTGTTGAATGGTGTCCAAAGGAGTAAGCACTCTTTTTTTTTTTTTTTTTTTTGTATTTTTCTGAAGCTGGAAACGGGGAGAGACAGTCAGACAGACTCCCGCATGCGCCCGACCAGGATCCACCCGTCACGCCCACCAGGGGCAATGCTCTGCCCCTCCGGGGCGTCGCTCTGCCGCGACCAGAGCCACTCTAGCGCCTGGGGCAGAGGCCAAGGAGCCATCCCCAGCGCCCGGGCCATCTTTGCTCCAATGGAGCCTTGGCTGCGGGAGAGGAAGAGAGAGACAGAGAGGAAGGGGAGGGGTGGAGAAGCAAATGGGCGCTTCTCCTATGTGCCTTGGCCGAAAATCGAACCTGGGTCCCCCGCATGCCAGGCCGATGCTCTACCGCTGAGCCGAAATCGAACCCGGGTCCCCCGCATGCCAGGCCGATGCTCTACCGCTGAGCCAACCGGCCAGGGCGGAGTAAGCACTCTTAACTTAGCTACCCTGACCTGCTCTACTCAGTTACAGTCACCAGCCTGGACTCTGTAGGTATCTCAGTTTTCCCTTCTTGCCTTATACCTCTCTCAATTGAATGCTTATCAAGATTAGCTGAGCCTCCTGGCTGCCGTTTGCTCCAGGGAGCTGGGCAGCCCTCTCTGCATTTCCGCTTTTCCTACCAGTCTCAGTGTGGCTTCTTCAGTGTTCCTTGGTTGAAGAGTCCTCTTAGTTTAGTCCAAAGTTGGTTTTTCCAGATGATGCTTCTTAAAATTAGTTTGTGGCCTAGCGTGCGGCCAGGGCACACAGGAGAAGCGCCCATTTGCTTCTCCACCCCTCCGCCGCGCTTTCCTCTCTGTCTCTCTCTTCCCCTCCCGCAGCCGAGGCTCCATTGGAGCAAAGATGGCCCGGGTGCTGGGGATGGCTCTGTGGCCTCTGCCTCAGGCTCTAGAGTGGCTCTGGTCGCAACATGGCGACTCCCGGGATGGGCAGAGCATCGCCCCCTGGTGGGCAGAGCGTCGCCCCATGTTGGGCGTGCCGGGTGGATCCCGGTCGGGCGCATGCGGGAGTCTGTCTGACTGTCTCTCCCTGTTTCCAGCTTCAGAAAAATGAAAAAAAAAAATTAGTTTGTAAACCACTTTGGTTCTGGGAGGTGGAAGTTGGTATGTCCGCCTACTCCATTGCCATCTTGTCTTCCCTCTGTTCCTTATTTTTTATCTCTCCAGTAGTTTTGAAAGTAAAAAACCTGTCACCGGAGCTGCAATGCCCAGTATGATAGCTGTTACCCACTTATGGCTCTTAAGCACTTTAAATGTAGCCAGTCTGAAAAAGTGTAATATCCATATGATATTTTTTTTTTTAAGATTTTTTTTTTTTTTAATAAGGACAGAGAGAGGGATAGAAAGAGACAGACAGACAGGAACGAAGAGAGATGAGAACATCAATCACTAGTTTTTCGTTGCCAGACTTTAGTTGTTCATTGATTGCTTTCTCATATGTGTCTTGACCACAGGCCTTCAGCAGACCGAGGAACCCCTTGCTCGAGCCAGCGACCTTGGGTCCAAGCTGGTGAGCTTTTGCTCAAACCAGATAAGCCCGCGCTCAAGCTGGCGACCTCGGGGTCTCGAACCTGGGTCCTCTGCATCCTAGCCTGATGCTCTATCCACTGCGCCACCGCCTGGTCAGGCCCATATGATATTTTTAAAATAGGGTTGTTTTTTTCTTACAGTGAAATGATAGTGTGGCTTTATATTTCTCTTGCATGGCGTTTCATGGGAGGGTTTTAAGCTTGGGTAGTGGGACAGGATATGAACAAATCAGGGTTTTGAAAAACTATCACAGCAGGGCTAGACTATTGGGAGTCGGAAGACTGGCAAAACTCGCAAGATCTCACGAGACCCAAAGAGTTGTTAGTGCGCATGTGTCCCACGGTGGCTGCCGGGAACACTAAAACAGAAAATAAAAGTGGACGGATTGTTTCTCACCAGTGGTTTTGTGGCGCCCGGAGACAAGACTGAGAGGAGTCCCGATAACAATATCGACTGCAGCTGTAGATACCGGCAATACTGCCCCCGTGTTGAGTGCCAAAAAAATGAGTTTGGAGGAACCGAAGATGACTAGAGAGGACTGGCGAAAGAAGAAGGAGCTAGAAGAACAGCGAAAACTGGGTAATGCTCCTGCCGAAGTTGATGAAGAAGGAAAAGATATCAACCCTCATATTCCTCAGTATATTTCTTCAGTGCCATGGTATATCGGTCCTTCAAAAAGGCCTACTTTAAAGCACCAGAGACCACAACCAGAAAAACAAAAACAGTACAGCTCGTCTGGAGAATGGTACAACAGGGTGTAAAAGAGAATTCTGTAACTCCTAAGTACCACAAAGGAGCATGTGAAAATTGTGGAGCCATGACACACAAAAAGAAAGACTGCTTTGAGAGACCTAGGCGAGTTGGAGCAGAATTTACCGGAACTAACATAGCTCCTGAGGAACATGTCCAACCTCAGCTGATGTTTGACTATGATGGGACTAGAAAGCCCGGCGGTCATACAAAATGACCGCTGTTCTAGATATTATAAATTGTAATTAAATGATTTGTGCAAAGGTGTCTGCTAATTCAAACTGAATTACCCAGGGCAGGCGGTGAGGACGCCCCTTTGCTTACTGCCCCACGGGGTTTCCCCCTTCTACTTGCTTAAATGCTTAAAGTAGAGTGCAATGAAGGAAACCACTGGCGGTACATTTCTTAAGAGCCACCGCTAGCTCAATAAATAAAGGTGATTTAAATAATAAAATGTTAATTCACATGTCAAAGATCTCTTTGTACACAACATTTCTTGTGTAGATCTTTCCATCATTTTTAAGCTCACCTTGCAGAGGACCATCAATTATTTTTAATTTTACGTCCATTCTTTCATGAACTCTTGAACAGGCAACATAAAGTTGACCGTGTCCAAATGCAGGCTCAGGTAAAAAAATGCCAACACGCTTAAGCGTTTGGCCCTGAGACTTATTGATGGTCATAGCAAAGGCAAGTTTTACAGGAAATTGTCTACGTCTCAATTGAAACGGCAACCCTGTTTGAGATGGAGCCAAATCAATTCTTGGAATGACATGTATTTCTATATGCAGTAGCAAATGGGTTAATGTCTTGAAATAATTCCCCCATTTCATTAAGTAAGGTCTCAGGAACTCTTTTATTCCATTCTAAACGTGCCGAACTGGCTTCTGAGGGATCAAGTATATATAATTGAGCAAACTTTCTTTTCCCGTCAGAAGGATGCAAAGTTCCAGTTTGATGGTAAACTTGACCATGAAGTCGAAAGCAATGAAGTCCTGGTCCAGGCAAGTCAATTGGTTTGTTTCCCATGGACGCAAAAGCAAACGAACTATTAATGGATCGAATGCTATCCATGTACTGTTTGCTATTTGGATGCTGATTAGTCAATAATTTATTCAAGAGTGGTGGATAATTCTCAATTAGTGGAACTACAATGTTTTCATACTTGCAACATTGAGAAAATCCTTTCTTGCCACGGTCAAATCGATTAGTTTCTAACTTGAAGTTTAAGGACTGACAGTGTTCACATTTAATATTCATGTCACCAGTGGAATGCTCAAAAATTAAAGTTTCTCCATTTGAAACTGTTTTAATCCTTTTTGCGTTTCGGTCAGCATTACTCTGTCGTTTTGTTTTTTTGTTTTTTTTTTTGCATTTCTCTCCTGCCTTTGTTCAAGGGACTCATTTTGTCGAGACAGGCTTTTTTGTCTTGCATCTGAGGCAAGCCTTGTTTCTCTATGCTCATCAGTCTCATTTTGCAAAGAAAGACGCATTTGCTCTGCTACTGAAGCAAGCCTTGTCTTTCTCTGCTCAGTGGTTTCTTTTTGTCGAGAAAGCCATTTTTGTGCAGCTTTAGCTCCTTTTCTCTCCTCTTCAGAGCTGTATTTTCTAGGAGGCATTCTTAAAAGTAATTACGTTAAGACGTAGTTTTTATGTAAAACATGATTGCCAATGCAAACAAAAGTTCACTTTCCCCCTGACCTGCTCAATTTGCATTCAGCCGTGGCAACTTCACCCCATTGGCTAGTACAGTTACGCAAGCAGCCAATAAGCTATCGGCAACAAACAGACACTTAAGCCACATATAATAAAGAAGAGGGATCAGTGGAATGGCTACAATCCAGAAGAACACATGAAAATTGTAGAAGAATATGCCAAAGTCGATCTGACAAAACGAACACTGAAAGCCCAGAAACTCCAAGAAGAATTAGCCTAGAAAAATTAGTGGAACAGACTGAAAAAGATCATAATAGTGAAGATGAGGATAAAGATAGTTATGCCGATGATATTGACATGCCTGGACAGAACTTTGACTCTAAGAGACGAATTACTGTTCAGAATCTCAGGATTCGCCCTGGCCGGTTGGCTCAGCGGTAGAGCGTCGGCCTAGCGTGCGGAGGACCCGGGTTCGATTCCCGGCCAGGGCACATAGGAGAAGCGCCCATTTGCTTCTCCACCCCTCCGCCGCGCTTTCCTCTCTGTCTCTCTCTTCCCCTCCCGCAGCCGAGGCTCCATTGGAGCAAAGATGGCCCGGGCGCTGGGGATGGCTCTGTGGCCTCTGCCCCAGGCGCTAGAGTGGCTCTGGTCGCAACATGGCGACGCCCAGGATGGGCAGAGCATCGCCCCCTGGTGGGCAGAGCGTCGCCCCCTGGTGGGCGTGCCGGGTGGATCCCGGTCGGGCGCATGCAGGAGTCTGCCTGACTGTCTCTCCCTGTTTCCAGCTTCAGAAAAATGAAAAAAAAAAAAAAAAAGAAAAAGAATCTCAGGATTCGAGAAGATACTGCAAAATATTTGCGGAATTTAGATCCAAATTCTGCTTACTATGATCCCAAAACGAGAGCAATGAGAGAGAATCCCTATGCCAATGCAGGAAAGAATCCTGATGAAGTGAACTACGCAGAAGATAACTTTGTTAGATACAGGGGAGATACCATTTCAATGGCTCAGACACAGTTGTTTGCGTGGGAAGCCTATGACAAGGGATCTGAAGTGCATCTGCAGGCCGATCCTACCAAACTAGAGCTGTTGTATAAGTCCTTCAAAGTCAAAAAAGAAGACTTCAAAGAACAGCAGAAAGAAAGCATCCTGGAAAAGTATGGTGGCCAAGAACATTTGGATGCCCCTCCAGCTGAATTGCTTCTAGGTCAGACGGAAGACTATGTGGAGTATTCAAGACATGGGACGGTCATCAAAGGGCAGGAGCGGGCTGTCACCTGCTCTAAGTATGAGGAGGACATGTAGATCCACAATCACACGTATATCTGGGGATCTTACTGGAAGGAAGGCTGATGAAGATACAAATGCTGTCACTCTTTCTTCAAGTATTCCTATTGCACTGGAGAAGCTGGGAAGGAGAGTGCTAATTCAGAGGAATGTATAGTGAATGATACAACCGGAGAAGAAGCCATGAAGAAACCTCAAACCCTCATGGAGATGCATCAGGAAAAACTAAAAGAGGAGAAAAAGAAGAAAAAGAAGAAGAAGCATCGAAAGAGCAGCTCAGATAGTGATGATGAAGAGAAGAAACACGAGAAACTGAAAAAGGCGCTGAATGCAGAGGAGGCCCGCCTTCTTCACAACCAGGAGCTCATGCAGGTCGATGAGAGGAAGCGGCCTTACAACTGCATCTATGAAATGCGGGAACCCACCGAGGAGGAAATAGAGGCTTACAGGATGAAGCGTCAGAGGCCAGATGACCCCATGGCCTCCTTCCTTGGACAGTAGGGACCAGTCACAGACGGTTGCCCACAATAAACACAACAGACAAAAAAAAAAAAAAAAAAAAAAAGATTAGCTGAGCTTGATTTGTGGTGGCGCAGTGGATAAAGCGTCAACCTGAAACCCTGAGGTCACCAGTTCAAAACCCTGGGCTTGCCTGGTCAAGGCACATATGGGAGTTGATTCTTCCTGCTCTTTCTCCTTCTCTCTCTAAAAATGAATAAAATCTAAAAAAAAAAAGATTAGCTGATCGTGGTCCTGGCCAGGTAGCTCAATCAGTTAGAGAGTCATCTCAAAACACCAAGGTTGAAGGTTCAATCCTGGGTCAGGGTCTACACGGGAAGCCACCAACGAATGCACAACTAAGTGGAACAACAAATGCATGCTTCTCTTTCCCTTCCTCTCTCTGTATCTCTTAAAAAAAAAAGATTAGTCAATCATGTCTATAAATTTCTAGTGTGTACAACCTGCCTGACCGGATGGTGGCGCAGTGCATAGAGCGTCGGACTGGGATGCGAAGGACCCAGGTTTGAGACCCCAGGTTCAAGACCTCGAGGTCTCCAGCTTGAGCGTGGGCTCATCTGGTTTGAGCAAGGGGTCACTCAGTCTGCTGTAGCCACGCCCCCACCCCTGTCAAGGCACATATGAGAAAGCAATCAATGAACAACTAAGGTACCTCAACAAAGAGTTGATGCTTCTCATCTCTCTCCCTTCCTGTCTGTCCCTGGCTGTTCCTCTCTCTGACTCTCTCTGTCTCTGTCACAAAATAAATAAATAAATAAAATTTTTTAAAAAAGAGTACAACCTGGAGTTCAGAAGTAGTAGTATGTTGATTTCCTATATATTAGATGGGCAAACACAACCCTTTCCCCATTGGTTTAACCCTGACTCTTCTCACCACACCCACTGGTAACAAACAATCTATGGCCGACAGGTAAATTCTCACCCAGGTAAGGATTCAGGATCTCTTTGCTTTAGTCTGCTTTGAACCACGTCACATATTACTCTCCTCCAGTCCCAACCTGATTGAATTTACATCTTGGCTTTCTCTTCTTTTTCCTCATTTGGATATAATGATCAAGTTTTATATTGTTTTCCCTTTGAACTGACCTGGTAACTCCGTAGAATACCGCATTTGGCAGTTTCCTTTGACTATACAGGAATGTTAGATTAAATTCCTTCAAGAACAGGAGTCATGTTGTATCTCTTTTATTCATGATGCCAAAATAGTGTCTTCTGTATAGTGTGCATTCATCATAAAATTTTGTTGTTAATGAAGATGGAGTTGAAGATTATGGCTTTGAAAACTAGTTCTGCTTTAAGAAAGCACTCCATAAGTCTTTGTCTTTGCATTGATGTGATAGACTTATAGCCAGCCTATGGGGAATAATACGGTGTAGTGACTATGATCATGAACTCCAGAGCTAGAATTCCTGTGTTCAAATCCTTGCTCTGTTACTTTCTAGCTATGTGACCTTGGTCAACTTACTTAGCTTCTCTAAGCCTCAGTTTTCTCACCTGTACACTGGGAACAATGACAATACTTCCCAGGATTATGAGGATTAAATGAGTAATGAAGTTAGAACATTGTTCAATACATAATAAGCCCAAAACTGTTTTTTAAAAAGATAAAAAGCAGGCCCTGGCCGGTTGGCTCAGTGGTAAAGCATCAGCCTGGCATGCCGGAGTCCCGGGTTTGATTCCCAGCCAGGGCACACAGGAGAAACGCCCATCTGCATCTCCACCCCTCCCCCTCTCCTTCCTCTCTGTCTCTCTCTTTCCCTCCCGCAGCCAAGGCTCCATTGGAGCAAAGTTGGCCTGGCCGCTGAAGATGGCTCCATGGCCTCTGCCTCAGGCACTAGAATGGCTCTGGTTGCAACAGAGCAATGCCCTGGATGGGCAGAGCATCACCCCCTGGTGGACATGCCGGGTGGATCCTGGTCAGGCGCATGCGGGCGTCTGTCTGACTGCCTCCCCGTTTCCAACTTCAGAAAAAAATAATAATAATAAAAGAAAAAGAAAAAGATAAAAAGTGTTTTTTAAAATACCTGATTTACTTCTGCTCACCTATGTAATATTAAAATATTGTAATAAGAAATGTTTTTATATGGCTCATCCAAGTTCCAGAATAAATTTCATTATAATTGCTTTGCCTAATATGAATACTTTCAGTTTCAGTTTTCAATCAGTAATAACAATCATCCAGGAATAATTAAGTGTGATGTGGATTGCTCTGAAGCTTAGCAATGAGTGTCTTTTTTTATAAAATTTCTCTAAAATTGAGATACCTTTCACATAAAATAGATAACTTAGTGTGTGTTTAAGTACAATAGACCCATTAAAGTGTGTTTTAAATTTCTTTCTACATTTCTTTACAGATTAAGACTCACTAATACATTGACAACACCCTAAAAGGGAATGATTGAAATAAATCATTGTACATCCTTATAATGTCTACTATGCAGCTGTTTAAAAGAATGCAGTAAATTTATATATTCTAATATGGAACAGTCACCCAGATATATTATGATAAAAATAGGAAAGTGAAGAACAGAATATATGGTATGCACATATATACTTTTGTAACAATCCTATTAAATGGGTCACACTTAAGGTATACTAAGCAACTTCATTCTTTCCCTTCATTATTCATTTAAAACTTGGAGGAAATCTTGTGCAAGATCATAACTTTCTTGGTCACTTTTAGAAAATTAAAAGTCCGAGAGCACTTTTATTTCCAATAATAGTTTCATTTCTGTAATTAAATTGGCCAGTTGGTGAAATAATTGAAATTCCAAACCCTATGTAAATTAGAGCTTATTCCTCCTCCAGCTCAGCTCTGTGTTAAGCATGAGGAAAGGGGCAGGCTGGGAAGCTTCTCAACTTCTCAGACTTGGTCTACTCCCAGGGAGTCTTGACCTCACCATTTCCTGCCTCTTCAGACCTAAAGCCATAGCTTCTCACCTTGGATTTCCCAGGTGTGCATAAGACACCATTCCACCATGTCCCCCAAAGCCTGAGCGATGCTATCTAGCCCAGCCTTAGAAATAGGCTCTTTGAAAGCTTATTCTTGATTTGAGGTAAGGGAAAACATCATCCTCTTGACCTCCGTGGGCGTGAGGAAAACACACAGAAACAGCACAATCTTTCCCAAAGAAAATCCCCGTCTCTGGCCAGTTCAACTTCAAGCCTTTAATACCTTCCAGATTAGCTAAAGTTTGCAAAGTCAGTTTTTTATTTTTGCCTTTGTAAGTTCTGTTTGGAAGGTAGCCACTTTCTTTGGAATATGAGCATATGTAGTATATACTGTTTTCTACCAAATTTTGAGACTACAGTTGAAAGTAAGACAGAAAGGGTCACATAATAACATCCTACTTAACACATTATATCTAGAGACTACCTCTTCAGGGATACCAAGAAACAGGTGCCTGCCTCCAGGGGGCTGAGGAGCTGGGGGAGAGGTAAACAGAGGGAGACATGTCACTGTATAGCCTCTTGTACGTTAAAATTTTTAGATCATATGCATTTGTTGTTTTCCGTATAGGCAAGAATCTTGTCCTCTTATAAAGTCAAAGCAAAAACACTCTAAAGAATGATGTTTGTTTTTTCAAAGCAAAGTGAAGAATTGATGCAATTATATAGCTTTCTAAGCCGAGAAAGTCACTATGTCTTTAATTCTTCATATATCTTAGTTCTACATTCTGTTTTGTTTGGACTAAATTATATTGTCTCAATTCTTCACTGCTTATTTCTGCCTTTCTGGTACCACCAAACTGAAAAATTATGGTTGACTCAATTTTACTTAAATTCTGTTTCACATCTGATTTTGAGTCATAGATGTGTAAAATTGGAAGGAAATTTAAAAATTATTATTCGACTGTTCCTAAGGTCATGGATGATGAAGCTTAGGCCCTCAATTAAATCATCACAGCAGAACGTATTCCGGTAAGCCTTCTAGAGTGCCTGTGATCTGGTGTGCAAATGTGTGCGTGTGTTGCATTTTTCTTTTTTCCTTTTTAAAAAACAAGAGTCAAAGATAAATAAGAATATCTACTGCATTTACATAACCAGTGACAGCCATTGTTCCTGCCTTGGCTACCCTTAGGGTAGGAGTTAGTGCTTTATATCTTAAAAAGAAAATCCATTCTACAAGGCACTAGAGGGAAGGTTTTGTAGAGAAAATGTATTGGAGAATTACATCATAAAACACACAGTAAAATTTAATAAAAATCCCCATGAGCCAGTTCTGTTTTCTCCTCAACTTTATCTCTGGTTACCAGATACCTTCTCTCCCTTCTAACCCTGTTCTTCAGGCAGCCTTACCTGGTTATAGTCAGGTTTACAACCATTGGGATCTTCCCTCCAAACTACTAAATTTCTCCTTTTTCTCCTACAAAAAATTCAGCTCTCTTGGTTTCTTCAATTTTGCACCTTCACACTTGAAATCCTGTTAAACTATTGTAATAAGGTACTTTCATAGGAAGAAAGCAAGTAATAAACAAAATTTAAAATCTTTGTTTCAAAACAGAAACTTTCCCTGTCACATCACAAGAAAGCAATAATGTGTAAACACAAAATCCAGTTTTATACAATTGAGGACGTTTGGTTTCTCAAAATCCCAAAATATTAGAGGCATAAAGGCTCTGATTCAACAGATAAAGAAACTGAGACCTGAGAATAAGGTCCGTGGAAGACTATTAGTTATCTTCCAAAATCTGTTCCCCTATCTTTCACAGTAATAGACCGATAGCGTGGTGTGACCACATGACTAAATTCTTACGAGTGGAATGGGAACAGAGGTGATTTGTGTGGCTTCCAAATCACTTGCTTAAAGGAAGTTGTTTGTTCTTCACTTCCTCTCTTTCCCCCTTTCATGAGCTGGAAATCATTCTTGATAGTGACATGACTCAGACTATTCAGACAAAAACAATGTCCTAGCATCTTGCCACTTTAAGTGTGGTCCATGGGCTTAGTAGCATCAGCATTAGAACTCCTCAGAAAGGCCTGACCAGGTGATGGCGCACTGGGTAGAGCGTCGGACTGGGATGTGGAAGGACCCAGGTTCGAGACCCCGACGTCGCCAGCTTGAGTGCAGGCTCATTTGGTTTGAGCAAAGCTCACCAGCTTGGACCCAAGTTTGCTGGTTCGAGCAAGGTGTTACTCGGTCTGCTGAAAGCCCGAGGTCAAGGCACATATGAGAAAGCAAGCAATGAACAACTAAGGTGTTGCAACGCGCAACAAAAAACTAATGATTGATGCTTCTCATCTCTCCGTTCCTGTCTGTCTGTCCCTGTCTATCCCTCTCTCTGTCTCTGTAAAAAAAAAAAAAAAGAACTTGTCAGAAAGAACTTGTTAAAACATGCCCCACCACAGACTATTTAATTGGAGTCTACAGTTTAACAAGATACCCAGGAGATTTGCAGTTATATCAAAGTGTGAAAGAACTAACTAGAAGATAGTGGAGTCATAAGATAGAAGCAGTGAGGGTCCCTGATTGTCAGAAGCTGAACTACCCTGACAGCCTCCTACTCCCTACCCCTGGAATTTTTTTTATTGCAGTAAAATCCATGTAACATAAAATTTACCATCTTAACTATTTTTTTTCCATCTTAACTTTTTAAGTGAACAGTTCTTTGGTATTAAGTCCTTTAATATTCTTATGCAGTCATCACCACCATTTATTTCTAGAACTCTGTTCATCTTGCAGAACTGAAATTCTATACCCATTAAACAATATACCTCAGTGATTTTCAACCAGTGTGCCATGGCACACTAGTGTGCAGCAAGAAATTTTAAAACATGCAATCCCTGACTATTTAGTCGGGAACACTGATCTTTTTTCCCTTAGGTTGTCCAATAAAAAATGACAACAGGCCCTGGCCGGTTGGCTCGGTGGTGGAGCGTCGGCCTGGCGTGCGGAGGTCCTGGGTTCGATTCCCGGCCAGGGCACACAGGAGAGGCGCCCATCTGCTTCTCCACCCCTCCCCCTCTCCTTCCTCTCTGTCTCTCTCTTCCCCTCCCGCAGCCGAGGCTCCATTGGAGCGGGGATGTCCCGGGCGCTGGGGATGACTCCTTGGCCTCTGCCCCAGGCTCTAGAGTGGCTCTGGTCGCAACAGAGCGACACCCCGGAGGGGCAGAGCATTGCTCCTTGGTGGGCAGAGCGTCGCCCCTGGTGGGCGTGCCAGGTGGATCTCGGTAGAGCGCATGCGGGAGTCTGTCTGACTGTCTCTCCCCGTTTCCAGCTTCAGAAAAAAAAAAAAATTACAACAGCCAACACAGTTGCCATCCAGTGTGAATGAATTGAAATTATTCCTTTTTTTTTTGTCAGATTGGGAAAAATATAATGCATTTTTTGACTTGCCGTAGAATTTTAGTAATTTTAGTTTATGTGTGCCATGAGATAAAAAAGGTTGAAAATCACTGGAATACCTCCCTATTCTCCTTTCTGCTTTCTGCTGGATCCACCTACTTTTGGGCTGTAGAGAAAGAGAGAGAGTGTTGTCCCAGGTCACATGGCCATAAATGTCAAATTTCAATAGTTCCAGCTCTTGGCCTTACCCACCCTGCTCACTACATTCTTCCACTTGGAATGCATTGGAAAGTTTGGAGTCTCTGGCTCAGGGCCCAACAATGAAATTACTAGAGCTTCAGCCTCCACCCTTACCTCCATTCCCTGGAAATTCCCTAAATTCTGGTTCCAGGGTCTCTGCTCAGCTACCTTGTTGGTGGTGTTTGCCTTTCCTCAGCCCCTCTCCAAAGACCCCTCCCCCTGCCACCCTCCCTGACTTCCCTCCATGGCCACTGGCTGCTCACAGAGAGGCCTGGCTGAGTGGCTGAAGTGTCCACCTCAGTGCATACTCTGCTCCCAGTTTCCAACAGGGTTTCAAGGGGCAGCAGCTGTTTGATTTGGGTTTGTTTGTTTTTCAAATTATAAAAGAAGTTTATTTAGAAAATTATCTAGGTAGTAGAAGTGAGCCAGCTGGGCTGAGTAGGTTCAGGAAACAAGTTACAGAGGCACAAGAAGGGCCCTTGGAGCTCAGGGGAGAGAAAGGCAAAGGTAATGCGCCTGAGGACAAAGAGGGGCCTGGGAAGGTGCAGGCATGCTCTGGAGAGGAAGAGCGCCTGGTTTGCTTTGTTATTTTTCTTCTTCTTTCTTTTATTTTTAATATTTTTTTTATTTTTTTATTTTTACAGAGACAGAGAGTGAGTCAGAGAGAGGGATAGACAGGGACAGACAGACAGGAACGGAGAGAGATGAGAAGCATCAATAATTAGTTTTCCATTGCGCGTTGCAACACCTTAGTTGTTCATTGATTGCCTTCTCAAACGTGCCTCAACTGAGGGCCTTCAGCAGGCCGAGTAACCCCTTGCTGGAGCCAGCGACCTTGGGTTCAAGCTGGTGGGCTTTTGCTCAAACCAGATGAACCCACGCTCAAGTTGGCGACGTCGGGGTCTTGAACCTGGATCCTCTGCATTCCAGTCCGACGCTCTATCCACTGCACCACCGCCTGGTCAGGCTCCTTCTTCTTTCTTTATTGGACTCTTTGTAGATGTCACGAAGGCCTAAACTGGTTTGATATTTATTCCAGGTTACTCTTCCTGGAATTCTGACATGGGCCCCTGGCCTGGAAGGCTCTGTCAGTCCTCACTCAATAGTGTCCTTCCCTTCCATGTCCCAGCCATGCCGGTACACTCTGTATTTGTTTCCCCTTCAAGTGAGTCCTTGTTCCAATCCTTTGACCCTATGGGAACTTAAGGGGGGGGTGGATTATTCAGTAGCTCCTGAGGGGAAATTTCAGTTCTATTGGCCTCATCTTGGCCTCCTGCTTCTTTAGCTGGAGTTGGCTGGCTACTTAAAAGTCATATCCCTGGAAGTATGCAGTGGTGTGATGGAGAAGCAACAGGGTAACCAGAAGTATCTCCTGGGACACTCAGTTTTTCTGAATGATAAGTGATTTAAAATATTTTAATTTTGTAACAAATGTGACAGTTTTGTGGAATAGAATTCAAACTATTTGTGAATATTTGGGATAAAGCTTGTGACTTAGAGAGAGATTCCTAGTCTCTTGATGTTCTTATATGTCTTTCCTTTTCCTTTCTCTTCCCCTCCTCTATCCAGCCTCAGACCATCAGTGCTATACATTCACTTTCCTCTGTCTTAGGGACAAAAGCTGGAGCAGCATTGGCTTACAGTATCTTCTATATGTTAATCAGGTGTTTATGGTGACAATCTACCGATCTCCCCCAACTCCTCCATTTTCACCACAAACGTGCATTCTCAGAAGATGTCTTGCTGTGCCACTCATTTTAGGGTGCCTTGCTATGTACCCCAGGGCAGAGTCTGACTTTATTTTATATTTGTATCATACTGGAACTAAATGCAGTGCTGGCATTTATTAAATGTTAAATAAATGTATGTATGAATGAATGAAATACTCTTTTGAGGACTGAAATGGAAAGCTCTGCCTTATTATATAATAAGTGCAAATTACAACAAAGGATGCCAAGCCTTGGCTGGGTGGCTCAGTGGATAAAATATAGTCCCCATGCATTGAGGTTGCAGGTCCAATCCTGGTTCAGGCCGCATGCAAAAAGCAATCAATGAGTGCACAACTGAAGTGGAACAACTACGTAGAACAATGAGTTGATGCTTCTCTCTCTCTCTCTCTCTCTCTCTGTCTCCTTTTCCTCTTCCCTTCCCTTCCTCTCTTTCAAGTCAATGGGGAAAATTTTTTTTAAGTGAGAGGGAGGGAGATTGTGAGAGAGACTCCTGCATGTGCTCCAAATTAGGCCAATGCTTGAGTCAATTGAGCTATTTTTAGCACCCGAGGCTGACATGATCAGACCAACTGAGCTATCCTCAGTGCCTGAGGCTGACACTCAAACTAGTTGACCCACTGGCTGTGGGAGAGAAAGAGGAGAAAGAAGGGAAGAGAAGCAGGTGGTTACTTCTCTTGTGTGCCCTGACTGAGAATTGAGCCCAGGAAGTTCATACACTGTGGCTGATGCCCTATCCACTGAGCAACCAGCCAGGGCCAATAATATCTTCTAAGAATATTTAATGACATGGAAAATGATTCCATAATGTGCAAAATAAGATAGTGACTAGAAACTCTGCTGAAAGAAAATTTAAAAGACACAAATAAATAAGAAAAACATTTTGTGTTCATAGATGGTAAGATGTAATATTGTTAAGATGTCAATCCTACCAAAAAGATCTACAGATTTAATGCAACCTCTATCAAAATTTCAGTGGCATTTATTTTTGCATAAATAGAAAAAAAATCCTAAAATTTATCTAGAATCTCAAGAGACCCTCAAATAACTAACACAATCCTGAAAATAAAAAACCAAGTTGGTGGTGTCACACTTTCTGATCTCATTTTTTTAAATTTAATTTTTAAAAAAGATTTTATTATTTATTGACTTTAGAGAGAGGAAGGAGAGAAAGGCAGGGAGCGAGGAGCAGGAAGCATCAGTTCATAGTGCTTTCTGTGTGTGCCTTGACCGGGCAAGCCCAGAGTTTTGAACCAGTGACATCAGCATTCCAGATCGATGCTTTATCCATTGCACCATCACAGGTCAGGCTATTTTCTGGTTTCAAAACTTATTACAAAGCTACTACAGTAATCAAAACAGTGCAGTACAGGTTAAGCATACTTTCTGATTTCAAAACTTATTACAAAGATACTACAGTAATCAAAACAGTGCAGTACTGGCTGACCTGTAGTGGTACAATGGATAAAGTGTCGATCTGGAATGCTGAGGTCGCTGGTTCAAAACTCTGGGCTTGCCCAGTCAGGGCACATACAGGAAGCAACAACTATGAGCTAATGCTTCCTGCTCCTTAGCCCCCCCACCCCACCCCAGCTTTTCTCTCTCCTCTGTCTCTAAGATCAATAAATAAAATCCTTAGAAAAAAAGAACAGTGTGGTATTGGCATAAAGACGAACAAGTAGACCAATGGACTAGAACAGAGAGCTCAGAAATAAACCCTATCATGTATGGTCAAATGATTTTCAACAAGGGTGCCAACACCATTAAATGAGCAAAAGACAATCTTTTCTTTCTTCTTCCTTCTTTCCTTCCTTCCTTCCTTCCTTCCTTCCTTCCTTCCTTCCTTCCTTCCTTCCTTCCTTCCTTCCTCCCTCCCTCCCTCTCTCCCTCCCTTCTTCCTTCCTTCCTTCCTTCCTTCCTTCCTTCCTTCCTTCCTTCCTTCCTTCCTTCCTTCCTTCCTTCCTTCCTTCCTTCCTTCCTTCCTGAGGGGAGACAAAGAGACAGACTACTGCAATGGCCCCGACCAGAGTCTACCTGGCAAGTCCATGCTCAAATCATCTGAGCTATCCTCAGTGCCTGAGGCCAATGCTTGAACCAACTGAACCACTGGCTGCGAGAGGAGAAGAGAGAGAGAGAAGGGGGAGAGGGAGGGGAAGAGAAGCAGATGGTCACTTCTCCTGTGTGCCCTGACCAGGGATCGAACCTGGATGTCCACACCCTGGGCCAATGTACTATCCATTGAGCAAACTGGCCAAGAAAAGACAATCTTTTCAACTAATGGTGTTAGGAAAACTGGATATCCATATGCAAAGAATGAAGCTGTAGCTCTACTTCACATCATACATACAAATCAACTCAAAATGGGTCAAAGACCTGAATGAAGCCCTAAAACTATTAAACTTTTAGAAGAAAACATAGGTGGAAAGCTTCGTGACATTAAATTTGGCAATGATTTGTTGTCTATGAAACCAAAAACAATGTCAACAAAAATTAAAAATAAAATAAATTCCTCCTGCCCCAGTAGCTCAGTGGATAAAACATCGTCCCTGCACACCGTGGTCCTGGGTTCCAGCCCTGGTCAGAGCTTATACGAAAAGCAACCAATGAGTGCACAACTAAATGAAACGATGAATTGATGCTCCCCCCCTTCTTGCTTTCTCTCTCAAATCAATGAAAAATTTTAAAAAGAATAAATAGTACTATGTCAAAATTGAAAATTACTATGCATCAGCCTGACCAGGTGGTGGCACAGTGGATAGAGCTTTGGCCTGGGACACTGAGGACTCAGGTTCAAAACCCGAGGTTGTCGGCTTGAGCATGGGCTCACCAGCTTGATTGCAGGGTCACTGGCTTGAGCGTGGGATCATAGACATGACTCCGTGGTTGCTGGTTGAGCCCAAAGGTTGTTGGCTTGAAGCCCAAGGTCACTGGCTTGAACCCAAGGTCCTTGGCTTGAGCAAGGGGTCACTGGCTCAGCTGGAACCCCCAAGTCAAGGCACATATGAGAAAACAATCAATGAACAACTAAGGTACAGCAACTATGAGTTGGAGCTTCTTATATCTCTCCCTTCCTGTCTCTCCCTGTCTGTCCCTCTCTCTGTCTTTGTCTCTGTCTCTTTATCGCTTTCTCTCAAAAAAAATAAAAGTAAAAATAAATAAAAAACCTCTATACATCAAAGGATAGAACTCCTACAACTCAACAACCAGAAAACCAAATAACTCAATTAAAAATAGGCAAAGGATGCCTGACCAGGCGGTGGCGCAGTAGATAGAGTGTCGGACTGAAATGTGGAGGACTCGAGTTCAAGACCTTGAGGTTGACAGCTTGAGCACGGGCTCATCTGGTTTGAGCAAGGCTCACCAGCCTTGAACCCAAGGTTGCTGGCTCGAGTAAGGGGTCACTCGGTCTGCTGTAGCTCCCAGTCAATGCACATATGAGAAATCAATCAATGAACAACTAAGGGGCCGCAACGAACAATTGATGTTTCTCATCTCTTTCCTATCCGTTCCTGTCTGTCTGTTCCTATCTGTCCCTCTCTCTGACTATATCTGTCTCTGCCACACACACACAAAAAAAAAATAGGCAAAGGACTCAGACATTTCTCCAAAGAAGATATACAAATAGCCAATAATCATTTGAACAAATGTCTAACATGACTATTTATTAAGAAAATGCAAATCAGCCCTGGCTGGTTGGCTCAGTGGATAGAGCATTGGCGTGGTGTGCAGAAGTTCCAGGTTTGATCCCTGGTCAAGGCATACATGAGAAGTAACCATTTGCTTCTTCTCTTCCCCTCCCTCTCTCCCTTCTCTCTCTCTTCCCCTCTCACAGCCAGTGGCTTAATTGGTTCGCACATTGGCCCCAGGTGTGGAGGATAGCTCAGATGATTTGTTCATCAGCCCCATAGGGGTCGCTTCTCTTATGTGCTTTGACTGGGAGTCAAACCTGGAACATCCATACACAAGGCCCATAATCTATCCACTGAGGCAGCTGACCAGGGCCTATTGCTTTTAT
Source organism: Saccopteryx leptura (assembly GCF_036850995.1). Taxonomy (NCBI): domain Eukaryota; kingdom Metazoa; phylum Chordata; class Mammalia; order Chiroptera; family Emballonuridae; genus Saccopteryx; species Saccopteryx leptura. Next base: position 29,095,083 of record NC_089503.1, on the reverse strand, counting down.
TTATCCATATGTTTCTCTTTTGTCTCATTTTGAAAATATAATTTTAAATATATAGTTGAAAAAAATAAAACAGTTGAATCATGGTGTTTATATATACATTTGTATCCTGGTTACTTCAAGTAACATGATCTCATAAGCTATTTTCCAAGTTGTTACATAGTTTCCATATTTATAATTTTTAGTGGTTATAAAATAATCCATATTTACTTGTGCCTTTTGTTATTGCTCATTTACACTGTTAACTTATTATTCATAACTAGGGCTACAATCTAATGCAGTTATACTTTTTTCTGCTGCTAGGATATATTGCCAAGAGTAAGCAGAATTAGTGGGTCAAAGGGTATAAACATTTTAAAAATTCTCCATATATAATGCCAAATTGTGAAAAGTTTGTTCCAATTTATAATGCCAAAGGTTGGATTTTTTTTTCATAATAAGAGAACAAAGAGTGAAATTAAACACATGAAGTAGAGTCATTTACAAAATAAATTTCCTGATTCCATTTTAACGAAACTCTACCCATGATAATCTACAAAGCCTCAGCTAACTTTTTTAGCCAACTTAATCTCTATATGAACACTTAAGTTTTAGCCTGAGTTGGACTTGCTTGCTTCTAGGTATGGTGAATGCTCTCATATAATCTTTGTTACTTAATTGACTTTAAAAATTATTTTATAATTGAAAGATTCATATTTCCCTCTTTATATTCTTTATATCCTTACTCTCTTATTCAAATGTCTTAGTTTTTGGTCTGACTCCAGCCCTTTTAATGCATCAAGGGATAATCAGTGATTTACCGTATTTCCCCTTGTATAAGACGCACATTGTTTCAAAAATATTGGGGTCTAAAAACCGGGTGTGTCTTATACAGCAGTTGTAGAAGTATTGCATTTCAAATGCCATAGATGGAATTGAGAATGAGGTAATATATGAAGACAGCGATTCGTCATCAAAGATGATGACATGCTAATGGATAGGAGTTTGACAATGATGAGGAGTTGTATGAATATTATGATGAATAAAACTTGAGTTCAATAACTTTATGTAATACATTTTTTTTTTCAAATTTCGGGCCCCCAAATTATGGTGCATCTTATACACAGGAGCATCTTATGCATGGGGAATACAGTAAGTTGGTCCCATTCCCATTGGCATGTCTTACGTTAGCTGTTCAAAGATTTCTGAGAGATAGAATTTACTGGCATTGGCAATTAACTGACTATCTAGTCTCGCTTCTCTTTAAGGGTTGCTGAAGCCTGAGTAGATGTAGCCTAGTTGGGGAGTCAAAGCCTGAGCAGGGTAAGAGAGCTTTTCATAGTGGAGGGGTTGGTGGCAGAGATGGCGGATAGGTTACACACAAGGGGTTCATAACGTAGTGATGATAGAGATAATGGACAAATGGTTTATTACTGTTGGAAAAGGGAGGTAAAATATATAAAAAGGAAGAAAACTAGAATAAATCCTGTATTATTGGACTGGAGTTAGAGGTATCAATATGAACTCATGGTTTTTAACATACTACATATTATCATATAAATATAAAACTGAACTGCATATGTTATACATGTAGAAATGTATATTATATTGAAATATATATCCATATGCATATTTTTGTATATATGTTCTGGACTTAGATTAGATATTAGTAATGGTTGCACAACCTGAAGATACTAAAAGCCATTGAATAGTGCACTTTTAAAAAATTCACAATGGTGAATTTTATATGTATTATATCTCAATGAAATATATGTATATATTATAGATATATGAGAAGCATAGATGAAAATATGTATACATACATACACATATACATACATGCATACATATATTGCCTACCTTTGTCTATTTTTTTTTAAATACTTTATTGATTTTACAGAGACAGGAGAGAAAATGGGAGCATGGAATGGGAAGTAACAACTCATAGTTGCTTCATGTTAGTTGTTTATTGCTTGCTTGCTGTATGTGCCTTGACCAGGGAAGCCCAGGGCTTCAAACTGGCAACCTTGGCACTCCAGGCCAAAGGTTTATCCACTGCGCAACCACAGGCCAGGCACCAGCTCTGTCTATTGAGAATCCTAGGAGTGGTGATACCCAATAGCAATGATCTCCCTGTATAAAAAGAAAGGGAGAGAAAGAAAGAACAAATGCAACAAGTAGAAAAGAGTAAAATAAGAGGAATAGGACATGTACATGTGGGAGTGGCCCAACATGGGATTTCAGAGTAAAGCAGGGGGTAGAAGGCTGCACAGGGAAGAGGAAAGCAGCGGTGATGGAGGATTGGCCAAAGGGAGATTTACTAGCTAATAAATATACTAAGGATAATGTCAGCCAAGTTTCTCATTATCAGAAATGGAATTCTAATATGGAAAGGAGGAAAAGTAAGATGAAACCTCCTGGTAGTATCAGTATAAAGTCATAGATTCCAATAAATATGTAAATACATATAGATGTAAATGTATGTAGGTCTAAAAATATACATATGTACATACATCTGTATATTCCTTAGCTCTGTCTACTGAGAGGAGAGGACATAGAAGCAGCAATACCCACAAGCAGTGAGCACACCTAGTGCCCAGATATTGTCTTCTAAATATCATTGGGGGGCTAAGCAAAATGTTAATAGTTTTCCTCCCACCTTCTAAGTTCTTCTAGCTGGGCTGATAATCAAATTCACAGAGATAGTTTAACAGGAGAAAATCAGATGTAATACATGTGCATGGGGAATTTATGTAAGCATGAAAATTCCAAAGACTGTGAAACAACATTGGGTATCTATGACATTTTGAACAATGGAGAAAGGGGAGGGCAGGGTTTTCGATTTCAGAAAGGAGGATGAGTAATGTACAGGGGAGCACACAGGGCAGGCAAATTCTTGCTCTACAACTCAGAAACAATGGGGCACAGCGGGTATCTAGCTAACAGGCTCCTGCCTGAAGCCCTGATATTTACTATACTTAATTCAAATTAATCTAAGGCAAACATCCTAAGATTTTCTCCCCCCTCCCCACAAAAAAAGCTGGTTTTTCTGTCAAATCTCTTGGGCAGGAAAGGAGGAGGATCAAAATGTTCTTTCTGAGTCTTGTTTCTTTATAAAAAGCTTAAAATCAATATCCCCAAAGGTAGCTTCAGGGTGGCAAAACTCTGGTTCCCTTTACCATGCTCTACTAAAAAACCAGAGTCCCTTGAGGAAATGCTTGATTGCAGAGATGGTGCAGAGAAAGTAAAAGATGAGCCCGGACTATTTTTTGTTAGAAAAGAAGGAAGTGTTTAAAGAATAATGCAGACATGTCAGAAGACATGGACGCCAGTAAGCCAATGTGAATTGGTTTCCACTGGGCTACTGGGGAACTTAAGCATCTAAATAAAATAATAGCCTGACGTGGTGGCAGCGCAGTGAATAGAGCGTCGGACTGGGATGCGGAGGACTCAGGTTCGAGACCCTGAGGTCGCCAGCTTGAGCGCGGGCTCATCTGGTTTGAGCAAAAGCTCACCAGCTTGGACCCAAGGTCGCTGGCTTGAGCAAGGGGTTACTAGTCTGCTGAAGGTACATGGTCAAGGCACATATGAGAAAGCAATCACTAAGGTGTTGCAACGAAAAACTGATGATTGATGCTTCTCATCTCTCTCCGTTCCTGTCTGTCTGTTTCTATCTTTCCCTCTCTCTGACTCTCTCTCTGTCACTGTAAAAAAAAAAAAAGTTTAAAATAAATAAAATAATAATAGAAACAGGTTATAAACTGTTGAATAAAATGGAAACCATGGTTCATATTGTAATAAATGAATAAACTGAGAATTTGACAAAGGAATAAAAAATGTACACAGTTTCAAAAAGTGCCAACAAAATGTTTATTATGAAGGTAAAAAGACTAACTTCACAATGGAGAAGGCTAGTAGATGCCACTTTTGTCGAGTGACCAAAACGAATATCATCATTTGTGGGAAAAATAAAAATTGTGTGCCACTTGGTAGAATACAACAAGAAAAATACAGCATTTCTTTAATCATATTCAGTCAGAGGTCCATAATCTGAAGCTGTTCATGAGAAAACAGAAAAACATAAAATAACTGTCCTGTAATCTTCAAAAGTATAAAAATTATGAAAATCCAAGGAAGATTTAGGATCTGTTTTAGGCCAAAGGAAACTAATGAGACAAAACAACTAAATGAAAACATCTGACTAAAATGGATCTTTCCACAAAAAGGACCATTATTAGGTAGGACAACTGATGAAATTTGAATGGGGTCTACAGATTTGATGGTGATGATGTATTAATGCTAATTTCCTTATTATTATTATTATTATTATTATTATTTTAAAGCATCATGCTAATGTCCCAAGGTTGCAGTTTTTTTTAAAAAAATATTATTATTATTATTATTTTTTGTGACAGAGACAGTGAAAGAGTCAGAGAAAGGGTTAGACAGGGACAGACAAACAGGAATGAAAAGAGATGAGAAGCATCAATCATTAGTTTTTCACTGCACGTTGCAACACCTTAGTTGTTCATTGATTGCTTTCTCATATGTGCCTTGACCGCGGGCCTTCAGCAGACTGAGTAACCCCTTGCTTGAGCCAGCGACCTTGGATTCAAGCTGGTCGGATTTTGCTCAAACTAGATGAGCCTGCGCTGAAGCTAGTGACTTTGGGGTCTCAAACCTGGGTCCTCTGCATCCCAGTCTGACGCTCTATCCAGTGCACCACCGCCTGGTCAGGCACTAATTTTCTTATTTTGATGTTGTGTTGTTATTAGATGTCCTTGTTAGTAGGAAGTATACACTTGAGTATTGGGAGGCTATTGATGGGGCATTGTGTTGGCTCTCACACTCAAGTGATTGAGGAGGAAAATTCTTTGTACTGTACTTGCAAGTTACTTTTTTTTGGTATTTTTTCGAAGTTAGAAGCAGGGAGGCAGTCAGACAGACTCCCGCATGTGCCTGACAGGAATCCATCCGGTACGCCCACCAGGGGGCGATGCTCTGCCCATCTGGGGCATAGCTCCACTGCAAAGGGAGCCATTCTAATGCCTGAGGCAGAGGCAGTGGAGCCATCCTCAGCGCCCCGCCAACTTAGCTCCAATGGAGCCTTGGCTGCGGGAGGCCAAGAGAGAGATAGAGAGAAGGCTGGAGTAGCAGATTGGCGCTTCTCCTATGTGCCCTGGCCGGGAATAGAACCCAGGACTTCCACATGCAGGGCTGACGTTCTACTACCGAGCCAACCAGCCAGGGCCGCAAGTTTCTTCTAAGTTTCAAATTGTTTAAAAATAAAGGCCCTGGCCGGTTAGCTCAGCGGTAGAGCGTCGGCCTAGCGTGCGGAGGACCCGGGTTCGATTCCCGGCCAGGGCACATAGGAGAAGCGCCCATTTGCTTCTCCACCCCTCCGCCGCGCTTTCCTCTCTGTCTCTCTCTTCCCCTCCTGCAGCCAAGGCTCCATTGGAGCAAAGATGGCCCGGGCGCTGGGCATGGCTCTGTGGCCTCTGCCTCAGGCGCTAGAGTGGCTCTGGTCGCAACATGGCGACGCCCAGGATGGGCAGAGCATCGCCCCCTGGTGGGCAGAGCATCGCCCCTGGTGGGCGTGCCGGGTGGATCCTGGTTGGGTGCATGCGGGAGTCTGTCTGACTGTCTCTCCCTGTTTCCAGCTTCAGAAAAATGAAAAAAAAAAATAAAATAAAAAAAATAAAATAAAATAACATGGAGAGAAAAAGTTGATGTGCTTATGTATAAATAGAAACAGAACTGTAAAGATACACATTAAACTAGTAACGGTGGTTAAATTTGAGGAGGGAACTGTGAACTAGAGTGGGCGTGAAGAGGGACCTTAAGATGTTGCTCTATAAACTTTGTATTGTCTGAAACTTTTGGAAAAGGAAGAAAAAAAGCCTGACCAGGCGGTGGCACAATAGATAGAGTGTTAGCTTGGGTCTCTGAGGGCCCAGGTTTGAAACCCCGAGGTTGTGGCTTGAGTGTGGGCTCACCATCTTGAGTACAGGATTGCAAGCTTGAATGAGGAATCATAGACAGGACCCCATGGTTGCTAGCCTGAGCCCAAGGTCGCTGGCTTGAGCAAGGAGTCATCGGTTCTGCTGAAGCCCCCAGATCAAGGCACGTATGAGAAAGCAATCAATGAAGAATTAAGGTGCTGCAATGAAGAATTGATGCTTCTCATCCCTCTCCCTTCTTGTTTGTCCCTATCTGTCCCTCTCTCTGTGTGTGTCTCTGACTCTCTCACTATAAATAAATAAATAAATAAATTAATTAAAAAAAGGAGGTCTGTCAAAAAATTAAAAGAGCTTCAAGTCATAAACAATACTTCCCGCCCTCGGAGGCACACAGACTGCTGGTTTTAAAAGATTTTAAAGGAGTTATAGGAAGGTCAGGCTTTTATTTAAACTTAGTATTTGTGCCTGACCAGGTGGTGGCACAGTGGATAGAGCGTCAGACTGGGATGCGGAGGACCCAGGTTTGAGACCCCTAGATCGCCAGCTTGAGCGCGGGCTCATCTGGTTTGAGCAAAAGCTCACCAGCTTGGACCCAAGGTTGCTGGCTCAAGCAAGGGTTACTGGATCTGCTGAAGGCCCACGGTCAAGGCACATATGAGAAAGCAATCAATGAACAGCTAAAGTGTCGCAACAAAAAACTGATGATTGATGCTTCTCATCTCTCTTCGTTCCCATCTGTCTGTGGCTTTCTATCCCTCTCTCTATAAATAAAAAAATATAAAATAAAAATAAACTTAGTATTTGTAACATAAGCCCTTCCCACTAATGTACTCATTCATTTTTGTTTCTTTGTTAAATATTTACTGATTTCTTCACTCCTACTGTAAAACTATAATACTGTATATAATATTGCTTCTGTCTATGGAGTGTGTTTGGAGAGAGTCAGCCTTACCAAAGCTAAACTTAGCTACCAATTTGACTTTCTTTTGATTACTTTCTCTAACCTTTCTTTTATAGGTGTTTGAGAATGGTTTGTTTGTTTGTTTGTTTGTTTTGTCTTGTTTTTTTTTTTTTTTCTTTTTCTGAAGCTGGAAACGGGGAGAGACAGTCAGACAGACTCCCGCATGCGCCCGACCGGGATCCACCCGGCACGCCCACCAGGGGGCAACGCTCTGCCCACCAGGGGGCGATGCTCTGCCCCTCCAGGGCGTCGCTCTGTTGCGACCAGAGCCACTCTAGTGCCTTGTGGCAGAGACCAAGGAGCCATCCCCAGCGCCCGGGCCATCTTTGCTCCAATGGAGCCTTGGCTGCGGGAGGGGAAGAGAGAGACAGAGAGGAAGGAGAGGGGGAGGGGTGGAGAAGCAAATGGGCGCTTCTCCTGTGTGCCCTGGCCGGGAATTGAACCCGGGACTTCTGCACGCCAGGCTGACGCTCTACCACTGAGCCAACCGGCCAGGGCCTTGTTTTGTTATTTTTAAGAAAGAGAGACAGACAGGTAGACAGACAGGAAGGAACAGAGATGAGAAGCATCGACTCTTAGTTGCATCACTTTAGTTGTTTGTTGATCGCTTCTCAGATGTGCCTTGATGGGGCGGGGGTGCTCAAGCTAAGCCAATGACCCTTTGCTCAAGCCAGTGACCTTGGGATCATTTCAGTGATCCTATGCTCAAGCCAGAGACTCTGTGCTCAAGCTGGTAAACCTGCTCTCAAGTGGGATGAACCTGCGCTCAAGCGGGAGAGCTCAGGGTTTGACACCAGGGACTTCTGCATCCTGGGTCGACACTCTATCCACTGTTCTATCACCAGTCAGGCAGTGTTTGGGAATTTTTAAGTATGTACTTGATTGAACAGAACTTTATAGTATAGTAAGTCCTCACTTTGTCAATAAGTTCTGAGACTTTAAGAAAAATGATGCATAACAAAACCAATTTTATCATACTCTAATTGATATAAACATGAGTTAAGTTCTTATGACATCTTATCAACATTATAACGAAGTTTAACAAAGTGGCATCATTAATGTGAAGACCTGCTGTATTGTGTTCAAATAACCAGACATTGAACAAAGAAACAAAAATGAGTGAATACACTAGTGGGAGGGGCTTATTTTGCAAATATTAAATTTAAATAAAAGTCTGAGCTTCCTATGTCTCCTGATGAGTCTACAAGATTAATAACTGTTTGAGAGAAAGGTTTTCCTGTAAACATTGCATTAATGATAGATTAGAATTTAAGTTGCTCTCAGTTTTAATGAGTATATATTATAAATGTAAAGAAAGAAAAAAAGGAAGAGGAAATTTTAAAATCATAGAGCAATGTTTTCTATCAAACCACAAGGTTGTGTAATTAACTTTGTTTTTTGTGAGGTTTTTTTTTGAAAGAAATGTTGAGTACTCAAAGTAAGTAGTAAGTATCTTTTCAGGTTCTCGAATAATATATTTAGTGCAGTTTATTCTCCAAAGTGTCTTAAAGTCATATGCTACGTATATTTAAATTTTAGGTGACTCTTTATACTAGTTAGAATCACAGCACTCTAAGCCATCACAGGACCTCATTTCTGGCCCCATTTTTACTCTGGCCAGCAGTGACTGCCACACAAGGTTATGTAACATTCAACTTTAATAAACACAGCAAAAAAATATATACATTTAGGAAAACTTTACAACATGAGGGGTACCTTATGAAAAGGGAACTTGGATTTTGTGTACCATTAAGTTTCTGCCTTTTTTTTTAACATAAAATTAGGTTTCAGGCTTTCTTTTTAAAGCCCAAAGTGCCTAGTCCAGCACTTGACTCACAAAAGACTCAATAAGTGTTTGTTGACTTTTAGAACAACTTACTCTGATATGTGTCCTTAGAGACACATTTCCCAGTCCTTATTCCCTGAGGCCGATGTAAAAATAGAACATGACCAAAATGTGTTGCAGAAACCGACTTCTGGAAATACAACGCAGTACTGGGTCATGCTTCTCTTTTACCCTTTCTGCCAGTAACCACAGCATAACTATGTACATGGAATTGTAATTTCACCTTTTTTAAAGTTTTCTCCAATGCTCTGGAAACAAAAGTTAGGCATTTCATTTTACAGAGTTTGAGCATAAGAGTTATTTCTCTCTTAGTAGTGCTTGCTCACAAAAACATATTCTAGAGAGTCTGGGATTTGACTTTTAACCTCTATTAATATGAATTTAACCTCTATTAATATACAAATTTTCAAAAGACTTATTTAAGCATAGTTTTTATGTTCTCTACAATAAAATTTTATGTAACAGTCATGTACTAATTCAGAGAATATTTTATTTGTATTCATTATCCAAAGATGATTCTTTAAAGGTTTCTAATTTGAGTAAACATACTTGTCATTCAGAATAGAACAAAGCACCATTTATTTATTTTTCTTTCCAAGCCACCAGTATTTTATGGATTTCTGTAGCATTGTAGTTAAGAGACCAGGACTTGTTGGAAGCTCTGGCCTTTTCTACTTGCTCATTGTGTTGTAACTTGAACTCTGTGTGCCTAAATTTCCTTATTGTTGAAAAGAAGATAGTTAAATCTATCCTTAGAAAGTGGTTGCGAGAATCATATAATGCTTAGCACAATGCCTCTGACACAAAGTAAATCTTATGAAATTGTGTCTAATACAGTATTAAACTTTGAGGAGCCTGACCAGGCAGTGGCGCAGTGGATAGAGCATCGGACTGGGATGCAGAGGACCTAGGTTAGAGACCCTGAGGTCGCCAGGTTGAGCGCGGGCTCATCTGGTTTGAGCAGAAGCTCACCAGCTTGAGCCCAAGATCGCTGGCTCCAGCAAGGGGTTGCTGGGTCTGCTGAAGGCCCACGGTCAAGGCACATATGAGAGAGTAATCAATGAACAGCTAGGGTGATGCAATGCGCAATGAAGTACTGATGCTTGATGCTTCTCATCTCTCTCCCTTCCTGTCTGTCCCTGTCTGTCCCTCTCTCTGACTCACTCTCTGTCTCTGTAAAAAATTAATTAATTAAAAAAAAAATTAAACTTTGAGGAGCAGGAAAAATGGTTCCAGTTTCCAAGAGTTTGAAATCTTTATATATATATAATTCATTTTAGAGATGAGAGATAGAGAGAAGGGGGGAGGAGCAGGAAGTATTAACTCCTATATGTACCTTGACCAGGCAGGCCCAGGGTTTTGAACTGGCAACCTCAGTGTTTCCAGATCGACTCTTTATCCACTGTGCCACCACAGGTCAGGCAAGAGTTTGAAATCTTAAACCAACTTGCATGAGGATAAGTAGGTGCTAAGGTAAGAGATAACATTTATATGTTCACAAAGAATTCAGAGTAGGAGTAAAATCTTGGGACTGGTGAGATTTTATGGGAGGAAAAAGGGTTTTAAAGAATGAGTAATGAGCCTGACCAGGTGGTGGCGCAGTGGATAGAGTATTGGACTGGGATGCGGAGGACCTAGGTTCGAGACCCCGAGGTCGCCAGCTTTAGCGTGGGCTCATCTGGCTTGAGCAAAAGCTCACCAGCTTGGACCCAAGGTCACTGGCTCGAGCAAGGGGTTATTTGGTCTGCTGAAGGCCCGTGGTCAAGGCACATATGTGAAAGCAATCAATGAACAACTAAGGTGTTGCAACAAAAAACTGATGATTGATTGATGCTTCTCATCTCTCTCCATTCCTGTCTGTCTGTCCCTGTCTATCCCTCTCTCTGACTCTCTCTCTGTCCCTGTAAAAAAAAAAAAGGATGAGTAATGGGGCTCTGATCGGTTGGCTCAGTGGTAGAGTGTCTGCCTGGCCTGTAGAAGTCCTGGGTTCGATTCCTAGTCAGGGCACATAGGAGAAGTGCCCATCTACTTCTCCACCCTTCCTTTTCTCCTTTCTCTCTCTCTCTCTCTTCCCCTCCCACAGCCAAGGCTCCATTGGAGCAAAGTTGACCTGGGTGCTGAGGATGGCTCCATGGCCTCCGCCTCAGGTGCTAGAATGGCTCCGGTTGCAGCAGAGCAATGCCCCAGATGGGCTGAGCATCACCCCCTGGTAGGCATGCCAAGTGGATCCCTGTTGGTGCATGTGGGAGTCTGTCTGACTGCCTTCCCGCTTCAGGGAGGAAGGAAGAAAGGAAGGAAGGAAGGGAGGGAGGGAGGGAGGAAGGAATGAAGGGAAGGGAAGGGAAGGGAAGGGAAGGGAAGGGAAGGGAAGGGAAGGGAAGAATGAGTAATGGCCTGGCTGGTGGCGGTGTAGTGGATGGAGCATTGGCCTGGGATGCTGAGGTCCCAGGTTTGAAACCCCAAGGTCCTCAACCTGAGTGGGGCTCGTCCAGTTTACACGCAGGCTCACCAGCTTGAGCGCAGGGTTGCCCACTTGAGTGCAGGATCATCAGCATGATCTCAGCATGACTAGCTTAAAGCACAAGGTCTCTGGCTTGAGCCCAAGTTCGCTAGCAAGGATCACTGGCTCAGCCTGAGACACCCAGCCACCATCGTCAAGGCATGTATGTAAACCAATCAGTGAACAACTAAAGTGCTGCAAGCATGAGTCGATCCTTCATATCTCCCTTCCTGTCTTTGTCTCTCTACCCTCCCTCTTTCTTTGTCTTGAAAAAAAAAAGGAGAAAGAAAAAAAGAAAAGAATGAGTTATGATAATAACTTAGAACCTTTTATAAAATAGAAGAAACTTTATAATTTTTTTTAATTTATTGATTTTTATTTATTCATTTTAGAGAGAGACAGACAGACAGAAAGGAGGAGCAGGAAGCATCAACTCCCATATGTGCCTTGACCAGGCAAGCCCAGGGTTTCGAACTGGCAACCTCAGTGTTTCCAGGTCGACACTTTATCCACTGCGCCACCACAGGTCATGCTAATTTATTGATTTTTAGAGAGAAATGAAGAGGTGGGGGAGAGAAAGAGACAGACAGGAACATTGATCTGTTCCTATATGTGCCCTGACAGGGGATTGAACCATCAACCTCTGTGCTTTGAGTTGCTCTAACCAATTGAGCTATCCAGCCAGGGCAAATAGAAGAAATTACGAACAAATATTTTTTATTTGAGGATTTATTTGGGAGGCATTCATATAAAACTATTTTTATTATTTTGCTTATACAGAATATTTGTGTATGTTTCAAATGCTGAATTTCTTTATAAATAACAATCTAATTAGAGAAAATCAATTAAATGCTAAATACTTAACTACAGTCTTTCAGGTTTGTTTTTTTTTACAGAGACAGAGAGTGAGTCAGAGAGAGGGATAGTCAGGAATGGAGAGAGATGAGAAGCATCAATCATAAGTTTTTCGTTGCGACACTTTAGTTGTTCATTGATTGCTTTCTCATATGTGCCTTGACGGGGGCGGGGAGGGGACTACAGCAGACAAAGTTACCCCTTGCTCAAGCCAGTGACCTTGGGTCTAAGCTGGTGAGCTATGCTCAAACCAGATGAGCCCGCGTTCAAGCTGGCGACTTCGGGGTTTCAAACCTGGGTCCTCTGCATCCCAGTCCAACGCTCTATCCACTGTGCCACTGCCTGGTCAGGCAGTTCTTTCAGATTTAAAGAACTAATTTACTAGCTACTAATGACTTCTCAGCACGGATATGCCTTTCTTCATTCATCTTCATGAATCTGTTATATACCTGAAGGAAGAATAATTGGTCTACTAATACTAGGCTTCCCATAAGAATTACAGATATTCAAAATCATGAAGATACTGTTAGAAAGTTTTTTTTTTTAATTTTTTTATTTTTATTTATTTATTTATTTATTTTACAGAGGCAGAGATAGACAGGGACAGACAGACAGGAACGGAGAGAGATGAGAAGCATCAGTCATCAGTTTCTCGTTGCGCGATGCGACTTCTTAGTTGTTCATTGATTGCTTTCTCACATGTGCCTTGACCGTGGGCCTTCAGCAGACCGAGTAACCCCCTGCTGGAGCCAGCGACCTTGGGTCCAAGCTGGTGAGCTCTTTGCTCAAGCCAGATGAGCCCGCGCTCAAGCTGGCGACCTCGGGGTCTCGAACCTGGGTCCTTCCGCATCCCAGTCCGACGCTCTATCCACTGCGCCACCACCTGGTCAGGCTACTGTTAGAAAGTTTTACTTAGTGTTCAGTAGGCAGTAACATACTATGATGCTTCATAATATAATTTCAAAAAGAGACATAGGATCCCAAAGCTGAAAAAAAAAAAAAGAGCTTTTACGACCATCTAGGCTAACTTCAGCCTTTTTAAATCAGGAAACTAAGTAATCCAGGGAGGGACATTAATCCTTCCAGGCCCACTGGGGTATCATTTGGGGTTGTTGCCTTCTTCATCATCAAGTCACTTACAAAATGGGAAAATAACGTGTCCACCAATTTGCTTCATAGGATCAGGCCCATACAAATTGAGAAACAGAGAAAGCATGTTGCTACAACCTCTGTCAAAAAGCTCCAGCTTTTTTAAAAAAAATGTCCTTTGCTGTATTTAAGTTTCCCAGTGAATTCATACAGCTTCCAGAACCATTCCATACTCCCAGCTTTTCTGTCTGTGGGTACTACTCACTCTTGTGACTCTTTTCCTCTCCGAGTACTGCTGCATGCGTCACACTTTCTGCTCATCATAACTTATCTGTCCCTTATCCTATTCCCTTAGTGTCTTCCTACACAAGTTACCTAACTTAATAAAATAATTGTAATAGGGAGTCAACAATTGCTTCCCACCAGTATTGTACTGGAAAGCTGTCTATTGCTAGGAGTATTTAAAACATTGAAAACCAAGAATACTCTGTCATTCTCAGAAAATTCTCTTCCAAATTTCGACTCTGATGAGTTATTTTACCCCCCAGTGAATCATGGGAGTAATGATCACTTACAAAGCACCTATAAATGAGATTGGAAAAAGAACAACCTAGGCAAAATTTGGATCTGTTAAAATGTATTTTTGGCTTAGAAATCTATTGTTAATTTGCACAACATGTTCTGATGGCAGAATGACTTCCTAAATTTGAACTTAAAATTGACACAGAGAGAAGCAATCTGACACCTCTGTTGCAATCAGACTATTTTCAACAGTCATGAAAACAAACTCAAATAAAACCTAACTCTGAGGTTTTGGTAGAGTACCACTGAAAGGATGATGTAACTTTTCCTTCCTCGTGCTTTTGGAGCTCTGTGAGGCCATTTCCTGGGAGATGTGCTCTTTGTTATAACAAACACGAAGGCAGATAATCTCACAGGGATGCCTCAATGTCTGAAAATCTGCAGTTTCTGTAAGAGCTGGAAAGTTCTATTTTAAGTAGAGGTTTGGTAAGCAGTCCTGATAAATGTTTACTAAATTGGTTCAATTACTGCTGATTTTCACATTCTGTTTTTGATTTGAATTGTAAATATTTGACTGTTTAGAATGTGGAATTCATAACCAACAAATAAAAAAGCCATCTTGGCAAATTTCTCCAACATTTAAAAAAACAGTAATAAACATTTTGAATTTACAGTAAGCACTTGTTTCAACAAATTGAGCTGTTGTCTCAAATGGGAAGAAGCTTTTTGCTAATTGGATATTTTGGCCATATCACTTTCATGATAAAAATTGATATAGTGTTTTAGGTATCTTTTGCCAAGAAAATAACTACAGAGTAATGCTAAAATGGAATGGGCTATTTGGGAAATGATTCTTCATATTGCAAATGCTTATAGGTAACACCCTTTTAATAAATTCAGTGGCAAAAAGGGAACCAACATACCACTGTGGTTATATATTATTTGCGAAGGCCAAGCAAGAAAATTAAAAAGAGATAAGTGAAGATTATGTGTTTGATATTGGCAAATTAAAATGTATTATAAAGATAGTGATTATATTTTAAATATACATATGTCAGTTCTTGTCCCTGGGAAAGGGAATATCAAGACAGATTAGAAGTGCAAGAGACTTATTACAGATAAGGCCTGTGAAAGATAAAGGGGAGAGAATGGTAGAAGTCAGTCTGTGCTGAAGGTCTAACACTTGTAAGAGAAGCAAGAGAAGAACAGTGATGAATAGGAAGAGCTTTGGGTAATGGTTCAGCTCTGAGAAAGTCTTGGCCCTTCCAACAGAGAGCTGCAATGCAAGGATTGCCAGTTGAGTTCTGTGTTGGGCAGGAATGGTCGGGACCCCAAGCCATCCATGCTCAGTGATTCCTAGGGAGGGTGTGCCTCTGGGTTTAGAGCAGGGTCCCCAAACTACGGCCGGTGCACTTCCAGAAGGGGCACCTCTTTCATTGGTGGTCAGTGAGAGGAGTACTGTACATGGAGTACCGGAGTACTATATATGTGGTGGTGCCGCAAAGTGTGGCGTCGCTCACATACAGTACTACTTCCGTTTTGTTTTTTTACTTTAAAATAAGATCTGTGTAGTGTGCATAGGGATTTGTTCATAGTTTTGTTTTTTTTTACTGTCATTTTTTTAAAATTTATTTATTAAATTTAATGCAGTGACATTGATAAATCAGGGTACATATGTTGAGAGAAAACATCTCTAGATTATTTTGACATTTGATTGTGCTGTATACCCCTTCCCCAAAGTTAAATTGTCTTCTGTCACCTTCTATCTGGTTTTCTTTGTGCTCCTCCCCTCCCCCAACCCCTCTCTCCTTCTTCGCCCCATCCCCCCTCCCCCCACCCCCACCCCTGTTGCCATCACATTCTTGTTCATGTCTCTGAGTCTCATTTTTATGTCCCTTCTATGTATGGATTCATATAGTTCTTAGTTTTTTTTCTGATTTACTTATTTCACTCCGTATAATGTTATCAAGGTCCATCCATGTTATTGTAAATGATCCGATGTCATCATTTCTTTTTTTTTTTTTTTTTTTTTTCCATTTTTCTGAAGCTGGAAACAGGGAGAGACAGTCAGACAGACTCTCGCATGCGCCCAACTGACCGGGATCCACCCGGCACGCCCACCATGGGGCGATGCTCTGCCCATCCTGGGCGTCGCCATGTTGCGACCAGAGCCACTCTAGCGCCTGAGGCAGAGGCCACAGAGCCATGCCCAGCGCCCGGGCCATCTTTGCTCCAATGGAGCCTTGGCTGCGGGAGGGGAAGAGAGAGACAGAGAGGAAAGCACGGCGGAGGGGTGGAGAAGCAAATGGGCGCTTCTCCTGTGTGACCTGGCCGGGAATCGAACCCGGGTCCTCCGCACGCTAGGCCGACGCTCTACCGCTGAGCCAACCGGCCAGGGCCCGATGTCATCATTTCTTATGGCTGAGTAGTATTCCATAGTATATATGTACCAAAACTTTTTAATCCACTCGTCCTCTGATGGACACTTGGGCTGTTTCCAGATCTTCGTTATTGTGAACAATGCTGCCCATAGTTTTTTTTTATAGTCTGGCCCTCCAACAGTCTGAGGGACATTGAACTGGCCCCCTGTGTAAAAAGTTTGGGGACCCTTGGTTTAGAGGCTATGACAGATTAGGAAGGTGCTGCAGCTGGAGACTATAAACTGATTACACTCATCAGCAAGTTCTTTCCTGAAAGGATCTCTGAGCAATGCACCTTTATGGGTGACACAGTATGCATTATGTCAAACACAACGAAGAAAATAAAATTCCATCTGAGTCAAGTTTCTTTGTCGGCTAAAAAGACACCAAGAGTTTGTGATTTATAAGCCAACATGCTACTCCTTTGATTCAGATGACTTGCTTCCTGCTCTCCGACTCTGGTTCTGGTTTTTCATTTGCGTTGGGTAAACGTTAATTTGTAACGCAAAGCATAGTTGTCATCTCATGATACTTTCCAGATTCCATGATTATTGTAAGTTTGAGGTGTCTCTCATCTTCTATAATATAAAACAATTATTAGATGTTATTAGAGATATACTTTTGAAACAACAGATCTTTGCATTTTGTGTGCGTGTATATATATTTTTTTAGAGAGAGAGAACGAGAGAGTGAGAAGCATCAATTCATAGTTGTGTCACTTTAGTTGTGCACTGATTGCTTCTCATACATGCCTTGACCTAGGTGGGGGCTCCAACCAAGCCAGTGACCCTTGCTCAAGCCAGCGACCTTGAGTTAAGTCGGCGACCTTGGGCTCAAGCCAGTGACCTTTGGACTCAATCCAGTGGCCATGGGGTCATGTCTATGATTCCATACTCAAGCTGAGGACCCTGCACTCAAGCGGGTGAGCCTGTGCTCAAGCTGGCAAGCTCGGGGTTTCGAGCCTGGGTCCCCAGTGTTCCAGGTCAGTGCTCTATCTACTGCACCACCACTGGTCAGATATGATGTGCAACACCTTAAAGCAAACTTTTTTTTTTTAGCAAATTAAATAATACTAAGGAGTTAGTTTATTTTTGATCCTGTAACTTGGGATAAAATTTTAACTGTTCTACACTCAGTGTTTACAAATTAATTTCCTTTGCTTTTCAAAATATTTTTCATTTTGACAAGAACGAAATAGCCAAAATGTCACGTATTCGTTAGTGCCATCTTCTTATGATGCCAATTCTGGAGAACTTTTTAAACAGCCCGAACCTTTAGAAAGATGTTTATCTACTTGCAAGGAACATAATACCCAAGAGATTTTTCTGGACTGCTTCCTGGTTTGTAGGATTTGCACAATTTCCTGCATATGCTCATGCACTCACACCTAATTAATGGTAATTCTTTAGAAAAGTCTTCTTGTTTTCTTTTTTACAGAAAAGGCTTGTTTTAAAGAGGAGCACAACTGTGACATCTTTGAAACTTATAAATATCTAATCTAGGATTTCTTAAGCTTGTGATCTGTTCCCTCATTTTAAAAGTTGAAACAGTGTTAGGCTGTATTTTAAAAATGTTGGGTTTGTTTTGCAAATACAGGAAAAGCAACATTTCCTAATTTGCTTAGATTGCTGCACACATAATTTGGAATTATGTCAACTCTAGCTAACTACTGTTGCAACAATGCGATTGAAAGAAGAGGTTTTATGTGGGCATACATGCAGATACCTCTGTCTGTGGTCTGAGTGTACATAGGTAATATAATATTTTAGAAAAAACAGTATAAAAGTCAATTCATTCTTTAAATATTTGTGACCACCAGAGAGAAAATACATTAAAGTGGACACACCTGGTTCTATTAAGCATCTTTCCTTTTCTACAGCTATTGAATAACTTATTTCCCTTAACATTAATCAAAGATTTAGCATAAGGGTTTTTTTGGCTGATTATATATATATATATATATATATATATATTTTAATGGTTGCATGGGTAAAACATTTATTTTCACAAATCTAAACAAAACAAAGTTAAAATGTACTATAATTCCATTTCTCAGTAATAGTTACTATTAACAATTACAGAAACATTACTATATTATTTTTTTATTTTAGAGAAATAGATCATATGTAACTTAATAGTTTTTTTTTTAATTTTTTTAATTCATTTTAGAGAGGAGAGAGAAAGGGAGAGAGAGAGACAGAGAGAGAAGGTGGGGAGGAGCTGGAAGCATCAACTCCCATATGTGCCTTGACCAGGCACGCCCAGGGTTTCGAACCGGCGACCTCAGCATTTCCAGGTCGACGCTTTATCCACTGCGCCACACAGGTCAGGCCTGTAACTTAATAGTTTTAAACACTATGTCTTAGTTATCTCTCTGTAAATAAAAATAAATCTATCTTATTATTTTTATTTTATTATTATTTTTTTTGTATTTTTCTGAAGCTGGAAACGGGGAGAGACAGACAGACTCCCGCATGCGCCCGACTGGGATCCACCCGGCATGCCCACCAGGCGGCGACGCTCTGCGCACCAGCGGGTGATGCTCTGCCCCTCCGGGGCGTGGCTCTGTCGCGACCAGAGCCACTCTAGTGCCTGGGGCAGAGGCCAAGGAGC
The DNA here is from genome assembly GCF_036850995.1 of Saccopteryx leptura. Lineage (NCBI taxonomy): Eukaryota > Metazoa > Chordata > Mammalia > Chiroptera > Emballonuridae > Saccopteryx > Saccopteryx leptura. Next base: position 29,076,341 of record NC_089503.1, on the reverse strand, counting down.
CATCCCCAGCACCTGGGCTATCTTTGCTCCAATGGAGCCTTGGCTGCGGGAGGGGAAGAGAGAGACAGAGAGGAAGGAGAGGGGGAGGGGTGGAGAAGCAGGTGGGCGCTTCTCCTGTGTGCCCTGGCCGGGAATCGAACCCGGGACTTCTGCACGCCAGGCCGACGCTCTACCACTGAGCCAACTGCCAAGGCCTATCTTACTTTTTTTAATCTGCAATGCATTCCATTTTGTGTCTATCCTTTAGTTACTTATCCAAACCCTCTAAGACATGCATTTCTTTTTTCTCCTTCTTCTTCTTTTCCAAGTGAGAGGAGGAGAGATAGAGAGACAGACTCCCACATGTGCCCCGACTGGAATCCACCTGAAAACCCCCATCTGGAGCCGATGCACTACCCATCTGGGGCCATGCTTCCAACCCAACTATTTTTGGGGCCTGAGGTAGAGGCTCCCTGGAGCCATCCTCAACACCCAGGGCCGATGTACTTGAACCAGTTGAGCTATGGCTGCAGGAGGGAAAGAGAGAGAGAAAAAAAGAAAGAGAAAAGTGAGGGGGGAAGGATAGAGAAGCAGAAGTTGCTTCTCCTGTGTGCTATGACTAGGAATTGAACCTGGGACATCCACATGCTGGGCTGACACTCTACCACTGAGCCAACTGGCCAGGGCCAAGACATGCATTTTCACACTTTAACATTTCTGAAATCAGAATGATGCTTCTATTTTATAATCCATAACATTTTAGAATTAACTGCCTGCAAGGTAGCTTTTGTGATCTGATTTTCTTTGCCTAGTTTTCTCTGAGTTTGGTTGTAATTGTTTAAATATACATTATTTGGCTTTTTGTTTGCTCGTTTGTTTGTTTTCTTTTTATGGCAGAGACAGAGAGAGTCAGAGAGAGGGACAGATAGGGACAGACAGACAGGAAGGGAGAGAGATGAGAAGTATCAATTCTTTGTTGCAGCACCTTAGTTGTTCATTGATTGATTTCTCATATGTGCTTTGACCAGGGAGGGGGCTACAGCAGACCGAGTGACCCCTTGCTTGAGCCAGCGACCTTGGACTCAACTTGGTGAGCCTTGCTCAAATCACATGAGCCCGCGATGAAGCGGGCGTCTTCAAGGTCTCGAACCTGGGTCCTCCGCATCCTAGTCCGATGTTCTATCCACTGTGCCACCGTCTGGTCAGGCTCATTATTTGTATTTATTAAAGTATAATCAACATACCATATTATAATATATTAGTTTCAGGTGTAAAGTATAGTGATTCTATGTTTATAGACCTTACAATGTGATCACTACTGTATGTTCAGTAACCATCTGTCATTGTACAACATTTTTATGATATTATTTCGAAGTTCATTTTAATTCTGGTTATGTTAGTGCTAACATTGTTAGTGCTGCAGTTTAACATGTTTGGAAAAATGTGGCACTAATATTTTTCATTGAAACAAAAACTTATTGTTTATGCAGAATGGCACAGACAGAACACCAGAGCATAAATTTGATATTTAGTGAAGTGAATATTTATCATTCAGGGAATAACTGTAACTCCATATTTTGTTGTTGTTTTTGCAAAAGGATGATCAAATTCTCTGTGAGAGGAAGAAAGTAAGATACTCATAAATAATGAAGTTATGTTTCAGTTTATTACCAAAATGTGTGCAAGTGGATCACCGATTATTATAGCCATGCAATGCAAGTGAGAGCCAGAGAATATGCCCAGTTACTCAAAATTGATAAAATATATTTCAAAGCAGTGGGGGGCTGGCTGTAACAAATTCACAGATCTCAAAGAACTGTTCTTTTTGTGTGTGTGTGACAGTGACAAAGAGAGGGACAGATAGGGACAGACAGACAGGAAGGGAGAGAGATGAGAAGCATCAATTCTTTGTTGTGGCTTCTTAGTCTCTTTAGTTATTCACTGATTGCTTTCTCATATGTGCCTTGACCAGAGGCTCCACCAGAGTGAGTGACCCCTTGCTCAAGCCAGAGACCTTGGGCTCAAGCCAGCAACCTTGAGTTTCAAGCCAGCGACCTTTGGGATCAAGCCAGTGACCATGGGGTCTTGTCTATGACCCCACGCTCAAGCCAGTGACCTCGTGCTCAAGTTGGTGAGCCCGCACTTAAGCCAGATGAGCCTGCACTCAAGCTGGTGACCTCAGGGTTTCGAACCTGGGTCTTCTGGATCCCAGTCTGATGCTCTATCCACTGCGCAACCGCGTGGTCAGGCAGGACTATTCTTTTTACTTTATTATTTTTATTGATTTTAGAGAGAAAGAGGAAAGGAGAGAGAGAGAGAAACACATTGACATTAATTGTTTGATTCTTGTATGTACTCTGACCTGGGATCAATCCCACAACCTTGGTGTATCAGGACAATGCTATATCCAACTGAGCTACCTGGTCAGGGTTCACAGGACTGTTCTTAAGGCATTGTATCATAGTTTAATTTGCAGCTGTTTTTCTTTCTTACTGGCCCATAATATAATCATGATCATCTTACTTTCAGTGATGGCTGAGGTGAACCAATGTCTACAATGAATAGTGAGCACCATGCTGAAAACTTTATATAAGTTTCCTATATATTTTTTTAATTTAATTTTTTAAAATATACTTTACTTTTTATTTATTTAGTTAGTTATGAGAAATTGTGAGAAAGATAGTGAGGAGAGACAGACAAACAGGAAGGGAGATGAGACACATCAACTCATAGTCACGTCACTTTTAGTTGTTCATTGATTTCTTCTCATATGTATCTTGATGGGGGGGGGGGCTCCGACCTAAGCCAGCAACCATGGGGTCATGTCGATGATCCCATGCTCAAGCTGCCAACCCTTCACTCAAGCTGGTGAGCCCACGCTCAAGCCTGTGACCTCGGGGTTTTGAACTTAGAACCTCAGTGTCCCAGGTTGATGCTCTATCTACTGTGCCACCACCAGTCAGGCATACTTTACTTTTTAAAACCTTTTTTTTTTTGCCTGGCCTCTGGGGGCACAGCAGATAGAATATTGACCTGGAACACTGAAGGCGCCAGTTCGAAACCTTGGGCTTGCCTGGTCAGGGCACACATGACAAGCAATAAATCAGTTAGAGTGAAGCAACTACTTCTTGTTCCCACACCCTTCTGTAAAATCAATAAATAGAATCTAAAATTAAAAAAGGAACCATTTTAGATTTACAGAAAAATTGAGAACAGAGCCCAGAAAATTCTCATATATTCTATACCAAATTTCTCTCATTATAAATATTGTACATGAACATAATAAGTTTGCCACAATTAATGAACTGGTATTAATATATTATTATTAAGTAAAGTCCATGGTTTATTCAGATTGCCTTAATTTTACCTAACTGGGGTTTTTTGTTTGTTTGTTTGTTTACAGAGACAGAGAGTCAGAGAGAGGGATAGACAGGGACAGACAGACAGGAAGGGAGAGAGATGAGAAGCATCAATCATTAGTTTTTTGTTGCGACACCTTAATTGTTCATTGATTGCCCTCCCACATGCGCCCTGACCATGGGGCTACAGCAGACTGAGTAACCCCTTGCTCAAGACAGAGACCTTGGGTCCAAGCTGGTGAGCTTTGCTCAAACCAAATGAGCCCACGCTCAAACTGGCGAGCTCGGGGTCTCAAACCTGTGTCCTCCGCATCCCAGTCGGACACTCTATCCACTGCACCACCGCCTGGTCAGGCACCTAACTGGGTTTTACCTAACTGTCTTTTTCTGTTACGGGATTCCATATAGGAGGCCAGGTACTTTACCTTGTCATGTCTTCTTAGGCTCTTCTTGGCTGTCATAGTTTCTTAGACTTTCCTTGTTTTTAATGACCTTGAAAGTTTTGAGACCTACTGGCCAATTATTTTGTAAGATGGGTTTCTGTTGGGACTTGTCTGATATTTTTCTCATGATTTTGAGGAGGAAAACCACAGAGGTAAAGTGCCATTTTCACATATCATGTCAAAGGTTCATAGTATCACATAATTTATCACTGTTGATATTGACCTTGTTCACTTAACTGAGATAATATTTTGTTTGTTTTGTCTACTGTAAAGTTACTCCCCCCACATCCCATCTTTTGATATTGCCTTCTTTAAAGAAGTCACTAAGTGCCACCCATGCTTAAAGAATGCGACATTACAATCCACCTCCTTGACAACAGTGTATCTAACGTTATTTGAAATTCTTTTGCATGGGAGATTTGTCTCTTCTCTTCCATTTACTTATTAAACATTTAGTTATATCAGTATAGACTCATGGATATTTGTTTTATACTTTGGGTTATAGTTCAATACTATTTTATTTATTTTGTTGCTCAAAATGTTTCAGATTTGGCCATTGGGAGTTCTTTTTTGTTTTGTTTTGCTTATATAGTATATAAAAATATATATATATATATATATTTTACAGAGACAGAGAGAGAGTCAGAGAGAGGGATAGATAGGGACAGACAGGAACGGAGAGAGATGAGAAGCATCAATCATCAGTTTTTTGTTGCAACACCTTAGTTGTTCATTGATTGCTTTCTCACATGTGCCCTGACCTTGGGGCTTCAGCAGATTGAGTAATCCCCTGCTCGAGCCAGTGACCTTGGGTCCAAGCTGGTGAGCCTTGCTCAAACCAGATGAGCCTGCGCTCAAGCTGGCGACCTCGGGGTCTCGAACCTGGGTCTTCTGCATCCCAGTTCCACGCTCTGTCCACTGCGCCACCGCCTGGTCAGGCACCATTGGGAGTTCTTACAGTTGGCCCATGCCTCCCTTTGACATACTTTTAGCAATATAGATAGTTTATTTTAGCACTCCTTACTTCTTAATTGAATTCTTACAATTCTATGAGGTAAGCATTATTATCTCCTTAGTTACAGATGAAGAAATTGAGGCCTAATCAGATTAAGTAGTTTATCCAAGGTCACACAGGAAACAAATGACAAGACTTGAATTTTGCTGTCTGAAAGTTTTTAATAACTTTTAATATATTCAGCTGACATTTAAAAACAATAAATTACATGTACTCTTAAGAAAAAGAATTCTGCCTTCACCAGATAGCTTGGTTGGGTGGAACATTGTCCCAATATGCAGGTTTGATCCTTGGCTGGGGCACATTGACAGGAACAGATTAAACAGATTAATGTTTCTCTCTCTCTCTCTCTATCTCCTCCCTCTTTCTCTAAAAGTCAATAATTAAAGTTTTTAAAATTTGAGAAAAAGAATTCTGCGATCATAATCTGATGGATACACGCATTTCTGTCTTTATTTTGGACTAAAAGGGGGAAAATGTACCTGCTTAGAGCCAAAAATACATAACTTTTGGATTCCCATAAGCCTGTGGGTGTCCACTCAAAGTGCCAGAGTTCCAGTTATCTATGGCGCACAACTCACCCACCCTTGTGTAGGAGCTGATTTGCTCTTCTGTGCAAGCTTACTTATGCAAGCCCTTGTAGTCGAGTATACTGGGCTGCAATTTTGTTGCCGACAACTTAAAGACACTTCTTTCTTTCATTTAACAAAGTTTCGTGTTTCTACTGCTACACTCTAATAAGAACAGATAAAATAAACATGTAAGCAAATGAACAAGATATATTTGGAGAGTGATAAATGTTAGCCAAAGGCCATTGTAACCAGGATGCAGTAAATGAGGATATCTAGTAAGGGAGGAGGCTAGAGAGGCAGACCTTGTGGCCTTGTGGCCCATGGGAAGCAGCACAATGTTACTCTTATTTCTTTCTTTTACGTATATATGTATTTATTCATTTATTATAATTTTTTAAATTTATTGATTTTAGAGAGAGAGGAAAGGAGAGAGAGAGAGACAGACAGAAATATCAACCTGAAACGCTGAGGTTGCTGCTTTAAAACCCCGGGCTAGCCTGGTTGAGGCACACTGGAGAAACAACTACAAGTTGATGCTTCCTGCTCATGTCTCCCACCACCTTTCTCTCTCTAAAATCAATCAATCAATTTTTATTTATTTATTATTATTATTATTTTTTTTTTTTACAGAGACAGAGAGTGAGTCAGAGAGAGGGATAGACAGGAACAGAGAGAGACGAGAAGCATCAATCACTAGTTTTTCATTGCGTGTTGCAACACTTTAGTTGTTCATTGATTGCTTTCTCATATGTGCCTTGACCGTGGGCCTTCAGCAGACCGAGTAACCCCTTGCTGGAGCCAGCAACCATGGGTACAAGCTGGTGAGCTTCTGCTCAAACCAGATGAGCCCGTGCTCAAGCTGGCGACCTCGGGGTCTCGAACCTGGGTCCTCTGCATCCCAGCATCCCAGTCTGATGCTCCATCCACTGTGCCACCGCCCGGTCAGGCAAAAAAAATTTTAAGTGAGAGGAGGGAAGATAGTGAGACAGACTCCTGCATGCGCTCTGATCAGGATCTACTCAGCAACCCCTGTCTGGGCCAATGCTTGAATGAACTGAGTTATTTTTAGTGCCTGAGGCTGATGCTCAGACCAACCAAACTATCCTCAGCCCCAGCTGAGCTATCCTCAGCACCCAGGTCCAACAGTAGAACCAGTTGAGCCACTGGCTGTAGGAGAGGAAGAGAGAGAGGGGGGGGGGGAGAAGCAGATGGCCACTTGTCTTGTGTGTCCTGACTGGGAATCAAACCCAGGATATCCATACACAAGGCTGATGCTCTATCCACTGAGCTACTGGCCAGGGCCAATAAAACCTTTGTTTTTTAAAAAAACAGCCTTGGCCCTGGCCAGTTGGCTCAGTGGTAGAGCATCGGCCTGGCGTGCAGGAGTCCCGGGTTTGATTCCTGGCCAGGGTACACAGGAGAAGCGCCCATCTGCTTCTCCACCCCTCCCCCTCTCCTTCCTCTCTGTCTCTCTCCTCCCCTCCCGCAGCCGAGGCTCCATTGGAGCAAAGATGGCCCGGGCGCTGAGGATGGCTCTGTGGCCTCTGCCTCAGGTGCTAGGATGGCTCTGGATGCAACAGAGCAACGCCCCAGAGGGGCAGAGCATCGTCCCCTGGTGGGCATGCCGGGTGGATTCCGGTCGGTTGCATACGGGAGTCTGTCTGACTGCCTCCGCGTTTCCAGCTTCGGAAAAATGCAAAAAAAAAAAAAAAAAAAAAAGAAAAGAAAAAGCAGCCTTTGCCTGACCAGGCAGTGGCGCAGTGGATAGAGCGTCAGATTGGGATGCAGAAGACCCAGGTTTGAAACCCTGAGGTCGCCAGCTTGAGCGTGGGCTCATCTGGTTTGAGCAAAAGCTCAACAGCTTTGACCCAAGGTTGCCGGCTCCAGCAAGGGGTTACTCAGTCTGCTGAAGGCCCGTGGTCAAGGCACATATGAGAAAGCAATCAGTGAACAACTAAGGTGTCGCAACGAAAAACTGATGATTGAGCCTGACCTGCGGTGGCGCGGTGGGTAAAAAGCATCAACCTGGAACACTGAGGTTGCCGGTTCGAAACCCAGGGCTTCCCTGGTCAAGGCACATATGGGAGTTGATGCTTTCTGCTCCTCCTCTCCTTCTCTCTCTCTCTCTCTCTCTCTCCTCTCTCTAAAATGAATAAATTTTTAAAAAAAGGGGTGAAAAACTGATGATTGATGCTTCTCATCTCTCTTCGTTCCTGTCTGTCTGTCCCTATCTATCCCTCTCTCTGATTCTCTCTCTGTCTCTGTAAGGAAAAAATAAATAAATAAATAAAAATACAGTTATTCAGGAAAAAAAAAAAGCAGCCTTTGCATATTGGGAATCATTATCCTACCAGGGTGTTACTCTCATTTCAAGGTTGGCTTGAGCAGGTTCAGGCAGGGAACTCACTGGCCTTAGCTCACACCCCACTCTTACTGATTCCTCCCCCTTGGCTACGGTGTCCTCCGGCTTTTCCTGGATTATGTCAAGCTCTTTTCTGCCTTTAGGTCTTCACATTTTTTAAATTGTTTTTTAAATTTATTTACTAATTGATTTTATTTATTTGTTTATTTATTTATTTATGTTTGACAGAGACAGAGAGAGTCAAAGAGAGGGACAGATAGGGACAGACAGAAAGGAAGAGAGATGAGAAGCATCAATTCTTCATTGCAGCTCCTTAATTTTCTTTTATTTTTTAATTTTTATTATTATTATTATTTTTTTTTTTCTGAAGCTGGAAAACGGGGATGCAGACGACCCAGGTTCGAGACCCCGAGGTCACCAGCTTGAGCACAGGTTCATCTGGTTTGAGCAAAAGCTCAACAGCTTGGACCCAAGGTCGCTGGCTTGAGCAAGGGGTTACTTGATCTGCTGAAGGCCCGCAGTCAAGGCACATATGAGAAAGCAATCAATGAACAACTAAGGTGTCGCAACGAAAAACTAATGATTGATGCTTCTCATCTCTCTCCATTCCTGTCTGTCTGTCTGTCTCTGTCCCTGTTTAAAAAAAAAATACAAGAAAACAACATATCAACAAGGCTATTGCTTGGATCATGTGTGAGTCACAATACAGAAATCACTGATTTGTATGTTTGTTATGACATTTTTCAGACATATGGTAGATAAATGTGTTGCCGTAACAAAACTGATATATGAAGACAATTTTCTAACAGATGGAAACAAACAACAAAGTGTTACAAGAAGTGCCTTTTCTAATTCCAACAAAGACTTTAGGCTATTGACTGCTTTGGCTATTTTGAAACAAAATTTTAAAGTATCGATATGCTCTTCTTTTTTTTTTAAGTGAGCGAGAGACAGAAAGAGTGATAGACAGGAAGGGAGAGATGAGAAGCATCAGAGCATTGTTTTACTACTTTAGTTGTTCATTGATTATTTTCTCATATGTGCTTTTACCAGGAGCTCTAGCTGAGCCAATGAAACCCTTGCTCAAGCCAGCAATATTGAGTTCAAGTTAGTGACCCTGGGTTTCAAGCCAGAAACCATGGGGTCATGTCTACGATCCCATGTTCAAGCAGATGAGCCCTTACTCTAGCCCAATGAGCCCACGCTTAAAAGCCAGCAATCTCAGGGTTTTGACTCTGAGTCCCTGGTGTCCCAGGTCGATGCTCTATCCACTGTGCCACCACCTGGTCAGGCTAAAAGTATGTTTTAAATAACATTTTCCTAAGATTATACTTGAATACCTGGGGAATGGATATTTTGATTGAAGAAAGCAGAAGCAATATTGATGTTAGTGATTTCTGGATGCTAGGTGGGAATGTGAGTGCTAAAGGGTGGGGCACTTTTGGCAGCCAGAGTTTACCTGAAGCAGTTCTAAGGGAGTGTCGCTGAACAGAGGAGGGAGAGGTACAGGTGTAAGGGGAATGTAACATAAGGGGTATCACAAGTAGACAGGAATAAAGCACTATGGAAGAAAGGAATGTTGACATAAGAATGTCCAAACCTGTGGAAAAGTTTTATAGGAGTTGATTAGAGTTCTTTTGAGCCAGAGAACACTCCTGGAAGCGAGGTCTCAACAAATTGAGAAAAATGCTTCCTGCCTGAACAGGAGGTGGCACAGTGGAAAGAGCGTTGGACTGGGATGTAGAGGACCCAGGTTCGAGACCCCCAAGGTCGCCAGCTTGAGCGCGGGCTCATCTGGTTTGAGCAAAGCTCACCAGCTTGGACCCAAGGTTGCTGGCTTGAGCAAGGGGTTACTCAGTCTGCTGAAGGCCAACGGTAAAGGCACATATGAGAAAGCAACCAATGAACAACTAAGGTGTCACAACGAAAAACTGATGATTGATGCTTCTCATCTCTCTCCGTTCTTGTCTGTCTGTCCCTATCTATCCCTCTCTCTGACTCTCTCTCTGTCTCTGTAAAAATAAAAAGATAATAAAATAAAATACAATAAAATAAAATTGCCATTAAAAAGAAAAAGAAAAATGCTTCCTAAAATAACATTTCAAGGTTTCTTTTTTCTCTCATTATTTTCTTGCAGTTTCTTTTATATATTTGGAATTAAGGAAGATTACATAAATGTGGGAAGAGCAAGGCAGGGAAATCTCTATGATTGGATTATAGAAGTCATGCTCTCTGGCATCTAGGTGTGTTAACCTAGATGCACAAGAACAATGGACAGGGCTTGCTTAAGGCAAAAATAACCTTTTACTAGGGAAGTTATAGGACTGGGGTGAGAATACCCAGCATTACCTGCCCAGATAGGAATTTATGATCTGATCGCCCTGAGAGTTTACTTTGGTTAGATCAGGGGTCAGAAAACTTTTTGGCTGAGAGAGCCATGAACGCCACATATTTTAAAATGTAATTCCGTGAGAGCCATACAACGACCCGTGTACGTTATGCATTATCCAATAAAAATTTGGTGTTGTGCCTGACCAGGCGGTGGCACAGTGAATAGAGCATCGGACTGGGATGAGGAGGACCCAGGTTCGAGACCCCAAGGGTGCCAGCTTGAGCGCCAGCTCATCTGGCTTGAGAAAAAAAAAAAGCTTACCAGCTTGGACTCAAGGTCGCTGGCTCAAGCAAGGGGTTACTCTGTCTGCTAAAGGCCCATGGTCAAGGCACATATGAGAAAGCAGTCAATGAACAACTAAGGTATCACAATGAAAAACTGAGGATCGGTGCTTATCATCTCTCTTCGTTCCTGTCTATCTGTCCCTATCTATCCCTCTCTCTGACTCTCTGTCCCTGTTAAAAAAAAAAAAATTTTGGTATTGTCCCGGAGGACAGCTGTGAGTGGCTCCAGCCACCCGCAACCATGAACATGAGCAGTAGGAAATGAATGGATTGTAATACACGAGAATGTTTTATTTTTATTTATTTATTTATTTTTGTATTTTTCCAAAGCTGGAAACGGAAAGGCAGTAAGACAGACTCCCGCATGTGCTCGACCAGGATCCACCCGGCATACCCACCAGGGGGCGATGCTTTGCCCACCTGGGGCATCGCTCTGTTGCAACCAGAGCTATTCTAGCGCCTGAGGCAGAGGCCCTAGAGCCATCCTCAGTGCCCAGGTCAACTTTGCTCCAATGGAACCTTGGCTGCAGGAGGGAAAGAGAGAGACAGAGAAGAAGGAGAGGGGGAGGGGTGAAGAAGCAGATGGGTGCTTCTCCTGTGTGCCCTGGCTGGGAATCGAACTTGGGACTCCCGCATGCCAGGCCGATGCTTTACCACTGAGCCAACCGGCCAGGGCCAATATTTTATATTTTTAACGTTATTATTATTTTATTAAAGATTTGTCTGTGAGCAGATGAAGCCATCAAAGGAGCCACATTTGGCTCGCAAGCCATAGGTTCTCAACCCCTGGGTTATATGTATTACAGAGTGTAAAGCCAGAAGTCACGGCCAGGGCCACCATCAGAGCAGCCGCCAGGCCCATGCAGGTTCGCATTGGATTCGGACAGTCGGCAAAGAAACCATGGAGGCAAAAACTGGTGGGCCATAGTCTTTAATCCTAGTTTGCACCCGGCGGGCAAGTAAAAATACACACTGGGCTCCAAAACCCACTCACATTCAGTGCTCACAAAGCTACTGATTTATCCGAGTTTCCTAGAATCAAAGGTTTCTAGCTCACCAGCCTTATTTCCCTCAGTTCCCCATCTTCTTCCTTATCCCAGATACAAACTCTGTACAAACTGGCATCTCACTCAGCACTCCGCCATCTTGGCTGCTTCTCCTGGCCTCCTCCACGTGGCCTCCTTTAGCTGCTGGCTCTACTCTCTCCGCTCTCTCATGCTAACCTCAGGAACCAAGCGCCAAACTCCCGCTCCGTTCCCATTTTATAGTGTAGAAATCCAAACCCTTAATCCAATATACATAATAGGGAAGTCTCTTAATACAAAGTCACTTCTCTGAGGCATGATAGGATTGTACCACCTTACACCAAAAAGGGTAGGAAAGGCTTAATCCCAAAACCAAGCCCCAGGCTACAAGGATTCTGCCTGCCTTTAGCCCACCCCAACACACATTAATACCACCTGGGCAACGGCCTCTTTAACAAAGTGAGCATAATACATTTTATCTGCCCAACACAGAGCCTCTCTTCCTTTCACAGGAGAGTATCAATCCAAACCTCACAACTTTGCCTAGATTCACTCTTGTATGTTCTGAAGGGTTTTTCTTTGTTTGTTTGTTTTAGTGACAGAGACAGAGAGAGGGACAGATAAGGACAGACAGACAGGAAGAGAGATGTTGGGCAGATAAAATATATTATGTTCACGTTGTTAAAGATTGCGCTGCCAACATGGAAGCCTGTCGCCCAGGTGATGATATTAGTTTCCCTTCTTGCTTGGGATGGGCATGATTATGTTAGTATGTGTTGAGGGAGGGCTTTCGCGCCAAAAGGTTTTAAAAGGAAGAGAGATTACGTTGTTGTTCCAGGGAAAGAGTGATTATGTTCTAGGAGAAGCCCATTCTAGAGGAGAGCGGAGAGAGGCCACATAGAAGAGGCTAGGAGAAGCAGCCAGGATGGTGGAGTGCTGAGGGAGAAGCCAGTTTGTGCAGAGAGAATAAGATGGGAAACAAAGGTAAATAAGACTGGTGAGATCAGAAACCTTTGATTCTAGGAAACTCAGATAAATCAGTGGTTTTGGGAGCCCTGAATGGAAAAGGAAGTGTTTTCCACTGTGTGTATTTCTTGCCCTCTGGGTGCAAGTTAGGATTAAAGCTAATGGCCCACCAGTTCTTGGCTCCATTGTATGGGCCAGGCTGCTGTGATGGTGGTCGTGGCTACTGGATTTACAGGAGAGAAATAAGAGGTATTAATTTTTTGTTGTGGCACCTTAATAGTTCATCGAGTGCTTTCTCATATGTCCCTTGACTGGGAGGCTACAGCAGACCGAATGACTCCATGCTCAAGCCAGTGACCTTGGGCTTCAGCTGGTGAGCCTTGCTCAAACCAGATGAGCCCTCACTCAAGCTGGCAACCTTGGGGTCTCGAACCTGAGTCCTCCATGTCCCAGTCTGACGCTCTATCCACTGCGCCACTGCTTGGCCAGGCAGGTTTTTTTTTTTTTTTTTTTTTTTAATATTGATTTTAGAGAGAACAAAGGGGGTGAGTGTAAGGCCAGTAGCCACAGCCACCATCACAGCCACCTGGCCCATGCAGGTTCGCACTTGATTCGGACAGATGGTCATGAAACAACGGAGCCAAGAACTGGTGAGCTATTACCTTTAATCCTAGCTTATACCTGAAGGACAAGAAATACACAAAGTGGCAAAACACTTCCCTTTCTATTCAGTGGCTCCCAAAGCCACTGATTTATCCAAATTTCCTAGAATCAAAGGTTTCTACCTCACCAGCCTTATTCACCTCTGTTCCCCATCTTCTTCTTTCTCTCTGCACAAACTCTGCACAAACTGGCTTCTCCTTCAGTACTCCGCCATCTTAGCTTCTTCTCCTCTCTTCATTGTGGTCTTTCTCTGTTCTCCTCCAGCATGGGCTCCTCTGCCCCATTTTTAAAAAAAAAATTATTTATTTATTTATTTTTTATTTTATTTTTTTTTTTTTACAGAGACAGAGAGAGAGTCAGAGTGAGGAATAGACAGGGACAGACAGACAGGAACAAAGAGATGAGAAGCATCAATTATTAGTTTTTCGTTGCACATTACGACACCTTAGTTGTTCATTGATTGCTTTCTCATATGTGCCTTGACCATGGGCCTTCAGCAGACCGAGCAACCCCTTGCTTGAGCCAGCGACATTGGGTCCAAGCTGGTGAATTTTTGCTCAAACCAGATGAGCCCACACTCAAGCTGGCGACCTTGGGGTCTTGAACCTGGGTCTTCCACATCTCAGTCCGACGCTTTATCCACTGCACCACCACCTGGTCAGGCTGCCCCATTTTATAGTGTAGAAATCAAAACCTTTAATCCAATATACAAATAAGGAAGTCTCTGATACAAAGTCACTTCTCTGAGGCATAGTGGTATTCTTCATGAGAGTGCACCACCCCACATCATGCAATCAGTCAAGGGTGTGGGGAAAAGCTTAGTCTTAAAACTAAGCCTTAGGCTATAATGACCCGGCCTGCTTACAGCCTGTCCCTCACACCCAATACAAATTATAAATGAACAAACATATATATCATATTTAAAAACTTATTTGTCCAACATTGACCAACAGTGGGAGAGAGAGAGACATCAATTTGTTCTTCCACTTATTTATGCATTCACTGGTTTATTCTTGTATGTGCCCTGTCCTGAGAACGAACCTGCAACCTTGGCATATTGGGATGACTCTCTAACCAACTGAGCTACCCAGCCAGGCTGTTCGAAATTCATAAAAGCAGCTGACCTCAGGTTGTTCTACTGTGTCACACACACTAGGGCCCTGAGAGCAGTTCCCTATTTCCTGTCCTCTAGAAGAGAGGGATTGACACATATGCGGAGTAGGTTGTGTTGTGATATGAGGACAAATAATTCTTCCTTGAATGCTTGAAATTTCACTAACCCAGAGAAACCTATCTTAACACAGAGGGTTTTTCTTGTAGTGGTATTTTGTTGCAGTTGTTACATGCCTATGCATGACTGAACACGCCACTGTTAGGTGAGCATAGTTTCTCCCAGTAGGTCCTTGCATGCTTCCTCATACATTCCACTATGACATGTGAGCTCAGAAAGGAGGGGTAGGGTTTTACTACCTGGTGGCAGGTAGTCAATATTGAATAAGGAGGGACTAGGCTGTTTCCCTAGTTAAGGTATAAAGGAGAGAAGAAAAAAATGAAAAAGGAAAGAAGGAATTTGGGGATAAATCAAGGAGTTACTATTTTTGGAATAGAGTCATTTTAATGAATCAGATGGAGTGACTGAGGTAAGAAGAGCAGACCTGTATGGTTTCAGGTAAAGAATGAAACCCGTCTAAGCCTCTGTTCTCGCTTACCTGACTTTCTAGTTCCTCATCAATGAAAGGAGAAGGTGAACCCTGATGCCCTTGGATGACTCTTCTCTGTGTATAAACTTATATAAATACTTTCCCTGTAGAGCTTAATATTGGTCATAGCCATGATTTCATTTTGAGACCTGTCAGGAAAATAATCATCTATTTAAACTCTTCCCAAAGGGAATTGTGATCTCCTCTATGATGACATGTTTTATAGAAACATTTTCAAGATTGCATGTAATAAAAATTTTTGATTCGGAGATAGAGGCTTAAGGCCGCACAGTTTGGTTACAAATCCACCTCCATCGTTTGCGAGTTTCTTTGGAAGAGGTTCTTAAGTTCTCTGTATTTTAGTCCCCTCACGTCTAAAATGAGGGTTGAAATAGTTATCTTTGAGTTAGTAAATAAAAACATTCAGAGTATTGCCTGGCATATGGTAGGACATTAAAAATATTTGTGGGTGCATGAATATCACTAAGGAATGATATGTTAAATCAAAGTTTTTTGGACTTTGAAGAATGGGTGAGATTTCAGTGAGGGAGGGCATTATCAGTTGTTGTGAACCCACGTGGCAAATAATTTGGCAGGTCTTGGGTGGGAATGGTGGAGGATTAGAAAACAAACACAGAAAGAAAAAGGATGGGATGGGGAAGACCCACTGCACAGCTAGTAGCTTGCAAGAGCGAGTCTCCACCCCTAAACAACTTTATTTATAAGACAAAGCAAAGTCATTAGCAAATAAAAGAGAACTCTGAAACAAGTCACATTTTTTAAATTTTATTTTATTTTATTTTTTATTTTTTTCGGAGACAGAGAGTCAGCGAGAACAATAGATAGGGACAGACAGGAACGAAGAGAGATGAGAAGCATCAATGATTAGTTTTTCGTTGTGACACCTTAGTTGTTCATTGATTGCTCTCTCATATGTGCCTTGACCAGGGGGCTACAGCAGACCGAGAAACCCCTTGCTTGAGCCAGCGACCGTGGGTCCAAGTTGGTGAGCTTTGCTCAAACCAGATGAGCCCGCACTCAAGCTAGCGACCTCGGGGTCTCAAACCTGGGTCCTCCGCATCCCAGTTGGACCCTCTATCCACTGCGCCACCGCCTGGTCAGGCCTTATTTTATTTTTAGTGGGTTTTTTTTTTGGTTTTTTATTTTTATTTTTTATTTATTTATTTATTTTTTATTTACAGGGACAGAGAGAGAGAGAGAGAGAGAGAGAGTCAGAGAGAGGGATAGATAGGGACAGACAGACAGGAATGGAGAGAGATGAGAAGCATCAATCATCAGTTTTTCGTTGTGACACCTTAGTTGTTCATCGATTGCTTTCTCATTGCCTTGACCATGGGCCTTCAGCAGACCAAGTAACCCCTTGCGTGAGCCAGCAACCTTGGGTCTAAGCTGGTGAGCATTTTTTATTTTGCTCAAGCCAGATGAGCCCGCGCTCAAGCTGGTGACCTTGGGGTCTCGAACCTGAGTCCTCGGCATCCCAGTCCAACGCTCTATCCACTGCGCCACCGCCTGGGCAGGCTTATTTTATTTTTAAAATATTTTATTTATTCATTTTAGAGAGGAGCAGGAAGCATCAACTCCCATATGTGCCTTAACCAGGCAAGCCCAGGGTTTCGAACAGGTGACCTCAGCGTCCCAGGTTGACGCTTTATCCACTGCATCACCACAGATCAGGCTTATTTTATTTTTTTTACAGGAACAGAGAGAGAGTCAGAGAGAGGGATAGATAGGGACAGACAGGAACGGAAAGAGATGAGAAGCATCAATCATCAGTTTTTCATTGAGACACCTTAGTCGTTCATTGAGTGCTTTCTCATATGTACCTTGACCACATATGGGCCTTCAGCAGACCAAGTAACACCTTGCTTGAGCCAGCGACCTTGGGTTCAAACTGGTGAGCTTTTGCTCAAACCAGGTGAACCTGCACTCAAGCTGGCGACCTCGGGGTCTCAAACCTGGGTCCTCTAAATCCCAGTCCAACGCTCTATCCACTGCACCACCACCTGGTCAGGCCATACATAAGATCTTAACTTCACAAAACAAAGGTGTAAAGCTAGTAGCCGCCTGGCCCATGCAGGTTCACATTTGATTCAGACAGATGGTAATGAAACAATGGAGCCAAGAACTGGTGGGCCACCATCTTTATCCTAGCTTGCCCCTGGCGAGCAAGAAATACATACAGTTGGGCCTGACCAGGCGGTGGTGCAGTGGAAAGAGCGTTCAGACTGGGATGTTGAGGACCCAAGTTCAAGACCCCTAGGTCACCAGCTTGAGCGCGGTTTCATCTGGTTTGAGCAAAGCTCACCAGCTTGGACCCAAGGTCGCCGGCTCGAGCAAGGGGTTACTCGGTCTGCTGTAGCCCCCCAGTCAAGGCACATATGAGAAAGCAATCAATGAACAACTAAGGTGTCACAATGAAAAACTAATGATTGATGCTTCTCATATCTCTCCATACCTGTCTGTCTGTCCCTGTGTATCCCTCTCTCTGACTCTGTCTCAAAAAAAAAAAAAAAAAAGAAAAAGAAAGAAATACACACAGTGGGAAAACACTTCCCTTTCTATTCAGGGCTCCTAAAGCCACTGACTTATCCAAGTTTCCTAGAATCAAAGTTTTCTACCTCACCAGCCTTATTCACTTCTGTTCCCCATCTTCTCCCTGCACAAACTCTGTACAAACTGGCTTCTCCTTCAGCATTTTGCCATCTTGGCTGCTTTTCCTCTCCTTCACGTGGCCTTTCTCTGCTCTCCTTTCTCTGCTCTCTCTAATGCTAATCTCAGGAACCAAGAAAGAGTAAGCTCCTGGTCTGCCCCATTTTATAGTGTAGAAATCAAAACCTTTAATCCAATATACAAACAAGGAAGTCTCTGATACAAAGTCACTTAGGGCGGGAAAGGCTTAGTCTTAAAACTAAGCCTGAGGGTATAACAACACTGACTGCTTACAGCTCGTCCCCCACACCCAATGAGCAAACCTATCACATTTACAAACTTATTTGACCAAGAAAAGGGTAAAAGGGAAACTGCCTCCAGTCTCTTTGAGCGACTTGGAGTATGGGACAAGTGGAAACACAGCTAACAGGGAGGTGTGGAGAAGGGAATGTAAATTGCCTTTACCAACTTAAACAGTCAGAGGTTGTGGGGAAGAACTTAGCCTTTAGCAACTTAAGCAAGCAAGTGAGGGGGGGGGGGGAAGGGCAGCAAGGGTCCTGTTATCTTACTGCCAGTCCCTCACACCTCTGTCCCCCCCGAAAATCTAAACTGCAAGGACCTTGTCAGCTTGCAGTCTCCAACAATTGGTGAAAGAAATGGTATGAGCATGGCCCTGGCAGTGTAGCTCAATTGATTGGAGCTTTGTCCTGATATCACAGGGTTGCAGGTTCAGTCCCAGGTCGGATCACATACAAGAGTCATCCAATGAATGGATGCATGGGTGGAACGGTAGGTTGATGTTTCACTCTCTTTCTCTCCTTTCCTCTCTCTCTAGAATAATCAATAAATAAAAATTTTAAAAAAGAAATAGCATGAATATGGAGAAGAAATAAAGTTGTCATTGGAGAAAGAGAAAAGCACACTTTAATGGATAAATAATGTGTATAAGAAAAATGGTTAAAAAGGTTTTATGGAGTCTGACTGTAATGTGCTATTGGTCAAATAAGTTTGTAAATATGATATATAGGTTTGCATTGGGTGTGAGGGACAAGCTGTAAGCAGGCAGGGTCACTCCCTAAGGCAGTGGAGGTCAACCTGGTCCATACCACCCACTAGTGGGCGTTTCAGCTTTCATGGTGGGTGGTAGTGGAGCAACCAAAGTATATATAAATAAAAAGATAGATTTAACTATAGTAAGTTGTTTTATAAAGATTTATTCTGCCAAACTTAGCAAAAATCTGACATAAAGTACTTGGTAAGTAATTATTATTATTATTATTATTATTTTTTTTTTTTTCCTGCAGACACAGAAAGAGAGTCAGTGAGAGGGATAGATAGGGACAGACAGGAATGGAGAGAGATGAGAGGCATCAATTGTTAGTTTTTTGTTGCGACACCTTAGTTGTTCATTGATTGCTCTCTCATATGTGCCTTGACAGTGGCCTTCAGCAGACTGAGTAACTCCTTGTTCCAGCCAGCGACCTTGGGTTCAAGCTGGTGAGCTTGGACCAGATGAGCCCATGCTCAAACTGGCGACCTCGGGGTCTTGCACCTGGGTCCTCCGCATCCCAGTCCAACGCTCCATCCACTGCACCACCGCCTGGTCAGGCAGTAATTATTATTATATGCTTTAACTTGCTGTAACTCTGTGTTGGTCAAATAAGTTTGTAAATGTGATATATATGTTTGCTCGCTTGTGACTTATATTGGGTGTGGGGGACAGGCTGTGGGCAGGCCGGGTCGTTGTGGCCTGGGGTTTGGTTTTGGGACTAAGCTTTTCCCCACACCCTTGAATGATTGTATTATCTGGGTGGTGCAGTCTCATGAGGAATCCAATTATGCCTTGGATGGGTGACTTTGTATCGGAGACTTCCTTGTTTGTATATTGGATTAAGGGATTTTGGTTTTCTACACTATAAAGTGGGACAGACCAGGAGCTTGGACACACAGTTCCTGCTATCACAATTGCAGGGGCTTCCCTGATCCCTTGCCCTTCATGGGAAGAGCTGGTTTTCTGCTTTTCCCTTGTCTTCTTTTGTGGTTTGCCTGTCTTGGTGAGACACCAAAAAATAGGATGGCCCCCCGTCCTCTGACTCCGCTATTTCTTTATCGTCTGCCCGAATCCAATGGGAACCTGCATGTGAATGGCCACGATGGCGGCTCCTGGCCTTACAACTGGCGTAGTTTCCGGCAGGATTCAGAGATTGGTATGGAGCCACCACCCTTGATGGGTGGGATAGAGTACTGGTTGCTGCTCTGGCTCCCCATGGCTGTCCTTTTAGGGGCCATGGGCTACATGTTTTTTACTCAAGAGGAAACTGCCCGAGGTCAAAAGCTTCAGTATGAATTGAAAATAGAACGGCAGAAAAGGCTGGAATTGGAGCGAGCACTGGAGAAGGAATTACGGGTTCGCGAGTTGCAGTTTACCCTGGAAGTTGAACGTGTTCACCGGCAGTTGTTGGAGAAACAACTGCGGATTCAAGAGCTCGAGTCTCAGCTTCTGGCCAAAAGCCAGCAGCCACAGGAGCCTAAACGGTCACCAAAGGAGCAGCAGCATCCGTGCCGGTGGATTGGCTTTGAGTCAGCGGGAGCAGGCGCTTGCGACTCCTCTTCTGAGGATGAGAAGGCTCAGGCTGAAGCTGCCATACGCACACTGAGAGCCCGACCAGTTGTCGCCAAGAAGGTAAAAACCCAGCAACAAAGAGTCCCTCAGGGGCAGCCACAGCCTCCAGCCCAGGTAATGGAACACTCTGTGGTCCGGCCCTATACCCAGGCAGAGCTGATGGAGTTGGGGGCACAATTTAGGCAGAAACCTACTGAATCCCTGGTAGCCTGGTTACTACGATTATGGGATATAGGGGTGGATGGCATCATGCTCTCCGGAACAGAGATGGAGAAATTGGCCGCCATTACCACACACTCTTCCTTGAGGCAGCGTCTTCAGAACTGCCATGGCAACCCAGGAGACCATACCCTATTAGAATGGGTGATGGCTGCCATTCGTATGGTCTGGCAGAATGCTGGAGAACTGCCGGGGGCAATGAGTCGGTGGCAGTGCTACAGTGAGTTAGTAAAGGTCCTTCGAGAACTAGGTATGAAGAATGCTGTTTTCAACCCTGGGTCTCGTGGGCCAGACGAGGAAGTGTTTACGGCCAAAATGAGGGAATTTGTCCTTGCTAGCGCCCCGTCAGCCCTTTTTGGGTCACTTGTGGCTATCTTGGGCCCCTATGTGGGGCAGCCCATCAATGCAGTTACACAGATGGTAGCAGATTTGGGAGAGCTGGAGGCCGCTCGGGATCATAAAGCAGTGAGGGCTGCTGCCTATGTTTCACCCCCAACTAACAAGGGAAACGGGCCTGTAAAGGTTACCCGAACACAGATGTGGGTAGACTTGATTGCGGCTGGAGCAGATAAGGGGAAATTGGATGGCCAGTCTAATAAAATTCTTTTGGAGCTTTGGCGGCAGCTTAAACCAGAACAGAAGTTCCAGCCACTGAGACGAAAGGCCCCAGCAGCTACCAATAAAACGTTTGGTGCGCGCACAGCTCGGTTACAAGATTATATGATAGAGACGGCCGAGGGAGAGGGGAACTCCCAAGACCCACTGTACCAGTTTGAATAGGAAAAGGGCCAAGGGACCCGTCTAACGGGGATGGGCGGGGACCGGAGGCCACATGTGGAACTGGCTATCCACTGGTCCCCTTCCAATGTACAACAGGTGTTGGCCTTGGTGGATACAGGTGCAGAATGTTCCCTTCTCTATGGAAACCCAGAGCGGTTTGCTGGGACCCCAGTGGCCATTGACGGTTATGGGGGCCAAACTGTTCAAGTGAAGCCAATAACTATTCCATTGGGGATAGGGAGACTGCCTCCTAAGCCATATAAGGTGTATGTATCTCCTATTCCTGAATATATTTTGGGGGTAGATGTCTTGCAAGGACTGTGGTTGGAAACTACAGCTGGGGAGTTCCGGCTGCGGATCAGGGTTGTGAAGGCAGTATTGCGGGGACATGCATCACATTCCCCTTTGCAATTACCCGTCCCTCGGCATGTGACTAACACCAAGCAGTACCGCCTGCCAGGTGGTTATGAAGAAGTCACAGGGACAATCCTTGAACTAGAAAAGGTGGGGATCATCCGGCCAGCACACAGTCCTTACAACTCCCCGGTATGGCCTGTGCGCAAAGCAGATGGAACCTGGAGAATGACAGTAGATTACAGGGAACTTAATAAAGTTGTTCCCCCTTTGCACGCTGCTGTTCCTTCGATAGCTAACATGATGGATCGGCTAAGCCATGAGTTGGGGACATACCACTTTGTGGCAGACTTGGCCAATGCTTTTTTCTCTATTGATATAGCCGCAGAGAGTCAAGACCAATTTGCCTTCAGTTGGGAAGGGAGACAATGGACCTTTACAGTGTTACCCCAGGGCTATTTGCATAGCCCCACCTTGTGCCATGGGCTGGTGGCTGCTGACCTGGCTAAATGGAAACAGCCAGAGGTAGTCCGCATGTACCATTATATTGATGATATTATGCTAACTAGTGATTCTCTTTCAGAATTGGAGCAAGCAGTCCCTACCCTGCTATCCCATTTGAAAGCATGTGGCTGGGCAGTTAACGAGAACAAATTACAAGGACCTGGGTTATCTGTTAAATTCTTGGGAGTTGTCTGGTCGGGTAAGACAAAAGTTATCCCTGACGCAGTTATAGATAAGATTCAAGCCTACCCCGTGCCCACTACGGTAAAACAGTTACAGGAATTCTTAGGTTTGTTGGGGTATTGGCGAGCATTTATACCGCATTTGGCTCAGTTACTACGCCCCTTGTACAACCTTATTCGAAAGGGGGTTCGCTGGGATTGGACTGAGCAGGCGCAAGGTTCATTTGCAGCTGCTAAGAGAGCTGTCAAGGTGGCACAGGCCTTGAATGTGTTTGATCCTGCCAGGCCCTGTGAGCTGGATGTTCATGTAACCTCGGAGGGGTTTGGATGGGGCTTGTGGCAGCGGACAGAGCGCCTACGGCAACCTATTGGATTTTGGTCCCAATTGTGGAAAGGTGCTGAAGTTCGTTACTCATTAGTAGAGAAGCAGCTGGCAGCTGTGTATGCTGCCCTCCTGGCAACTGAGAGTATTACAACCACAACACCAGTTACAGTCAAAACAACATACCCTATAGCTGGATGGGTGAGAGATTGGGCAACTAAACCACGTAGTGGTAAGGCCCAAATGTCTACCCTGGCCAAGTGGGGTGCCTATCTGCAACAACGCTGTGCTCTTAGCACCAGCCCATTGAGGGCAGAACTGCAGGAAGTCTTGGGTCCAGTCACCTATGCGACTTTAGAGTCAGGTGCAACTGGGGCTCAGGAGGCAGAACCTGAGGTCAGTCCCTACCAGGAGGGGCGGGTGCCCATCCCCAAAGATGCCTGGTATACTGATGGTTCCAGCAGGGGCCAACCTGCCAAATGGACGGCTATCGCCTTCCATCCGGCCACTGAGACTATTTGGATGGACACGGGTACAGGCCAAAGCAGCCAATGGGCAGAATTAAGAGCTGTTTGGCTAGTTGCCCATAATGAACCTTCACCTCTGGTGATCTGTACTGACAGTTGGGCTGTCTTCGTGGACTGACCCTTTGGATTGCTACTTGGCACATTAACCAGTGGATGGTAATGCACCGTCCATTATGGGGTCAGGCCATGTGGCAGGACTTATGGGAAATAGGACACCAGAAGCAGGTGACAGTATATCATGTCACAGGGCATGCCCCTCTAGCCCATCCTGGGAATGATGAGGCAGATACGTTGGCAAGGGTGCGATGGTTGGAGACTGCACCTGCAGGTGATGTGGCACAGTGGCTCCACCGGCGCCTGCTCCATGCAGGACAGAAAACTATGTGGGCTACGGTTAAGGCTTGGAACTTGCCTGTGTCCTATGCAGAGGTACTTGCAGCCTGTGAGCAATGTGCAGTATGTTCCAAGGAACACCCTCGGAGACCACTGGTGTCACCTGGACAGATCCAGAGGGGTCATGTCCCACTGACACGATGGCAGATAGACATCATTGGACCCTTACCAAAGTCAGAAGGGTACCAGTATGCAGTCACTTGTGTAGATACTGCCACCGGGCTGCTTGCTGCTTACCCCGCTCATAACCCTGACCAGAGGGCAGTCATACAGGCTCAGGACCGCCTGAGTGCTGCATACGGGCGACCGCTGGTCCTTGAAAGTGACAATGGTACCCACTTCACTGGTTCAACGGTGAGGCAATGGGCTCAAAGGCTGGGGGTGGACTGGAAGTACCATGTTCCCTACCACCCCCAGGCTGCTGGTATCATTGAGCGTTATAATGGACTCTTAAAGCAGGGACTGCGACAGGAGGGGGGCACCGGCTCTCTTACTGGATGGACACGCCGCTTATGGACAGTACTTCGGATTTTGAATGAGCGACCTCGACGGGGAAGCCCAGCTCCAGTAGAGGCCCTCCTGCATCGGACAGCTGCCCCTATTCAGTTGCAGATACGCACCAAGGACATTTTACTCAAGCCAGGTTTCGGACAGCAGGGCAACGTGCTCTTGCCTGCTCCAACAGCCCTTCTTAAAGGACAACGGCTTCAATGGACTTGGCCCTGGACTGTACAGGCCCCCCATCTGAGATGGGTGGCCTTGTTGGCACCATGGGGAAAGGGGTTAGAGGTGGACCTCCAGTTAACTCCTTGGGCAACCAGCACCTGGCCACCTAAGGTAGAAGTGTATTATCCCTTGAGTGCTCAAGGGGACAGCATTTTGAAGGGCACCTTTGTAATTTCTTTATGGCCAATAATGAGTTCCCCTATTTTACTACACATAGAACCAGCAGATGCTGGTGTATTGGCCAATAAGGTTTGGTATGCCCGCTCAGGGCGGCCTCTGGTGCCAGCTACGGTGCTGTCTGCAGACAAAACTCTGGCCTGTATTCTGCCAGAGGGAAAAGATTTGCCTCTCTTGGTGCCACTGACAGCTCTCTCATTTCGCCCATAGTTTTTGATCTGTTAATCCTATTGCTGTAGTTGGTACTATTTCTGTTTATGCAATGTATCCTACTCCTTGCACAGTGACTATCATGGAAGATGCCTGTGGTTTAGATTGTAAAGCGAGCAAAAGGGGTGGAATGTTGGTCAAATAAGTTTGTAAATGTGATATATATGTTTGCTTGCTTGTGACTTATATTGGGTGTGGGGGACAGGCTGTGGGCAGGCCGGGTCGTTGTGGCCTGGGGTTTGGTTTTGGGACTAAGCTTTTCCCCACACCCTTGAATGATTGTATTATCTGGGTGGTGCAGTCTCATGAGGAATCCAATTATGCCTTGGATGGGTGACTTTGTATCGGAGACTTCCTTGTTTGTATATTGGATTAAGGGATTTTGGTTTTCTACACTATAAAGTGGGACAGACCAGGAGCTTGGACACACAGTTCCTGCTATCACAATTGCAGGGGCTTCCCTGATCCCTTGCCCTTCATGGGAAGAGCTGGTTTTCTGCTTTTCCCTTGTCTTCTTTTGTGGTTTGCCTGTCTTGGTGAGACACCAATAAATAGGATGGCCCCCCGTCCTCTGACTCCGCCATTTCTTTATCGTCTGCCCGAATCCAATGGGAACCTGCATATGAATGGCCACGATGGCGGCTCCTGGCCTTACACACTCTGCTTTATAAATTTTATAACGTAAAGTTACTTCACTACTTTATAAATCACCATTACTGTGGAACCGGTGTGTGGTTAGAAAATTTTACTACTAACAGAGATACAAAAGTGGGCGGTAGGTATAAAAAGGTTGACTACCCCTGCCCTAAGATAGTTGACTACCCCTGCCCTTAGTTTTAAGACTAAGCCTTTCCCACCCTAAGTGACTTTGTATCAGAGACTACCTTGTTTGTATATTGGATTAAAGGTTTTGATTTCTATATTATAAAGTGGGGCAGACCGGGAGTTTGCTCTCTATCGGTTCCTGAGATTAGCATTAGAGAGAGCAGAGAAAGGAGAGAAGAGAAAGGCCACGTGGAGGAGAGCAGAAGCAGCCAAAATGGCGGAGTGCTGAAGGAGAAGCCAGTTTGTACAGAGTTTGTGCAGAGAGAAGGAGATGGGGAACAGAAGTGAATAAGGTTGGTGAGGAAGAAAACTTTGATTCTAGGAAACTCAGATAAATCAGTGGCTTTGGGAGCCCTGAATGGAAAGGGAAGTGTTTTCCCACTGTGTGTATTTTTTGCCCGCCTTGTGCAAGCTAGGATAAAGATGATGGCCCACCAGTTCTTGGCTCCGTTGTTTCATTACCATCTGCCCGAATCCAATGGGAACCTTCATGTGAATGGCCACAATGGCGGCTCCTGGCCTTACATTTGCCTTAACAGCCAAACTAATAAATATAGACATCAGTAGTAGGTGAAACAGTCTGAAGATGTATAAGCAGGGACACGTCGAGATCAATCAATATAGATGGTTTATTTTATTTGCCTGTTTTGCATTTTCTTAAGTTTATTTTATTTCTAATATAGAACCATACTAATATTCTATATTGCTGTGGGTTAAATAAGTTTGCAAATATGATGTATATGTTTGCTTGCTTATAGTTTGCATTGGGTGTGGGGGACAGGCTGTAAGCAGGCAGGATCCTTATAGCCTAAGGCTTAGTTTTAAGACTAAGCCCTTTCCACCTTTTTTATACTAAGATCTTTTTAGTACTGAGCTTTCCCCCACATCCTTGACTGTTGCATGATGTGGGGTTGTGCACTCTTTTTTTTTTTTTTAATGACTATTCAATTTTCAAAGAGGAGAGAGAGGGAAAGAGGGAGAGAGAGAGAGAGAGAGAGAGAGAGAGAAAATGGGGAAGAGGAGCAGGGAGCATCAACTCCCATATGTGCCTTGACCAGGCAAGCCCAGGGTTTCGAACTGGCAACCTCAGTGTTCCAGGTAGACGCTTTATCCCACTGAGCCACCATGGGTCAGGCCGGGTTGTGCACTTTTATGAGTGTTGGAATCCATGAGAGACTGTTGGGCAGATAAAATGTATTATGCTCACTTTGTTCAAAATGGCGCTGCCCACGTGAGGCCGTCGCCCAGGTGATATTAATGTGTGTTGAGAATCCTTGTAGCCTGGAGCTTGGTTTTGGGATTAAGCCTTTCCCACCCTTTTTTTTTTTTTTTTTTTTTTTTTTTTTTTTTTTTTTTAAAGGTATTTTTTTATTTTTATTTTTTAATTCATTTTAGAGAGGAGAGAGAAAGGTGGAGAGAGAGAGAGAGGAGTGAGAGACAGAGAGAGAAGGTGGGGAAGAGCTGGAAGCATCAACTCCCATATGTGCCTTGACCAGGCAAGCCCAGGGTTTTGAACCAGTGACCTCAGCATTTCCAGGTCGACCCTTTATCCACTGCGCCACCACAGGTCAGGCTCCCACCCTTTTTGATGTGGGGTGGTACAATCCAATCATGCCTCAGAGAAGTGACTTTGTATTAGAGACTTCCCTATTTTGTATATTGGATTAGAGGTTGTGAAGCTACAATATAAAATGGGGACGGAGCGGGAGCTTGTTCTCTTGGCTCCTGAGATTAACATTAGATTAGAGAGCAGAGGGAGCAGAGCAGAGAGCAGAAAGAGGCCATGTGGCCAGGAGAAGCAGCCAAGATGGCGGAGTGCTGAGTGAGATGCCAGTTTGTGCAGAGTTTGTATCTGGGATAAGGAAGGAGATGGGGAACTGAGGAGAATAAGGCTGGTGAAACCTTTGATTCTAGGAAACTTGGATAAGTCAGTGGCTTTGTGAGCACTGAATGTGAGTGGGTTTTGGAGCCCAGTGTGTATTTTTACTTGCCCATCGGGTGCAAGCTAGGATTAAAGAAAATGGCCCACCAGTTTTTGGCTCCATTGTTTCTTTACCGACTTCCGAATCCAATGCGAACCTGCATAGGCCAGAAGGCGGCTGTGATAGTGGCCCTGCCGTGGCTCCTGGCTTTACATAGACCGAAAGACCAGAGTAACAACAGGCTTTATTGAAAGGAAAAAAGGAACCCTGCCGGGCACTTCTCTGGGGGAGAAGAGCAAGGGTTACAGACTAGGGGTGAATTATATAGTGTTTGGGAGAGCCTGAGGGGATACTGAGGCAAAAGTCCTGGTACGCAGGCGTTGGCACAGTGGACAGAGCATCGGACTGGGATGCCAAGGACCCAGGTTCGAGACCCCGAGGTCACTAGCTTGAGTACGGGCTCATCTGGTTTGAGCAAAAAAGCTCACCAGCTTGGACCCAAGGTCGCTGGCTCAAGCAAGGGGTTAGTCAGTCTGCTGAAGGCCCGTGGTCAAGGCACATATGAGAAAGCAATCAATGAACAACTAAGGTGTTGTAAGGTGCAACAAAAAACAAACTAATGATTGATGCTTCTCATCTCTCTGTTCCTGTCTGTCTGTCCCTGTCTATCCCTCTCTATGGCTCTGTATCTGTAAAAAAAAAAAAAAAAAAAAAAAGTCCTGGTATGTTCCCTTTTACAGTTTTAGGATTTCAGCTTTCTGGAATGCTCCTTTTTGGGGCAGGTTGATCAGCTTTCTGAAATTCCTCTGTCTCAGGGGAATAGTCCAGTAAGGGTGAGGTCTGACAGATAAGCGGAACATCAAGAGGGCAGTTTGGAATTCCTATATCTATCAATGAGTAATTTCATTTATGCCTCAGATAAGTGGCTTTGTATCAGAGACTTCCTTATTTGTATATTGGCTTCAAGGTTTGAATTTCTACACTATAAAATGGGGGCAAACTGGTTCCTGAAATTAGCATTGCAGCAGAGAGGCAGCCAAGATGATGGAGTGCTGAAGGAGAAGCCAGTTTGTGCAGAGTTTGTACAGAGAGGAGATGGGGAACAGAGGTGAATAAGGCTAGTGAGATAGAATTCTTTGATTCTATGAAACTCAGATAAGTCAGTGGCTTTGGGAGCCCTGAATGGAAAGGGAAGTGTTTTCTCACTTTGTGTATTCCTGGCCCGCTGGGTATGAGCTAGGATTAAAGGTAATGCCCACTGTTGGGCAGATAAAATATATTATGCTCACTTTGTTAAAGATGGTGCTGCTCACATGGAAACCTGTTGCCCATGTGTGTTGGGGGCGGGCTGTGGGCAGGCAGGATCCTTGTAGCCTGGGGCTTGGTTTTAGGGCTAAGCCTTTCCCACCCTTTTTGATGTGGGGTGGTACAATCCCATCATGCCTCAGATAAGTGACTTTGTATTAGAGACTTTCCTATTTTGTATATTGGATTAAAGGTTTTGATTTCTACACTATAAAATGGGGGCAGAACGG
This sequence comes from Saccopteryx leptura, assembly GCF_036850995.1. Taxonomy (NCBI): domain Eukaryota; kingdom Metazoa; phylum Chordata; class Mammalia; order Chiroptera; family Emballonuridae; genus Saccopteryx; species Saccopteryx leptura. Next base: position 29,047,612 of record NC_089503.1, on the reverse strand, counting down.
GAGCTTGCCCTCTTGGTTCCTGAGATTATCATTAGAGAGCAGAGCAAAGAAAGGCCACGTGGAGGAGGCCAGGAGAAGCAGCCAAGATGGTGGAGTGTTGAGTGAGAAGCCAGTTTGTGCAGGGAGAAGGAAGGAGATGGGAAACAGAGGTGAATAAGTCTGGTGAGCTAGAAACTTTTGATTCTAGGAAACTCGGATAAGTCAGTAGCTTTGTGAGCACTGAATGTGAGTGGGTTTTGGAGCCCAGTGTGTGTTTTTACTTGCCCGCCGGGTGCAAGCTAGGATTAAAGATGATCGCCCACCAGTTCTTCGCTCCGTTGTTTCTTTACCGACTGTCCAAATCCAATGCAAACCTGCATGGGCCAGGCAGCTGTGATTGTGGCCGTGGCTGCTGGCCTTACAATTGCATTGTAACTGCATTTGACTTCTGTGAATTAAACTCTAGAAGCTCTGAAGAAAGAAAAATACAGAACAAGAAACTCCAGAAGCTCTGGAGAGAGAACAACATAAACACTGTGGGTGCTGGCAGGCCTCTTCACTCCACGAGCTGATGCCTGTGGGCAATGATTCTATCAAATTCGAAAGAGAGTCTTGCATTTTGGCAAAACCTATGGAAATAATGTGCCAAGAATTTTAATAATGGCAACATTATTTGGGTGTCAGATGAGTGGGTGTGTTCATGTTATGGATGAAAAAAGGGGCTGCATGTATCCTGACAACTCAGAGGAGGCCTGAATGGTGGGCCTTGCAAAGTCAGAGACCTAAAGTAACCACATAGGATGGTCTGAAATGAAAACTTTCTCACTAAAAGTGAGTCATGATGGGTAGTCCTGTGCTAGGCTTGTATCTTCCTTGACAAAGGTCACCTTAACTGAGCCTGTCTATTGTTTTGCATCTATGATGGCATTTTGGAATGCATGATAATTTTCTTTTCCCAAACCCCTCTATGCATAATCTCCTACCAGAGCAAGGGACCACAGAATGCTTCATTTTTATTGTTATTGTGTTGTTAACTATCCTAACCCATCAATGTAAAAGAAGTTTGTATCTACTCATTTTACTTTGTATCCAATCCCAGAGGGTCCTTGCTTTGCTTTCTTCCACCTCCCTAATCTATCACCAGTGGATTTTTTTTTTTTTTTTTTTGTATTTTTCTGAAGCTGGAAACGAGGAGAGACAGTCAGACAGACTCCCGCATGCGCCCAACTGGGATCCACCCGGCACGCCCACCTGGGGGCGACGCTCTGCCCACCATGGGGCGATGCTCTGCCCCTCCGGGGCGTCGCTCTGTCGCGACCAGAGCCACTCTAGCGCCTGGGGCAGAGGCCAAGAAGCCATCCCCAGCGCCCGGGCCATCTTTGCTCCAATGGAGCCTCGCTGCGGGAGGGGGAGAGAGAGACAGAGAGGAAGGAGAGGGGGAGGGGTGGAGAAGCAGATGGGCGCTTCTCCTGTGTGCCCTGGCCGGGAATCGAACCCGGGACTTCTGCACGCCAGGCCGACACTCTACCACTGAGCCAACCAGCCAGGGCCTATCACCAGTGGATTTTATGTAACCTCTTCAGGCAGTGGTTCTCAAACTTCAAACTTTTTTTTTTTTTTTTTTTTATAGAGACAGAGAGAGTCAGAGAGAGGGATAGACAGGGACAGACAGACAGGAACGGAGAGATGAGAAACATCAATCATTAGTTTTTCATTGCGCATTGTAACACCTTAATTGTTCATTGATTGTTTTCTCATACATGCCTTGATCGCGGGCCTTCAGCAGACCGAGTAACCCCTTGCTCAAGCCAGCGACCTTAGGTTCAAGCTGGTGATCTTTTGCTCAAACCAGATGAGCCCTCGCTCAAGCTGGCGACCTCGAGGTCTCGAACCTGGGTTCTCCGCATACCAGTTCGACGCTTTATCCACTGCACCACCGCCCGGTCAGGCGGTTCTCAAACTTTTTGATGCTGGGGCGCATTTAAAATCCTACAAATAGGCCCTGGCCGGTTGGCTCAGTGGTAGAGCATCGGCCTGGCGTGCAGAAGTCCCGGGTTCGATACCTGGCCAGGGCACACAGGAGAAGCGCCCATCTGCTTCTCCACCCCTCCTCCTCTCCTTCCTCTCTGTCTCTCTCTTCCCCTCCCGCAACCGAGGCTCCATTGGAGCAAAGATGGCCCGGGCGCTGGGGATGGCTTCTTGGCCTCTGCCCCAGGTGCTAGAGTGGCTCTGGTCGCAACAGAGTGACGCCCGGAGGGGCAGAGCATCGCCTCCTCGTGGGCAGAGCATCGCCCCTGGTGGGCGTGCCGGGTGGATCCCGGTCGGGCGCATGCGGGAGTCTGTCTGACTGTCTCTCCCCGTTTCCAGCTTCAGAAAAATACAAAAATAAATAAATAAATAAATAAATAAATAAATAAAATCCTACAAATAATTGTAGGCACACTATATACAAATTTCTGAGAAATATGTTATAATAATTACGTCAAATATTAAAGAAAAGAATATAAAGTCCAATAGTGCTTTTATGGTAAATGAAATAAATAAGACAAAATTAAATTTTTTCTGACATTAAAAAACTTTTTTTTTTTTTGTATTTTTCTGAAGTTGGAAACCGGGAGGCAGTCAGACAGACTCCCGCATGTGCCCGACAGGGATCCACCCGGCATGCCCACCAGAGGGTGATGCTCTGCCCATCTGGGTATTGCCCTGTTGCAACCAGAGCCGTTCTAGCGCTTGAGGCAGAGGCCTTGGAGCCATCCTCAGATCCCGGGCCAACTTTGCTCCAATGGAGATCTTGGTTGCTGGAGGGGAAATGAGAGACAGAGAGGAAGGAGAGGGGGAGGGGTGGAGAAGCAGATGGGTGATTCTCCTGTTTGCCCTGGCTGGGAATCGAACCCGAGAGTCCTGCACGCCAGGCCGAGCTCTACCACTGTGCTAACCATTCAGGGCCAAAAAACATTTTTATGTTACATTTTTTGAGTTATGCTTTTTAGAATTCATAAAAAAGAGGAGTTAAAAAATTAAAAAAGGAGGCCTGACCTGTGGTGGTGCAGTGGATAAAGCGTCGACCTGGAAATGCTGAGGTCGCCGGTTCGAAACCCTGGGCTTGCCTGGTCAAGGCACATATGGGAGTTGATGCTTCCAGCTCCTCCCCACCTTCTCTCCCTCTCTCTCTCTCCCTCTCTGTCTCTCTCTCTCTCTTTCTCTCTCCTCTCTAAAATGAATAAAAAAATAATAAAAAAAATTTAAAAATGACAAAAAAGTTATCTTTATATATCTAGATAGATAGATATATTTTTAGTAAGATTTAGTAAAGTTGGCAGGTCCCAGCGCAAATGTGTTAAGTTTTTTCATTTTTGTGTTTATGAGAAACATGAGCCTGATGTGTCCTAGCGATTTCTTCAATGTTTGGGCACATATTTGAAAGGCAAACTCTCATTTTCTCATCAATACATTGAAGAATTCCTCTCTTTTTAGTCTTAATTGTGTTAAGTGCAGAAAACCCCCACCATACATATCATCTTAACTTTACACCAAACAAAGGATAGAAGAAACTTGCCTCCAGTCTTTCCGGGAACATGGGGGGTAGTGTAAACAATCCAGCACCACAGCTTAACAGCCTTTTGCAACCTAATCAGGCAAGTGAGGTGGGGGGTTGGACAGACTGTCAGCTTACAGCCAATTCCTCACACCTCTGTCCCCCAAAAATCTAAACTCCAAAAACCCTGTTAGTTTTTTTGGTCCCCAACAGGCACATATCTCTCTGGAATACCATAGGGCGCACCTGGAAATGTTCTAGGACACACCAGTGTGCCCTGGCACACACTTTGAGAACCATTGCCTTAAGGGCTCCTCCTCTGAGTCTAATGTATAAAATAAGGAGCAAAACCGTCATTCTCTGGAGCGTTTTTTCAATCCATGGAGATTTTGCTTCCTGTCAATTGTCATCAGTTTAGCACATATAAAGTCATAAAAACCTTACAAAATTTTTTTTTACAGGTTTTGACGTTTTTAACATGAACAGTGTCTTCACCATCTCAGAGAAAGAAATGAAAGATTTAACTGAGGGCTTTAGAAAAACTGTAACTGTACCAAAGAGTATTGATTACTAAATTCCATGTTAAGATAATGAATCTGCAAATGCCAGCAAGTTATAATCTTTTTTTTTTTTTTTTTTTTTTTAGAGAGGAGGGGCGGAGAGAGAGAAAGAGAGAGAGAGAGAGAGAGAGAGAAGGGGGAGGAGCTGGAAGCATCAACTCCCATATGTGCCTTGACCAGGCAAGCCAGGGTTTTGAACCAGCAACCTCAGTGTTTCCAGGTTGACGCTTTATCCACTACACCACCACAGGTCAGGCCGAGTTATAATCTTCATAAAATCTTTGAAGTGCTCAAAGAGGTGAAATGTGAAAAATCTACCTTATGACTACCAACAAATAGCACATCAGTTATATGTACATATTATTTTACAAGGTTATATACACATAACACTGTAGACTAACTTTACTTTATGGGCCATTTGTGTAATTTTCTATTTTTTTTTTTTTTTTTTTGCATTTTTCTGAAGCTGGAAACAGGGAGAGACAGTCAGACAGACTCCCGCATGCGCCCGACCGGGATCCACCCGGCATGCCCACCATGGGGCGATGCTCTGCCCACCAGGGGGCGATGCTCTGCCCATCCTGGGGGTCGCCATGTTGCGACCAGAGCCACTCCAGCGCCTGAGGCAGAGGCCACAGAGCCATCCCCAGCGCCCGGGCCATCTTTGATCCAATGGAGCCTTGGCTGCGGGAGGGGAAGAGAGAGACAGAGAGGAAGGCGCGGTGGAGGGGTGGAGAAGCAAATGGGTGCTTCTCCTGTGTGCCCTGGCCGGGAATCGAACCCGGGTCCTCCGCATGCTAGGCCGACACTCTACCGCTGAGCCAACCGGCCAGGGCCCATTTGTGTAATTTTCAAGGATGAATTTTACTATATGTGAGTTTTGCTTTCTGCTGACTTTAATACCAAATTTTTAGATTAAGATTTGTGAATTTCCAGATTAAGATGAGATTATTATTATTAGTATTATTGTTACTTTTTTTACAGAGACAGAGAGACAGAGTCAGAGAGAGGGACAGATAGGGACAGACAGACTGAAATGGAGAGAGATGAGAAACATCAATCATCAGTTTTTTGTTGTGACACCTTAGTTGTTCATTGATTGCTTTCTCATATGTGCCTTGACCGTGGGCCTTCAGCAGACCGAGTAACTCCTTGCTGGAGCCAGCGACCTTGGGCTCAAGCTGGTGAGCTTTTTGCTCAAGCCAGATGAGCTCATCTGGCTTGAGCAAAAAGTGCTCAAGCTGGCGAACTCGGGGTCTCAAACCTGGGTCTTCCACATCCCAGTCCGACGCTCCATCCACTGTGCCACCTCCTGGTCAGACAAGATGAGATTATTTTGATTGTGGTGGTGCAGTGGATCAAGCGTTGACCTGGAGCACTGAGGTTGCAGGTTTGAAGCCTTGGGTTTGCCTATTCAAGGCACATATGGGAATTGATGTTTCCTGGTCTTTCCTCCTTTTTTCTTTCTCTTCTCTCTAAAAATGAATAAAGTCTTTAAAAAAATTCTTAAAAGATTTTTTTTTGAGAGAGAGAGACCATAAGGGAGAGTGATAAGAAGCATCAATTTGTAATTGCAGCACTTTAACTGTTTATTTTTTTTTAATTTTTATTTTATTTATTCATTTTAGAGAGGAGAGAGAGAGACAGAGAGAGAGAGAGAGAGAGAGAGAGAGGAGAGAGAGACAGGGGGGAGGAGCTGGAAGCATCTACTCCCATATGTGCCCTGACCAGGCAAGCCCAGGGTTTCGAACCGGCAACCTCAGCATTTCCAGGTCGACGCTTTATCCACTGCGCCACCACAGGCCAGGCCTTTAACTGTTTATTGATTGCTTCTCATAGGTGCCTTGACCAACGGGTTCCAGCTGAGCCAGTGACCCCTTGCTGAAGCCAATGAACTTGGGCTCAAGCCAATGTCCTTGAGCTTCAAGCTAGTGACCTTTGGGCTCAAGTCAGAGACCATGGGATCATTTTGATGATCCCATGCTCAAGCTGGCGACCCCATGCTCATGCTGGTGAGCCTATTCTCAAGCCTGCAACCTTGGGGTTTCAAACTTGGGATCTCAGTGTCCTAGGTTCACGCTTTATCCACTGGGCCATGACAGGTCAGGCAAGATGAGATTTTTTTTTTTTTTTTACAGAGACAGAGAGAGAAAGTCAGAGAGAGGGATAGACAGGGGCAGACAGACAGGAACGGAGAGATGAGAAGCATCAATCATTAGTTTTTCGTTGCGCATTGTGACACCTTAGTTGTTCATTGATTGCTCTCTCATATGTGCCTTGACTGCGGGTCTTCAGCAGACCGAGTAATTTCTTGCTCGAGCCAGCAACCTTGGGTCCAAGCTGGTGAGCTTTGCTCAAACCAGATGAGCCTGCGCTCAAGCTGACAACGTCGGAGTCTCGAACCTGGGACCTCGGCATCCCAGTCCGACGCTCTATCCACTGCGCCACTGCCTGGTCAGGTGAGATTATTTTTAACTGTATGAATTTGAAGGGAACAGCTTCTTTTTATTATTTTATTTTTGATTTTGAGAATATATTTATTGAAGCTGGTGTCAGTGAAACGAGAAAGAGTTTAGGATAGAGGAAGTAACAGGAGAGCCTAGGCAGGCTGCTTTGGCTCATTGGAAAGTCAAAGAAAAGGGGGCCCTGGAGACAGATTCAGGGGATTATCCCAAGAGGAGCTGCTGCTGCCCACTGCTCCTCTGGTTGCAAGTCTTGTGGGGACCCTTAGAGTTTAGGAGAAGCATGCCATTTCGGGAAGAAGAAGAAGAAGGAGAAGGAGAAGAGGAGAAAGGGAAATGTGTGGGAGTTCCAGAATGCACCAACAGTTTCTTTTTTTGAAAGGAGAGAAACAGATCTTTGGGCTACAAAGAGTTACTTGAGTGGACCTTTCAGTTATGCAAATGTAGGTAAGAGTGAGACACTCCTGAAAGGTTTTTTTTCCATTCCAGCTGCCCCTCCCTGAGGCCCAGGTACACAAAGCTGATCTCTAGGGAGAAGGTAAATTATTTGCATAAGGAGGTCTGAACCTCCTCTGATGAGGAACCCGAACCCAGCTCTTCTGCTGGAGATTTGTAGTTAGGACTCTCTTTTTGGTTGACTAGGTCCCCCTCTCCTCGCCCCAGGGGCAGATAAGGATACCTAGCGATTGGAGGACAACAACAAACCTCCAACTTCCTTGAGGAAGGGGAGCCTGAGGTCAAGATTCAGACTCTGCGACAAAATTTCAACATTTTTCTTTGGAGAAGCATCATCTTCTACTAAGGCTGTGGAGAGCCATTTTTCTATAGTGACAACTGTATGTTGTACAATAAGAAACAATGGCAGTGATGAACACAAGGTAAGTGCAAAGAGGTCTGGACACAGTAATTTTTGAGAGTGGGGGCGGGGGAAAGAGCTAGGGATGAGGAGAGAGAGAGGAGTCTTGGATTTCACTTCTGGGTGGTCAATAATTGCTACAGTTTGCAGTCTGAATTTGTGGAGGGTTTTGTATGGCTTACATAGAAAATTCATTCTTTCATTTTACAAAAATTTTTTTTCATTTTACAGATATTTATTGAGTTCCTAGGTATGCCAGACTCTGGAGATAGAGCAGCCTACAAAACAGACAAAAAATTCTGCCCTCAGTTAGCTTACCTTCATGGGGCAGAAGATACAGAAAATCTATATATCCTAGTACCTTAGAAGCTGGTAGAAATAGGGAGTTTATGTGATGTATAGGTGGTTATTGCTGAGGAGTCTTCACTGAGAAGGGGGTAGGTGGATACTCAGGCATGCTCCAGGGAGAGAGGGTGACTCAGGTACCTGAGGTCAAGAGCGACTGGAGTCTGAGGAAAGGTGTAGAGCGAGGAGACAAGGAGTGGGTGAGTTCCTTTTAGACCAGTTCTGTCTAGGGTCTCATAAACCATTTTAAGTCCATTGTAAGGCTTTTAGCTTTACTCTGAGACTGAAAGTTACCGATAGGAACATTTTGAAAATACAAAAGTGAAAAATGGATGGTTCCCACACTCAAAGCCTAGGGCTTTTAAATTTTTTTTTCTCTTTTTAAACTTTTTAAGATTTTGTTTATTCATGTTTAGAGAGAGAGAGAGAGAGAGAGAGAGAGAGAGAGAAGGGCAGAGGAACAGGAAGCATCAACTCCCATATGTGCCTTGACCAGGCAAGCCCAGGGTTTCAAACCGGTGACGTCAGTATTCCAGGTTGTTGCTTTAACCACTGCACCACCACAGGTCAGGCATGGCATTTTTTTGTTTTGTTTTGTTTTTTAAGTTTTCTATTTATTGATTTTAGCAAGAGAGTGAGGGAGAGAGAGAGAGAGAGACAGGAACATTGGTCCATTCCTCTATGTGCCCTGATAGGGAATTGAACTTGTAACCTCTGCGCTTTGTTTTGGGACACCGCTCTAACCAATGGAGCTATCTAGCTGGGGAGCCAATACCTTTTTTTTTTTTTTTTTTTTTTTCCTGAAGTTGGAAACAGGGAGGCAGGCAGACAGACTCACGCATGCGCCCGACCGGGATCCACCTGGCATGCCCACCAGGGGGCAATGCTCTGCCCATCTGGGGCATTGCTCTGTTGTGACCAGAGCCATTCTAGCGCCTGAGGCAGAGGCCATGGAGCCATCCTCAGCACCTGGGCCAACTTTGCTCCAATGGAGCCTTGGCTGCCAGAGGGGAAGAGAGAGACAGAGAGGAAGGAGAGGGGGAGTGGTGGAGAAGCAGATGGGTGCTTCTCCTGTGTGCCCTGGCTGGGAATCGAACCCGGGACTCCTGCATACCAGGCCGACGCTCTGCCATTGAGCCAACAGGCCAGGGCCGCCAATAGCTTTTTTGATCGTATCATGCCCCTCCTAAATCCTTCAATAACTTATTTTGCTGGTAGAATAAATTCCTAAATCCCATTCTGGCCGTTTCCTTCTCCCTCTACCCTCATCTGCTTTGATTTATTCTAACTAAAAACTCTGTTTAAGTTTCTCAAAATTTCCACTCTCTGTTTTTAAAATATTAATTTCCAATTGATTTTATAGAGAGAGAGAAGAGAGAGAAGAGAGTGAAGCAATATTGATCTGTTTTCCACTTATTTGTGCATTCATTGGTTGATTCTTGCATGTGCCCTGACCAGGAATCAACCAGAACTTCTGCATATTGGGATGATGTTCTAACCCAGTGGTCCCCAACCTTTTTTGGGCTTTGGACCGGTTTAATGTCAGAAAATATTTTCACGGACCGGCCTTTAGGGTGGGACGGATAAATGTGTCACGTGACTGAGACAAGCGTCAAGAGTGAATCTTAGACGGATGTAACAGAGGAAATGGGGTCATTTTTTAAAAAATAAAACATCGTTCAGACTTAAATATAAATAGAACGGAAATAATGTAAGTCATTTATTCTTTCTCTGCGAACTGGTACCAAATGGCCCATGGACCGGTACTGTGGCCATTTTGAAAAATGAAAAACTTTCCATTTTTTTTCAAAGAATAAGAGAAAGTTTATTTAGAAAGTTACAGAGGCAAAAGGAGGACCCTAAAAATAAGAAGGAACCTTGGGGCTTAGGAGAGAGAAAAGTAAAAGTAACATGGCTGGCGGGGAAAAGGGGGCGAGGGGAAAGGTGCAGGTGTGGTCGTGGGAGGGAGACTGCCAAAATATATGTGTATATATTTTAATATACAAACTTTATATAGTGGCTAAATCAGGCGCTTTGAATATTTTTCTGTATGTTAGTGTTCAGAATGGATTAAAGAGTGGTCACCAACTAGCAGAATAGATTAAAGAGGAAAGAGATTAGAGATAAAGAGATTAAGTTAGGAGAAAATAGGTATAGGGGAGGACTTGAATTAATAGTGTTTATTGGTCCTGGTTGGTTGCTCAGTCATTTAAGAGTGTCATACCAAAATGACAAGATTGTGGGTTCAGTCCCTGGTCAGGACACACACTGGAAGCAAGCAATGAATACAGGACTGAGTGGAACAACAAATGAGTTGTTGTTCCCTGTAAGGCCAGTAGTCACGGCCACCATCACAGCTGCCTGGCCTGTGCAGGTTCGCATTTGATTTGGACAGATGGTAATGAAACAATGGAGCCAGGAACTGGTGGGCCATTACCTTTAATCCTAGTTTGCATCAGCGGGTGAGAAAATATCCACGGGCTCCAAAACCCACTCATTCAGCGCCCACAAACTACTGACTCATCTGAGTATTCCTAGAATCAAAGGCCCCACCAACCTTATTCACCTCTGTTCCCCATCTCCCTCTTCCTCTTCAAACTTTCTGCACAAACTGGTATCTTCTTTAGCACTCCGCCATCTGGGCTGCCTCTCCTCTGCAATGCTAATTTAAGAAAGAGAGAGAACCCTTGTCTCTGTTATTTTATAGTATAGAAATTAAAGCCTTTACACCAGTATACAAATAATAAAGTCAGATACAAAGCCACTTATCTGAGGCATAAATGGGATTCCTCATAAGAGGAATCATGCAACAGTCAAGGGTGTGGGGGAAAGCTTAGTTTTGAGAAGACCTTAGTATTAGAAGGGAGGGAAAGGCTTAGTCTTAAAACTTCTTAGGCTATAATGACTTTGCCATCTTACAGCCTGTCTCCCACACCCAAAGTGAGCAAACATATATATTTTCAAACTTATTTGACCAACATTCCCCCTTCCCTCTCTCTCCCTGTCTCTTTATTTATTTTAAAAATTTTTATTTTTATTTTTTTTTACAGGGACAGAGAGAGAGTCAGATAGAGGGATAGATAGGGACAGACAGACAGGAACGGAGAGAGATGAGAAGCATCAATCATTAGTTTTTCGTTGCAACACCGTAGTTCATTGATTGCTTTCTCATATGTGCCATGACCGCGGGCCTTCAGCAGACTGAGTAACTCCCCGCTCGAGCCAGTGACCTTGGGTCCAAGCTGGTGAGCTTTTTTGCTCAAGCCAGATGAGCCCATGCTCAAGCTGGCTATCCTGGGGTCTTGAACCTGGGTCCTTCCGCATCCCAGTCCGACGCTCTATCCACTGCGCCACCACCTGGTCAGGCACTCTCCCTGTCTTTTTAAATCAATCCTGGCTGGATGGCTCAATTGGAACATGTAAAGCCAGTGGCTGTGGCCACCATCACAGCAGCCTGGCCCATGCAGGTTCTCATTGGATTCGAACAGTCAGTAAAGAAACAAGGGAGCCAAAAACTGATGGACCATCATCTTTAATCCTAGCTTGCACCTGGCGGGCAAGTAAAAACACACACTGGGCTCCAAAACCCACTCATTCAGTGCTCACAAAGCTACTGATTTATCCGAGTTTCCTAGAATCAAAGGTTTCTAGCTCACCAGACTTATTCACCTCTGTTCCCCATCTCCTTCCTTCTCCCTGCACAAACTCTGCACTAACTTCTCCTTTAGCACTCCACCATCTTGGCTGCTTCTCCTGGCCTCCTCCACGTGTCCTCTCTCTGCTCGCTCCTCTATCACAGGAACCAGAGAGCAAGCTCCGGTTCTCCCATTTTATAGTGTAGAAATCAAAACCTTTAATCCAATATACAAAATAGAGAAGTCTCTAATACAAAGTCACGTATCTGGGGCATGATGGGATCGCACCACCCCACATCAAGAAGGGTGGGAAAGGCTTAGTCCTAAAACCAAGCCCCAGGCTACAAGGGTCCTTCCTGCCCAAAGCCCGCCCCCAACACACATTAATATGACCTGGGCGACGGGCTTCCATGTGGGCAGCGCCATCTTTAACAAAGTGAGCATGATATATTTTATCTGCTCAACAGAACATCATCTGGAGCCCAGAAGTTGCCAGGTTGATTCCCTGGTCAGGGTACATATGAGAGCAGCTCAATGTTCCAGTCTTTCTCTCACTGCCTCTCTCTCTCTTTAAAATAAAGCGTGTATTTACTTATTTAGCAACATTTTCTTTTTCTTTTTTTTTTCATTTTTCCAAAGCTGGAAACAGGGAGGCAGTCAGACAGACTCCCGCATGCGCCCAACCAGGATCCACCCGGCATGCCCACCAGGGGGCGATGTTCTGCCCCTCTGGGGCGTCGCTCTGTTGCATCCAGAGCCATTCTAGCGCCTGAGGCAGAGGCCACAGAGCCCTCCCCATCGCCCGGGCCATCTTTGCTCCAATGGAGCCTGGGCTGCGGGAGGGGAACAGAGAGACAGAGAGGAAGGAGAGGGGGAGGTGTGGAGAAGCAGATGGGCGCTTCTTTTGTGTGCCCTGGCCGGGAATCGAACCCGGGACTTCCGCATGCCAGGCCGACACTCTACCGCTGAGCCAACCAGCCAGGGCCTATTTAGCAACATTTTCTAAAAACAATTATAAATCATCACTGTATTAGGCACCGGCAATGCAATGGTTAAAAAAATGATGACAGTATCCCTTCCTGGAATTTATAGGACTCTTGTCTCAAGTACCAATGTCAGGGATGGAAAGGGAAAAACAACTTTCACCATTTTCAGCTTCTTCATAAACGTAGCAATGCCACACAATGGAGAATAGAAGCCTATTGTTAGAGGTGATTAGAGAAATGTTTTGCAAAATTCTGAAAATTTGAAGTTCTGGTGGAATATTTTTCTGTGTAACTTTATTTTCTGTTAATGTAACTTTCTCCTTTGAGGGACGTCTTTATCCTTTTTTGGTTCTTTTAACTATTACTTAAAAAAAAAACATCAAAAGTAAGTACTAAGTAAAAAAGGAATGGCTAATATGCTGCTATCTGTCTGTGAGACATAGTTTTTCTATTTTGGAAGACTTTTCAACTGATTATCCTCCCTAACTTGAAGAAAACAACTGTCATTTGAAAATCTTCTTTCCAACTGCCCTCAGGGCATACTTTTCTTTTAAAGGCATTCTCCAAAATAGTTTTCTCCCAGTTTGAAAAGCAGCAGAGAGTAAATGCGTAGTCGTAAATATACAGCAATTTTCCATTCCCTGTGCCCTGCCTCCCTTTACTGCAATAGAAAAAGTCCAGGATAGGGGGTGGGATGGGGTGGGGGAGAGAAAATGTCTGGGGATAAATAGTTACGTGCTAGAATCAATCCTCCTAGTGAAGATTATGAAGGGAACAAAGGGCATTTCCATTGCTCAGAGAAAGGTGTTCGGTTCTCCAAAAGTTAAATATTAATTCAGAACAAAAGGAAACAGTATTGGAAAAAAAACCCAAAAAACAAAACAAAAATACCTTGAGATGATAGATACTTAGAAAGTCAGTTGTTTCCTAATGAAAAGAGGGAATGCAGACCAAGGCTTTGCTGTATAACCCTTGGGCAGGCCATGTATACTTTGAACGCCTGTGCTAGTCTGAGTTTGGACCAAAAATCTCTTAAGGTTCTTTCATCTCCAAAATTCTATAGTTCTATGATTTCAGTGAAATGTACCATTCTGTTGATTTCCCAGTCTCCAGGAGGGAGGTAGCTAATCTCTGGGAGTGGAATAGACAACTTGATGGAGAATTATCAACGCAGAGGCGGGTGAACTTTACATTAACAGGCGTTTGGATCCTAGAGATGCTCTCGGAAAATTTCCAAGGGGGCCTTTTCCCGTTCTTTAACCTGACTTTACAATTCTCTGGAGTCCTTGGTATGGAAGAGCGGGAAGGACCTAGATCAGATTGAGATTGTTCACTCTACTAAACATTTCTCTTTCCTTATTCTTGGACCTTAAAAAAGAACACGACGCCAAAAAACGAATACTGAAGGAGTGGAAGCTGGAAACTATGATTACAGGATCTCGAAAGGCCTGTTAAAATCCTGCATCCGCATTTTCATCCTTTCTTCGGGGGTTAGGATCTTTTTTAAAATACATATTTTTGGCGGAGTGGGCCTCGGGAAAGTGAGGCTGAGAACAGCAGAGGGGGCGCTGACGAATCCTTCTTTTGCCGGAGGGCTGGTGTGAGGGAGCTCCCGGCCGGATCCACGCCGGCCGCCTGGCGGGCTTGGGGCTGCAAGGGCGCGGCTGCGGGCGGGCAGGCGGGCAGGCGGGCCGCCCCGGGGAGGGGCTTCGCGGAGGCGCCGCGGCCGGAGCGGAGCGGGGCCGCCCGGGCTCGGCGCGCAGCGCGGCCGGGCGGGCGGTGGCGCTGCGGAGGCGGCGGCCGAGGCCGGCGGGCGCGGAGGAGGGGCCCGAGAGTGGGGCGGCTGGCGGCAGCTGCCTCGGTGACGACTGCCGGCAGAGCGGCGACCTGAGGAGACCGAGCGGCGGCCCCGCCGTCTTCGCCTCTCCCGGCTGTCTTCCTTCCCCTCCTCTCTCGGCAGGGGCGTCAGGAATGGGCCCCCACCGCCGCGGGCCCCGCGCCCCGCGCCTCCCCTAGGCCCCAGCAGTCGGAGGCCGGCCGGCCGGGCTCGCCCCATCCCTCGCCCCAGCCAAGCGCAGCCAAGCCGTCCCCACCCCAAATCCTCGGGAGGAAGATGAGGGAGACGGGCCCGGCGCTCAGCAGCCAGAGCAGCAGCAGCAGCGGTCGGGGGAGGGTGTTTCGCCGTTTCCTCTCAGCCGCCAGGACAAGATGGCAGCGGCCGCCGAGAGGGGCTGAGCCCGGGCTGGGTGGTGCCGCCTGCTGAAGCGCCTGGCTCCCTGTCCCCGGCACGGCCCCGCACCCCACCCCGGACATGCTCAGGGCTGCGGCCGCCCGAAGAGGGGAGAGCGCAGGCCTCTAGGAAGGTAAGAGCAGGGCGAGGGGTGCGGAGACGGGCTCATCGGCGGGGCCGGCGGGCCCCTCCTCGCGATCCCCGCGGGGCCCGACACCGCCGGGGCGGCGCGACCCGTTGCGCGTTCTGCACCCCCTTCGGCATCCCCTGCGCTCTTGCGCTGCGCGTGGCCGCCCCGGCCCCCGCCTGCTGGCGCGTCCAGCCGTCTCGCTCGACGCTGGGACCACCCCAGGCCCGAGGCCGCCGAGCGCGGGGGTCGCGCGTGGTTCCTGCGCGCGGTGGCGCAGCCTCCGGGAAGCCGCACTTGGGCCGAGCTTCCCCTTGCCAAGGTTGCGCAACGGCTCTTCCCGGCAGCCGAAGTTTAGTTTGGTCTCTCAGGGTGCCTCTGTCCCCGCAGCCCTAGGCCGTCACTACGGATACCTCTTGCCTTTCATGAAGGGGAGCAAACACAAACACGCGCACGCAAGCTACACGAGCGCCCCAGCCGACGGCTGGGTCCCTGGCTTTGTGGCCCAGTCACCAGCGTCGCCGAGCGGCGGCTTTGGAGGGTGTCAACTCTGGGGCTGTGAGTGCGTTTGATTGTTGGGGAGGAGAAATGTGATCCGCGGCTCCGCGTCCCCCGCCGCGGCCCGAGGAAGGCGTGGCGGCCGCGCGGCGGGGCTGTTGCCGGCTTCTCTTGTTACGGCGGCGGCCGCCGGCTCGCCTTCGCGGCGCTGGGAGAACTCGCGGAAGGACTTGGGATGAGAATGTCTGTTCTCCCGTCGAAAGGGAGAAGGCTGTTTTAAAATGGTATGTGGCTCTCAGTGAAGACTGTTTCCCAGTCTTATTTCTGCTTGAGTAATTGCTCTCAAGGGTGTGTGTGTAAATTACCTTGGACCTGTTACAAAGGAGCCATAACATGTTCAGTCCTTGAACCATGTTTTCACAACGTCTTGCTGGTCTGGTTAGAATTTATTTTTCCACCTGTCAGTTCGCTGCTTCTAATTATAAGAGCTTCTGTTAGCAACAGTGGAGTTTTTCAGGTTATCGTCCAGTGTACGGGGAAATTTTATGGTTAATTCTGTTGTCAACTTTGATGTCTGCCTGGTAAAGGGCCCGAAAAGTAAGCTGAGAAACCAGTCTGTGCTTGTGCTTATTATATATGTGTACCTTCTAATAGTTTGGAGGTAGGCTGAATTCTTTTCTTAAAAAATTTTAGGTATTTGCTTGTTATCTGTAGCTCCTGAAGTGGAAGTACTAGTCAGACCATTTCAGTTAATTTCAGTTTTAATTGCTGAGTGCTTTAAAATTTTAAGAGATTCCCTTTCTGATAAAATTTTTGATGAAAACTTTTGAGCGGGATCGGTGGATTGGTTTGTTCCCAAGTAAAATTTTTAATCCTACATTCTTGTTTAATTTTTCAGAAGCTAGACAAGCTTCACCATATGTTTGATAAGTCTAGATTTTGCTTATGTTTGCATGAGCAGTTCTAATTTTATACAGTGAACCCTGATAAGATTTTGATAGGTCATGATTAAACAGTATTTGAGTAAACACAATATGACTGACATTTAAAAAATAATTTTTATAGTTTGTTACCGTATACCTTCATGCCACTTAACAGTAATTGAAATGTCACCTACAAATAAAGTTCTTTAGTTTTAAATCAACAAGGGCGTTTCTTGGTATATTTATGGGTACATTCATAAAGTGTAGGGAGCTCTTATTTATGGAATACAATGTTTAACCTTTTGAGGATTATTTTTCTTTTATTGTTGAAACTTGTTTGTTTTTAACTGTTAAAGTAGAGGTGTTGAAATAGTTGAGATTTTGGACATTTTTTTTTGTCATGGGAAAATTGAATAATTTTGTTAATTTTTTTCTACTCTAGGGAACATATTTTATTAAAAAAAAATCTTAGATTAAAACCATGTTTTACAAAGATAAGACTAGCTTGAAATCTAGAACAGAACCAACCACAAAATGTTTCAAATTTATATTTGGACATTGCTGACTATAGTAGCTAAACATACATATTAGGCAAGCAGATCATAACATGGTGAGCCAGTCTTAGTTTATTGTCATAATACCTTTTCCATTGAACTAGTCATTATCTTGCTTGTAAACCAGTCATTGGCTTCTGGGCATGGAGTTTTAAAGTCACATAAAAGTAGATGGTTTTTATGAGATAATTCTTCTTGTAAACATGCTTGAAAAGAAGCTTCAAATCATACTATTTTAATTTTTTGGATGTTCTGTCATGGGATACCATAATATAAGGTGCACATTACAGAGTAGGTTGCTGTAGCTAGCTAGTACAGTAGGGCATATAAGTATTTGTTTAATGCATGGTATTGAAAGCTCCCTTGCAACTTAAAATAGCAACAGTTTGTCAAATGAAGTTTTTTATTGATCTTTTGTATTTGATATTTGATACATGTACACTGGTGGCATATGTATGGAAGGGAGTAAGGAGCAAATGTAAATTTCAGAATGCTGAAATACTGTTTCCCAAATCTGTTTCCCATCTATTGACTAGAATTACTAGTTTGCATGTAAATTTCCATTTGAATGGCTTATTCAGGTAACTTTTGAAGTTAACTTTATTTTTTTAGGTATAGGGAGTTAACTGTTTTATTTTTTTTTTTGTATTTTTCCAAAGTTAAAAGCTGAGAGTTAGTCAGACATACTCCCGCATGCCCCAGACTGGGATTGCCCCCGCCCCGCCCCCACCCACCAGGGAGCAAGGCTTGGTCCCTCTGGGTGTTGCTCCCTTGCTGCAGGAGCCATTCTAGTGCCTGAGGCAGAGGCCATAGAGCCTTCCTCAGCGCTCAGGGTAACTTTGCTCCAATGTAGCCTTGGCTGTGGGAGGGGAAGAGAGAGAGTTAGAGAGGAAGGAGAGGGGGAGGGGTGGAAAAGCAGATGGGTGCTTTTCCTGTGTGCCCAGACGGGGAATCGAACACGAGGCTTCCACATGCCGGGCTGACACTCTACCGCTGAGCCAACTGGCCAGGGTGAGTTAACTTTCTTTTTATTTATTGATTTGAGAGAGAGAGAGAGAAAGAGAGAGAAAGAAATTGATTTTGTTGTTCCACTCATTCATGCATTCATCATGTATTTATTGGTTGATTCTTGTATGTACCTTGACAAGGGAATGCAACCCACAACCTTAGCGTATCAGGACCATGCTCCAACTAAGTGAGCTACCCGGCTGGGGCTTGACTTTCTTTCTTTCCTTTTCTTTTTAAATTTTCTTATATTTAATGATTTTTATAGAGAGAAGAAAGGGGAGGTAGAAAGACAGAAAGAGAAAGAAACAACGATTTGTTATTCTACCTACTCACGCACTCATTGGTTGATTCTTGTATGTGCCCTAATCAGGAATGGAACCTGCAACCTTGGCATATCTGGACGTTGCTCTAACCAACTGAGCTATTCAGCTAGGGCATTAACTTTTTTTTATTTTTATTTTTTGTATTTTTCTGAAGTTGGAAACGGGGAGGCAGTCAGACAGACTCCCACATGCGCCTGACCAGGATCCACCCGGCATGCCCACCAGGGGGCGATACTCTGCCCATCTGGGGTGTCGCTCTGTTGCAACCAGAGTCATTCTAGCACCTGAGGCAGAGGCCACAGAGCCATCATCAGCACCTGGGCCCACTTTGCTCCAATGGAGCCTTGGCTGCAGGAGGGGAAGAGAGAGACAGAGAGGAAGGAGAGGGGGAGGGGTGGAGAAGCAGATGGGCGCTTCTCCTGTGTGCCCTGGCTGGGAATCGAACCCGGGACTCCTGCACACCAGGCCAATGCTCTACCACTGAGCCAACCGGCCAGGGCTTTTTTAATTTTATTTTTTGTATTTTTCTGAAGTTGGAAACGGGGAGGCTGTCAGACAGACTCCCACATGCGCCCGACCGGGATCCACCCGGCATGCCCACCAGGGGGCGATGCTCTGCCCATCTGGGGTGTCGCTCTGTCGCAGTCAGAGCCATTCTAGATCCTGAGACAGAGGCCACAGAGCCATCCTCAGTGCCCGGGCTAACTTTGCTCCAGTGGAGCCTTGGCTGTGGGAGGGGAAGAGAGAGACAGAGAGGAAGGAGAGGGGGAGGGGTGGAGAAGCAGATGGGCGCCTCTCCTGTGTGCCCTGGCTGGGAATCAAACCCGGGACTCCCGCACACCAGGCCGACACTCCGCCCCTGAGCCAACTGGCCTGGGCGGCATTAACTTTCTTAATAAGCTCTTCTCAATCCAGCAGTTCACTGATAGTAATGATATGGTAGTTTAGTAGTTTATAATTGCATTATTGGTGGTTAATTTCAAGGCATAAAACGTGTTTCCATTGCATCTTTACATTTGAGTTTAGAGATGGCAATATTTAGATTTAAGGGTGTTTTAAGGAACTTTGAAATTCTCCATATTTAAAATATATTGCTCACAAACATTGGGAGATATTTCAAAATGAATATGTAGTGATAAAATATCTCCTAATTTTTTTTTCTTTTTTTTTTTTTCTTTTTACAGAGACAGAGATAGGGATAGATAGGGACAGACAGGAACGGAGAGAGATGAGAAGCATCAATCATTAGTTTTTCTTTACGACACTTTAGTTGTTCATTGATTGCTTTCTCATGTGCCTTGACTGTGGGACTATAGCAGACCTAGTAACCTCTTGCTCGCGCCAGCGACCTTGGGTCCAAGCTGGTGAGCCTTGCTCAAACCAGATGAGCCCTTGCTCAAGCTGGTAACCTCGGGGTCTCGAACCGGGGTCCTCGGCATTTCAATCCGACGCTCTATCCACTGCGCCACCACCTGGTCAGGCTATCCCCTAATTTTTGTGAGCAGTATACTTTGGAGTTTCTTCACTCTTCACTATAAGAAGACACAAAATAATTTGCTTTATAAGTGTATTGTTGCTCTCAAAAGAAATGTTTATGTAAAATTTCTGGGTTTGAAGCTGTCCTTATTTCTAGTGTCTGAAGTTGAGACTTCTAATGTGGTATGTTAAACTTGGAAATTACTTCTAGGTAAGCTACTAGAAGTTTGTTAAAATGGAGGACTCTATTAGTATATTGTATTGCTTTTTTTAAAGTTGCCTCTCTTGGATTGACCTGTGGTGGCGCAGTGGACGTGGAACGCTGAGGTCGCTGGTTCAAAACCCTGGGCTTACCTCGTTAGGACACATATGGGAGTTGATGCTTCCTGCTCTCTTCTCCCTTCTTTCTCTCTCTTTTCTCTCTCTCTAAAAATCAATAAGATCTATAAAAGAATTATAAAAAAAAAGTTGCCTCTCTTGCCCACACACCTTTGTAACCCTTTCTGTATGATACAGATATAAGAAACTATTATTATTAGATTTTGTTTACTGATTTTTAGAGGGAGGAGAGAGAGGGACAGAGAGAGAGAGGAGAAGTGGAAGCATGAATTTATAGTAGTTGCTTCCTGTATGTGACTATCCACTGCGCCACCCCAGGTCAGGCTTATTATTACTATTTTTAAAATTTTTATTTATTGATTTTAGAGAAAGGAGAGAGGGGGAGAGAAAGAGTAGGAGGAGGAGCAGGAAGCATCAACTCGTTCTAGTTACTTCTCTTATGTGCCTTGACCAGGCAAGACCAGGGCTTCGAACTGGTGACCTCAGCATTCCAGATTGACACTTTATCCACTGTGCCACCAAGGCCAGGCAAATGTAAGAAATTATTTTTAAATGTTCTTACTGGTTTTGGCTGCTTAAAGAAGTGTATCTTGTCTAGTACTCTTTAAACACCTAGAGTTGAATAGGGATATATATTTGGAGGGTTTTTTTATATTGATTTTAGAGTGAGATTAAGGGAGAGAGAGAAACATTGATTCATTTTTCTACTCATTCATGCATTGCTTTGTTGACTCTTGTATGCATCCCTACCCGGGGATCAAACCCACAAAGTTGAGAGGATACTCCAACTAACTGAGCCACCAGGGCAGGGCTGGAGTTTCGAGTCAGTGGAGGTTTTTAGGATAGCCAGAGCGCTTAATGTGACTGATTTAGGGAAATACAGTCTACTTCTTTTGGTTGGCTTGGTATAATTAAGAGTGGGTTGGGGAAAAATACCTTAATATTAGTGTGCTGATTCTGTAGCTTTGTCACAGCTGTTGTTTTGGATCTTATCTTAATCATGGTTAGGATCAAGCTAGAATAGAGATGAAGGATGCACATTATATACTTTACCCAAGTGTTTGTCAGATTAGACCTTGACTTGTTTAGCAGTTCAGGCTGTTCTCCTCAGTTCATACTTGGACCATATGTCACTACACAAAGGCAGTATATTGAAAATATTGTATTTTTAGGGTGCCATTTGTGGTTTGGGAGAGTTAAGTCATTTAACTGATTTACTTTGCCTTTTATATTTAGTAGTTAATCAAAATCAGTACTTTTGAAAGCTTTTTCCAACAGAAAGGCTTTGACATGAAAGAAACCAAGGGCAGTATTTTTTACCTTAAGTGTGTTTTGATATTTTGACTCAATCTCTCTAGTTTTTTAAAAGTGAGAGTTTTTTCTTCCGGTAGGCGAGTGCGTGAGAAGGAAGGTAGTGGGGCAGATAAGGTAGAGGAAGATGGGCCACAGTGGGGGGAAGAGATTGATTTCATTAGATTTGTTAAATTTAAAAATCTGTTTTGAATTAAACGTTAAAGTTCCTAGAGACTAAAATTCACTTAGCCCTGGCCGGTTGGCTCAGCGGTAGAACGTCGGCCTAGCGTGCGGAGGACCCGGGTTCGATTCCCGGCCAGGGCACACAGGAGAAGTGCCCATTTGCTTCTCCACCCCTCTGCCGCGCTTTCCTCTCTGTCTCTCTCTTCCCCTCCCGCAGCCGAGACTCCATTGGAGCAAAGTTAGCCCGGGCGCTGGGGATGGCTCTGTGGCTTCTGCCTCAGGCGCTAGTGTGGCTCTGGTCGCAACATGGCGACCCCCAGGATGGGCAGAGCATCGCCCCCTGGTGGGCAGAGCTTTGCCCCATGGTGGGCGTGCCGGGTGGATCCCGGTCGGGCGCATGTGGGAGTCTGTCTGACTGTCTCTCCCTGTTTCCAGCTTCAGAAAAGATGAAAAAAAATAAAAAAATAAAAAAAAATAAAATTCACTTAGTTACAGTCAACTAAATATTATGGTAGCAGTACTGTCCAGTTCTGGGGCAAGCCCGCACCTTTCCCCTCCACCTCCCTTCCCACTACCGCCCCCAGGGCGGTTTTTCGTGTCCGTCTTCTAAGCTTCCAGGGACCATGTGAGACTTGCAACCAGGGGAGCAGTGGGCAGCAGCAGCTCCTTCAGGGCTAACTTCCTGAACCTGTCTCCAAGGCCCCCTTTTCTCTTCTCGCACAGCCAACAAAGTCTTCTTTTACTCCTGAAAAGGAAAATTGTGGTAGCTTGGGGGAAAGATTAAGAATATGCTGTGACACCTGCTCAGTGATTGATCAGTCTTACGAAATAGTATCTGTTTTTTATTTTTTTATTATTTTTTAAAAATATTTATTCATTTTAGAGAGGAGAGGGAGAGACTGAGAGGAGAGACAGAGAGAGAGAGAAGTGGGGGAGGAGCTGGAAGCATCAACTCCCATATGTGCCTTGACCAGGCAAGCCCAGGGTTTCGAACCGGCGACCTCAACATTTCCAGGTCGACGCTTTATCCACTGCGCCACCACAGGTCAGGCCTCAGCCAGCTTTTTAAAATACTCCCTATGAATTTAGGGCATATACACTTTCTGTCCAATTAAAATAAATCTTGTATTATAGGCCTGACTTGAAAGAAGAGGTGTGAAGAGCATAGAACATATTATTGCTATTAAAATGAATTTGATTTATACCTTTTTTGGTCTTGGGAAATCCTAGATAATAAAATTGACATGCACATAATATATGAATCTAGGTTTTTCAAACCAAACTTATACCCTGACTTCTCTGATATCAGTCACAGTCCATTTTTTACCTTCTTAGATAAACATTTATTGTTTATTTGTTTGTATTTTTCTGAAGTGAGAAGCAGGGGGAGGCAGAAGACTCCCGCATGCACCCCACTGGGGTCCACCCGGCATGCCCACCAGGGGGCGATACTCTGCCCATCTGAGGTGTTGTTTGGTTGCAGCTGGAGCCATTCTAGCGCCTGAGGCAGAGTCCATGGATCCATCCTCAGCGCCCAGGCCAACTTTTGCTCCAATGGAGCCTTGGCTGCAGGAGGGGAAGATAAAGATAGGGAGAAAGGAGAGGGGGAGGGGTGGAAAAGCAGATGGGAGCTTCTCCTGTGTGCCCTGGCCAGGAATTGAACCTGGGACTTCCACACACTTGGCCGATGCTCTACCACTGAGCCAACTAGCCAGGGCTCACTTTTTCTTTTAAAGATTAGATTTCCAGATAACACTTTATATGTTGTATTTTATTTGCTGCTTTGTCATTTTTTTCTTTTTAAACAAAAAGATTACGCCTGACCAGACGGTGGTGCAGTGGATAGAGTGTCGAACTGGGATGTGGAGTATCGAGGTTTGAGACCCTGAGGTTGCCCACTTGAGCACGGGCTCATCTGGTTTGAGCAAAGCTCACCAGCTTGGACCCAAGGTCGCTGGCTTGAGCAAGGGGTTACTCAGTCTGCTGAGGGCCCACGGTCAAGGCACATATGAGAAAGCAATCAATGAACAACTAAGATGTCGCAACAAAAAAACCCCTGATGATTGATGCTTCTCATCTCTCTCCATTCTGTCTGTCTGTCCCTATCTATCCCTCTTTCTGACTCTCTCTCTCTGCCTCTATTAAAAAAAAAAATTAAACCTAAAAGAAGTGAATTAGAGAATAATAATAAATGAAAATGTAGTACTTGGGTCAGTTGAGCTTACTTTTTACTTTAAGTAAGGACCTAAATTGTGAAAGGCGGATCCTAACTCTTGGTCACATTGAAAATAAAGGATTAAGGCCTGTCCAGTTAGCGAGGGTTAGAGTGTTGTCCCGATACACCAAGATTGTTGGTTTCACCTCTGGTCAGGGCACATAGGGAAAGTGACCAGTGAATGCACAGCTAAGTAAAACAACAAATGGATGCTTCTCTCTCTGTCTTTTTCCCCCTTCGTCTTTTCCTTCTTTCTTCCCTTCCTCCTTTCCTCCCTTCTTTCCCTCTCCGTCTCTCTAAAATCAATCAATCAAGCCTGACCAGGCGGTGGCGCAGTGGATAGAGTGTCGGACTGGGATGCGGAAGGACCCAGGTTCGAGACCCCAAGGTCGCCAGCTTGAGCGCAGGCTCATCTGGCTTGAGCAAAAAGCTTACCAGCTTGGACCCAAGGTCGCTGGCTCCAGCAAGGAGTTACTCGGTCTGCTGAAGGCCTGCGGTCAAGGCACATGTGAGAAAGCAATCAATGAACAACTAAAGTGTCTCAACGCACAATGAAAGACTAAATGATTGATGCTTCTCATCTCTCCGTTCCTGTCTGTCTGTCCTCTCTGTCTCTGTAAATAAATAAATAAAATAAAATCAATCAATCAATAATAATAATAAAACAAAAAAAGAAAATAAAGGATTGATGAGGTGACCAGGTAAATTTTTTTTATTTTGCATAATTGCTAATCCTGAAGCACCTTTTTTATATTAGAAAATTATTTAGGATACATATTGAAATAATCAGATGAACAGAATATGAGTCACTCCCTCCCCCCTTAAAATTTTGTAGTCATTTGTTATAAATTAAATTTGATTATATATATATCTTAACAAGAATATTGTCTTTTAAATTTGATAAACAATGTGAAGCTTGGCTATACCTGACTAGCCAATTATTCCGGTTTAGAAACTAAAAGAAAAGTTTGGCTTACTCAAAACATTTATATTAACTTCAAATTCTTCAACCTCCCCCTACTTAATTTCATATTATCCATTAATTGAAGAATATTTTATAGCTTTTAAAAAATAAAATAGTAAACTTTGAAGCATTTGCAGAAAATAGCTTGCTTAGAAAATGTTTCCTACCCTATAAAGCAGTTAATTAAAGGCCTAAAAATTTCATCTGCATATATTTTGACTGTGTTATCTGTTTAATAATAGAACGAGAGTCTTGTAGGTTGGGTAAACTATACGACTCTGGATATATAATGCTACAGTCTTAAATAGTTAATACGTTAGATAGAGTGATAACATATTGAAAGTTGAACCTGACTTTCTAGAGACATTTCTTCTAACGTATAATTTAAATTAATACTTCTGAGGGCTTAAATATGTAATTTATTACAATTTCTATTGAGATTAAATAGGATATAGTGACATTACAATGAAAATTGCAGGTTATGATGCTGTGCTTCACTACATTCTTAAAACAAAAAACATGTTTTGGGCCAACTTATAATCAGTTTTAGTGGAGAAGGTACAAGTACTCGCATTATATTAGTTGAGTTTTGTGCATTTTAGTTAGATAAGAATAGTATTGTGTTCTAGATTTTTAATCTGTTCAGCGTGCTTTAAATATTTTCCTTTTTTTTTTTTTTTTGTATTTTTCTGAAGCTGGAAACGAGGAGAGACAGTCAGACAGACTCCCGCATGCGCCCGACCGGGATCCACCCGGCACGCCCACCAGGGGCGATGCTCTGCCCCTCCGGGGCGTCGCTCTGCTGCGACCAGAGCCACTCTAGCGCCCGGGGCAGAGGCCAAGGAGCCATCCCCAGCGCCCGGGCCATCTTTGCTCCAATGGAGCCTTGGCTGCGTGCGGGAGGGGAAGAGAGACAGAGAGGAAGGAGGGGGGGGGGTGGAGAAGCAAATGGGCGCTTCTCCTATGTGCCCTGGCCGGGAATTGAACCCAGGTCACCCGCACGCCAGGCCGACGCTCTACCGCTGAACCAACCGGCCAGGGCCTAAATATTTTCTTTATGGCTGGATCACAGACTGACCACAAATAAAGTAATGGCGGGCAAAACAATGATAAAATATTTATATAGCCTGGCCTGTGGTGGCGCAGTAGATAAGAGTGTAGACCTGGGACACTGAAGTCCATGGTTTGAAACCCTGGGCTTGCCTGGTCAAGGCACATATGACAAGCAACAGGGAAGCAATGAATAACTAAGGTGAAGCAACTATGAGTTTTTACTTCTTTCTTTTCCGCTCTCTCTTTTCTCTCTGTAAAATCAAATAAAATCTTTAATAAAAAGATAAAGTATTTATATGAACACTATTTTATTTAGTGCATATTTGAGTGTCCACTAAGTGCAAAATTTTGTGCTATGAATGAAGAGAGTTAAGACATGAACCCTGCACCCTGACCGGTTGGCCCAGTGAATAAAGCGTCCTGGCACACCGAGGTTGCGATTTTTATCCCCAGTCAGCGCACTTACAAGTTGCAATCAGTGAGTATACAACTAAATGGAACAACTAAGTAGAACAATGAGATGATGAGTTGATTCTCTCTCTCTCTCTCTCTCTCTCTCTCAAGTAAAGGGGGAAAAAGACAGGATTCCTGTCTTGAGCAATTAGTAGGTGCAATGAGCTAAGTACTGCAAATTTTCTTTTATTTATGTGTACGTGAGTTGAGAAATGTTGTCTGAGAAAAATAATGATTTAAAAATAGCATAGTCAGGTTTCGTAAGACTATTTCATTTTGTTAAATATGAGATATTGAAACTACCAGGAATAGTTCAGTTTTTTTTTGTTTTTTTTTTACAGAGACAGAGACAGAGAGAGAGAGAGAGAGAGAGAGAGAGAGAGGGATAGATAGGGACAGACAGACAGGAACGGAGAGAGATGAGAAGCATCAATCATTAGTTTTTCGTTGCGACACCTTAGTTGTTCATTGATTGCTTTCTCATATGTGCCTTGACCGTGGGGCTACAGCAGACTGAGTAACCCCTTGCTCAAGCCAGGGACCTTGGGTCCAAGCTAGTGAGCTTTG
The DNA here is from genome assembly GCF_036850995.1 of Saccopteryx leptura. Lineage (NCBI taxonomy): Eukaryota > Metazoa > Chordata > Mammalia > Chiroptera > Emballonuridae > Saccopteryx > Saccopteryx leptura. Next base: position 29,021,045 of record NC_089503.1, on the reverse strand, counting down.
CTCAAACCAAATGAGCCCAGCTCAAACTGGCGAGCTCGGGGTCTTGAACCTGTGTCTTCTGCATCCCAGTTGGACGCTCTGTCCACTGCACCACCGCCTGGTCAGGTAATAGTTCAGTTTCTTAAAGTTGTGTGTGAATATTCACTGCTCTTACCAGAAAGCCAAAACAAATCATTTAAAAATATGAACCAAAATTCTATGAATTTTATTTTGATGATAAACCTTTCATCAAGTCTAACCAGCTTAATAGTCTACCAGCCTTATAAAGACATGCTATATATTGATAAACGTCAAAGGGAAATTCATAATTCTCCTAAATAGTTAATAATTTAGTCCTCTTTTCCTTCTGGGCACAATTCTTGCATTGCTTGAGAAGATTCTAATGCCTTTTGAAAACTACATTATTACTTTTCCTCTGAATTTGGAATGCAGTGCTCTCCGAACCTCATTCCTATGCCAACCTGTGGAAAGAAAATAGAAGGGAAAATAGGGCATAGATACAATTTCGTTTTAAGGTACTTTAAGAATATTGAAATTGTTAGCTGTAACTTATTTGAAAGCACTAAAAAGAAGGGATATCGCTTACATATTTAATTTATGTAAATCAAAAGTATAATTAACGAGGTTCTTAAAGCAGTCATGCAGGGTAAATATTGTGTTGTATTTTGTTGCCCTTATGATTGTATACGATATATTCTTGTCAAATTTGACAATTTGATAACATTTTGATGTTTTATACATATGTAAAATCAAATTCTTTATTGAGACTTACTTAGGGTGTGAAGGACTATAACACAATTGGTTTACCAATAGCTTTTGAGTAGAAAATAGTTTTGCCTTGTAAATTGCCCTACTCTAAGAATGGTATGTATGTATGTATGTATGTATTTAAACTGGAAGCCCCCACGCTTTCTTCTTTTTTTTTTTAAACTTTAAAAAAATTTTTTTTATTCACATTTAGAGAGAGAGGGGAAAGCGAGAGGAAAGAGAGAGAGAGAGAACAGGGGGAGAAGCAGGAAGCATCAGCTCCCATATGCGCCTTGACTAGGCAAGCCCTGGTTTCGAACTGGCGACTCAGCATTCCAGGTTGACGCTGTATCCACTGCCCCACCACAGGTCGGACGAATGGTATTTCTGAAAATATTTTCAGTTGTTACTCTGCAACTTGCAAAATCCCTCTATTCACATCTAAAGGTATATCCATCTTGAAATTGTTACCCTTTACTTTGATTGGAAGAGAAAGAAATACCTCAATTTATAACCTGTGAGACTGGAAGAAAGGGATCTTTATCTTTTTCTTAACATTCTCTCTTTTCTGATTCTTATTTTATTTCTGATTTGATACCACAGAGCTTGAAGCGCAGGATTTCCTGAAGTCATGGTGACACCCTCAGTTCATAAGATATATATGACAGTTAAGATTTGAAACTTAAAAAAACGAGTGTTTCTACATTAAGAAGGCTTTTGAAGGTACTTCACTAAATTTCTAAATTAGGGCATTTATATAAAGTGTCATATTTAGCAACTAAAATATGAGTAGAGAGAGAACATAATTGTAGAGGGGAAAAAGAACCCTTTGAATTTTGCAATATAGGTCACATCAGGACTTTATAGGATCTTGACAGAATTTGGAAAGAATAAGTAGCTGACTTTTTTGTTCCAGTTTAATTTTTTCCCAGTTTATTTTTTTCAAACCATAAAATGTCTTTCATAAAGATTTTTCAGCCCTGGCCTGTTTTTTGTATGGTTGTAGTCTGGGTGTTTGTGTGTGTGTGTGTAGGAGTAAGTACTGTTCTCATTTCACTGGTTTTTAGACTTATAGTTCTCATGACATACTTTACTCTGGAGTGTTAGTTCTCTTTCACTTAGGAATGTAGAGTGTTGTAGTGTTGGAAATACAAATTAGAATCTTGAAGTAGTTTATTTAGGATAGCCCATAATTTTGAAAAGTTTTCTAGAATTTGACCTTTGAGTCTATAAATGTTCATTTAGAACTGTGAATCATTATCTCTTACAAAAATCTTACTTGATGGCAGAATTTTTTCATTTATAAAACTTTGTCCCAATGGACATTGATCAAATTATTCATTTAGGATTGAACTTCCTCTGTTGATTTGAGTTGTTTCAGAGGTAGAGGTGTTCTGGTAAGGATCATTGGACCTTGGCCTTCTTTCTCTTTAATTTTATCTTTAAAAGTTAGTTACATAGATTACACTTTCATGGTGGTTTTGGGGTCAGAACTTTTATAAATCAGACAGTAAATTATTTTGCTTTCTGTTAAGGCAGTTGTTATAAGCCAAAGTTATAAAAACTTTTAATTTTTTCCTCCTGATTTTAGCATAACATCCTAGGTTATTTGAAATATCTGCAAAGTAGTCATGCTTATACCTTTTTTCCTGTTTACTTTTTCTAACATTCATTGGTTGATGTTGGTATTCACAGATATTTTATAATGAATTCAAATAAAATTTTCTTTTGTACTTAAGTTTTATAAACTAGATTTGAATTGATAAGCTTCAAGTTTACTTCAAGGAAGAGAGTGCTTCAGATGAACTTTTTAGTTTTAGTCAGTTTTTCAGTCATATTTCCATTTTTGAGTTTTGGTATTATATAGGTTGAAAAAAATTTAGAGAATTATATGCTTTAGTAAGAGTAGTCCTTACACACACTTTTTAATTAACTCTTTCTAGCCTTCCTAAAATAAATATTTATATTGGCAGGGTGATTTCTAGCAGCTTTGAAATGTCTAGCAGGTCATTTTCTGTTCCAAAAGTTGGAATTTTTTGCTAAGTCAGATGAAGCTTGTTATCTAACATGCTGATTTGTGTTATAGTCAACACATTCCCTAGATGCTTTGTTCACAGTACTGCTGGAAAATACCCACGACTTTAGTGTTTTCTTTCTTTTTTTTTTTTTAGTGTTTTCAAATGTTTTGTAGGCACTTCAGACAGCAGGTTTATTTCATGAAGTCTTACAATATTATGTGGTTCATTTATGTGAAAATGTTTTTTATGTGAAATGTTTTAGTGTAAGTAATTTCTTGGATAGAATATTGGTAAAACAACCTGTTAATGATTTAAAATATTGAGATTTAAATGGACAATGAAAAGTTAAACTCATTTACTATTCATATTGAAAGCTTATTTTCTAGTGTATACTATGTTTTAATTTTAAGAAGACATCATTTTGTCTTTTATAAATATGCACTTATAAATTACAAAGAAATTCAGAAATAAAATAGTTCATTAGAAACTACTTTTTATGTCTACATATTGCTATTTATGTAGTAGTTCTATTTTCTAATTCCTATTGTAGAGCCCTGTATATACTAGTACTAGAATTCTCTGTCTTTTGAAGAATGAACAGGCCTTTTTATTGTCAAATTTATTGGACCACATTGTAAATTCTACTTTTAGTCTCTACTGATTGAAGAAATTACGTAATGACCAAAATTTCCAAAAAACTACTGTGAATTAAGTAATACTTTTTTATTTTTATTTATTTATTTATTTTTACAGAGACAGAGAGAGAGAGTCAGAGAGAGGGATAGATAGGGACAGACAGACAGGAACGGAGAGATGAGAAGCATCAATCAGTTTTTCGTTGCACATTGCGGCACCTTAGTTGTTCGTTGATTGCTTTCTCATATGTGCCTTGACCGTGGGCCTTCAGCAGACCGAGTAACCCCTTGCTCAAGCCAGTGACCTTGGGTCTAAGCGGGTGAGCTTTTTGCTCAAGCCAGATGAGCCCATGCTCAAGCTGGAGACCTCCGGGTTTCGAACCTGGGTCCTCTGCATCCCAGTCCAACGCTCTATCCACTGTGCCACTGCCTGGTCAGGCAAGTACTTTTTTAAATGAAAAGATTTTCTTTCACTGCTTATGAACACTTTTTAAAAACAGATTTTATTTATTGATTTTAGAGAGAGGAGAGAGAAGAAGGTGGAGGGGAGGAGCGGGAAGTGTCAACTCATAGTAGTTGTTTCTCACATGTGCCTTGCCTGGGCAAGCACAGGGTTTTGAACCAGCGACCTCAGTATTTCAGGTCGATACTTTATCCGCTGTGCCGCCACAGGTCAGGCTGTGAACACTTTTCTTTTTTAAATAATTCTTTTATTTTTTACATTTTATTTATTAACTTTTTTTAGAGAGAGGAGACACAGAGAGAGAAAGAGAAAGAGAGAGGAAAGAGATAGAAAGAACAGAGGTAGAAGCAGGAAGCATCAACTCCCATATGTGCTTTGACCAGACAAGCCTGGAGTTTCGAACTGGTGACCTCGAAGTTCCAGGTTGACGCTTTATCCACTGCACCACCACAGGTTAGGCTGTGAACACTTTTTTATTAATGCTGACAGATGATCCCAGGGACTCACTGTGCGTCTGATCATTCTAGATTTTAGGTGATTTGGGCCATACCTAAGATATTCAGCAGTTCATTCCCAATTGTGTAACCCTTGAAGAGAGCAGCCTTGCAGAAGGAAAACATTGTTTTACGCCTACCACTTAGGTTCTTTTTTCTGTTTATCACTTGACAGAAGTTCAGACCTACAGAAAAGTTACAAAAGTGTAGTACAAAGAATTCCTGTATATCTTTAAATTTAACCTAGATTCTTTAAATTTTAACATTTTACCATCTTTGCATTTGCCTTTTCTCTTTCTATCTGTATTACTGTATTTTCTGAATTTTTTGAGAGTAAGTTGCACATGATGTTCTTTTACCCAGTTTTTTCCAAAAAGTTTTTTGTCTTTTTACTTTTCTGTAATATGAAGTGTCTGTGTTTTTTCCTGTCTTTGACATTTGGACGAATACTACCAGTTTCCCTCCCACCCTCCCTCCCTCCCTCAATTTGGATTTGTTTGTTTTCTTGTGCTTAGAAATATCACAGTAAAGTGTATTATTCCTCTTAGTACATCATCATATTAGGAGGCACTTGATATTAGTGATGATCATTTGATTTAGGTGACATCTGCAGATTTCTTCCTTTTGATTAATATGTATCTTGTGGGGATGTACTTTGAAGCTGTGTAAAAGTCAAGAACTCGGGAAGGGTCTTGCAAGATAACAAATTAGCCATGGATGCTGGTAGAAGATAGGAGATAAAGGGCTTTTTTTGGGGTATCGCAGATAAAGGACTTTCTTGCTGGTAGTGATAGCAGTAGTCAGTATCTCAGTGGTTGCCCTGGCTCCCTGACTGGGTTCCCACAGGATGATGTAAACACGACCAGGTCTCCCATCCAAGTACTAACCAGGCCCGACCCTGCGTAGCTTCCGAGATCAGATGAGATCGGGCACGGTCAGGGTGATATGGCTGTAGACGCCTGACAAACATGACCAGGTGACTCCTGCACAAAAGGAGTTATATTATAGGACAGAAACTCAGGCTTAGGAAACTTGAATCTTCTAAAAGGGGCTTTAAGCCTGTCTGGCATTTGCCTAAGAGGGAGTCATTATTTTTATCATACTGGACATTAAACAATCTGCCCTGTGCTCAGGAGGAAAACATGATTTCTGCCTTCCAAGACTGGTCAGTATACAAATATTCTCGAGAAGAGACTCCAGAACACAGGCAGTCAGTGTCCCTACTTGCAAGACGTGGAAAAATGTGAGACCCATGGTGAATTGTCTCCCCAAAATAATATCCTTTGATTCAAACCTTTACCCACTAGTTTTTGCATCCATTGATAATTCTTTTTCTTAAATTTTATTGATTGCTTTTAGAGAGAAAGGGGAAGGGAGAGAAATACCGATCTATTGTTCCCGTTTATTCAAGCCTTCACTGGTTGATTCTTGTATGTGCCCTGACTGGGGCTCGAATGACGCTCTAACCAGCTGATACTTGGCCAGGCCATTGAAAATTCTGGGTTGAATCAGTTATGATTGCTGCCAAATGGTGATTTTTAAAATTCTGTCATTCCGCCTGACCTGTGGTGGCGCAGTGGATAAAGCGTCAACCTGGAAATGCTGAGGTCGCCGGTTCGAAACCCTGGGCTTGCCTGGTCAAGGCACATATGGGAGTTGATGCTTCCAGCTCCTCCCCCCCCCCTCTCCTTCTCTCTCTCTCTGTCTCTCCCTCTCCTCTCTAAAATGAATAAATAAAAATTAAAAAATTCCTTTACATTTATTACTTGCTATTTTTCTCTTTCCTGACTTATTCCCCAGGTCTCTCACTCCTGTTCTGGGATAACTTCCCAGAATAAAGTAAACTCCTTGAGTACAAGGCCTTTCTTTAAGATCCTGCATTTATGGGAACTCAGGCTAAGTTGGAAGGCACCTCAAACTCAGTATGTCTAAAATTGCATTCAGTTTTTCTTCCAAATTCTCCTTCTGGGTTTTTTTTTTAAAACATTTTCTGTTATTTGTTGATCAGTTTTTCAAGCCAGAAACATGGTTGTGTCATTTCCCTTTCTTTCTTCACTCTTCACCAAGTTCTGTGGTTTTTTCTTCTACTTACCTATTGGTAATTAGTACTTTTTAAAAATACAACACAATTTTATGTTTAAGACTCTCAACAAAATGGGTATAGAAGGAAAATATCTCAACATGATAAAGGCCATATATGATAAACCATCAGCTAACATCATATTAAATGACACAAAACTGAAGGCTTTCCTCCTTAAATCAGGAACAAGACAGGGTTGTCCACTCTCTCCACTCTTATTTAATGTGGTACTAGAGGTTCTAGCCAGAGCAATCAGACAAGACAAAGAAATAAAAGGCATCCATATCGGAAAAGAAGAAGTAAAGGTTTCACTTTTTGCAGATGATATGATCCTATACATCGAAAACCCCAAAGAATCCACAAAAAGACTACTAGAAACAATAAGCCAATACAGTAAGGTCGCAGGATACAAAATTAACGCACAGAAGTCAATAGCCTTTCTATATGCCAACAATGAAACATTTGAGAATGAACTCAAAAGAATAATCCCCTTCACGATTGCAACAAAAAAAATAAAATACTTAGGAATAAACATAACAAAGAATGTAAAGGACTTATATAATGAAAACTATAAACCATTGTTAAGGGAAATCGAAAAGTTAGGAAGAATAAATATAATCAAGATGGCTGTATTACCCAAAGCAATATACAAATTTAATGCAATTCCCATCAAAATTCCAATGACAATTTTTAAAGAAATGGAGCAAAAAATCATCAGATTTATATGGAACTATAAAAAACCCCGAATAGCCAAAGCAATTCTAAAGAAAAAGAATGAAGCTGGGGGCATTACAATACCTGACTTCAAACTATATTATAGGGCTACAACAATCAAAACAGCATGGTATTGGCAGAAAAATAGACACTCAGACTAATGGAACAGAATAGAAAACCCAGAAATAAAACCACATATATATAGTCAAATAATTTTTGATAAAGGGGCCAACAACACACAATGGAGAAAAGAAAGCCTCTTCAATAAATGGTGCTGGGAAAACTGGAAAGCCACATGCAAAAGAATGAAACTGGACTACAGTTTGTCCCCCTGTACTAAAATTAACTCAATGGATCGAAGATCTAAACATAAGACCTGAAACAATAAAGTACATAGAAGAAGACATAGGTACTAAACTCATGAACCTGGGTTTTAAAGAGCATTTTATGAATTTGACTCCAAAGGCAAGAGAAGTGAAGGCAAAAATTAATGAATGGGACTACATCAGACTAAGAAGTTTTTGCTCAGCAAGAGAAACTAATAACAAAATAAACAGCCAACTAAATGGGAAATGATATTTTCAAACAACAGCTCAGATAAGGGCCTAATATCCAAAATATACAAAGAACTCATAAAACTCAACAACAAACAAACAATCCAATAAAAAAATGGGAAGAGGACATGAACAGACACTTCTCCCAGGAAGAAATACAAATGGCCAACAGATAATGAAAAGATGCTCATCTTCTTTAGTTATTAGAGAAATGCAAATCAAAACTGCAATGAGATACCACCTCACCCCTGTTAGATTAGCTATTTTTAACAATACAGGTAATAGCAAATGTTTGAGGCTGTGGAGAAAAAGGAACCCTCATCCACTGTTGGTGGGAATGTAAAGTAGTACAACCATTATGGAAGAAAGTATGGTGGTTCCTCAAAAAACTGAAAATAGAACTACCTTATGACCCAGCAATCCCTCTACTGGGTATATATCCCAAAAACTCAGAAACATTGATACGTAAAGACACATGCAGCCCCATGTTTGTTGCAGCATTGTTCACAGTGGCCAGGACATGGAAACAACCAAAAAGCCCGTCAATAGATGACTGGATAAAGAAGATGTGGCACATATACACTATGGAATACTACTCAGCCATAAGAAATGATGACATCGGATCATTTACAGCAAAATGGTGGGATCTTGATAACATTATACGAAGTGAAATAAGTAAATCAGAAAAAACCAGGAACTGCATTATTCCATACCTAGGTGGGACATAAAAGTGAAACTAAGAGTCATTGATAAGAGTGTGGTGGTTACGGAGGGAGGGGGGAGAGGGAGAGGAAAAGGGGAAGGGGCACAAAGAAAACTAGATAGAAGGTGACAGAGGACAATCTGACTTTGGGTGATGGGTATGCAACATAATTGAACAACAAGATAACCTGGACATGTTATCTTTGAATATATGTATCCTGATTTATTGATGTCGCCCCATTAATAAAATAAAATGATTAAAAAAAAAGTTTAAAATGTATTGATTGATTTTAGAGAGAGAGGTAGGGAGAGAGAAATAGAGAAACATTGATTTATTATTCTATTTCTGCATTCATTGGTTGATTCTTGTTTGTGCGCTGAGTGGGAATTGAACCCACAACCTTGCCATATGGGGATGATGCTCTTAACTGAGTTGCTGGCCAGGGCAGTAATCAGTACTTTAGACCTTATTCACTTAGTATGCCTTTGCTCAGGCTCTGATCAGCTTTTATCTATACTACTGCAGATGTCTTTCAACCCTTTCCATTATTGTTCCTTTCCAGTTTATCCTCACAAATGCATGAGTAATCTTTTAAAAATACAAATATAATTCTATTGATTATTTTTTTTAATCTAAAAGCCTTCAGAGGCACCCCATCACCTGTAAGTCCTTGCCCTGGAAGACCACTTTTTCTTTTCTTTTTTTTTTTTTTTTTACAGAGACAGAGAGGCAGAGAGAGGGATAGACAGGGACAGACAGACAGGAACAGAGAGAGATGAGAAGCATTAATCATCAGTTTTTTGTTGCGACACTTTAGTTGTTCATTCATTGCTTTCTCAGGTGTGCCTTGACCGTGGGCCTTCAGCAGACCAAGTAACGCTCAAGCCAGCGACCTTGGGTCCAAACTGGTGAGCTTTGCTCAAACCAGATGAGCCCGCACTCAATCTGGCGACCTTGGGGTCTCAAACCTGGGTCCTTGGCATCCCAGTCCAACGCTCTATCCACTGTGCCACTGTCTGGTCAGGCTCTACGTTTTTCTTTTTAAGTTTCTTCTCAGGGATCATCTTTTTCTCTAGCTGCTTCTCCCACTGGCAAGTTATGTGCCAGTGTGGAGACTGGCAAACTTTTACAGGGCTAGATGGCAAATATTTTAGGCTTTGCAAGCCACATGTGGTCTCTGCTGCATACTATATTTTTTTTAAACAACCTTTTAAAATGTAATAACCATTCTTAGCTTGTGGGCCACACAAAAATAGTCTGGGTCGGATTTGACCAACCATAATTTGCAGGCCCCTGTTCTAGCCAATTAAAACTAGTATGTCATATTTTTTTTATTAGTACTGCCCTTATATATGCTGTTGGTTTGTACTACATGGAATAGCCTCTCCTACATAGCAGGCTTCTTCCCATCATCCTTCTAGATTTAGCTCAAAGTTAGTTTTTCACTGAATCTTTTTGTGCTCCTTTGGGGCATATATTAATCACCCCCTTTTCTTTGCTACCTGAATCCTTATGTTATTGCTCTCCTTAGTGATATAGTTGTTATATATACATATGTTGCCTCTTCCTGGGAGCTCACTGATAAAAAAAAAGTGTTTATTCACTGCTAAATCTTCCTGCTCCTTAATGTCTTGACTTGATTTGAATTAAAAGAAAATTTTAAAAATTGAGAGAAAAATGGAATGAAGTAGGGTATGGCTAAATGAACATGCTAATAAAATATCTAAAATGGTTGGTTATATTTTTTAATATTTAAAAAACACAAAGAGGTTATTCCATTATCTGGTGGATTTTTTTCCCTCTTTAAAAAAATAATGTACATTTAAAAAAATTTTTTGAGATTTATCCATGTTGATATGTGTAATATCAGTTAATTCACTTTGTTGCACATCATTTTAAAATGCACAGCTTTTCTCATGTTTTAACATCTTTGCAATTGTGATACATCTTAAAATCAGTGTCATTATTACAATTGTGTTTTCTTTTTTCTTTTTGTGGTACATGAATAAATATATGATGATTGTGGTATAAATCACACTTGTGTGTATTGCATGAAAAACTGCACTTTATTTCTTTTGTGACAATTAGGATATTTCAAAAATGTTTTACAACATATACAGTGTATTAGTGAACATTATTTTATCTGTTTTGTTGTACTTATTGTGTGTGAGAGTGCTGCATGCAGGGTATATACCTGGGGAAAGAATTGCTAGATTTTGTTCATTTTCAGTTTTGCTCTCTAAAGTGTTTGTACTTCTTATTCTAGTATGTGAGAGTCTCTGTTGTCTCACTTCTCTTCAACCTTGGGTATTACCCTACTTTTTGTCAGTCTGATCGATATAAAATGGCATCTTATTATAGTTTTAATTACTATTTTCCTAATTATTAGGTTGAGAATTGCCTTTTAATAAATCTTTTGGCCATTATTTCCTTTTCTATAAATTGCCTGTTTAGATCTTCTATCCAGTTTTCTTTTTCTGAGTTTTGCCAAGCAGTGTGATTTCTTTTTTTTCTTTTTTTTTAGTGTGATTGATTTCTTTAGATACCTTCTCCATATCTGTGGCTGTCTTTATTTCTCGTATTATTTGATAACTAAACAAACAAAAGTTTAAATTTTAATAAAGTCAGATTTTCCAGTCTTTTGCTCTTTGAGTTTGTGCTATTTGTACCTTGTTAAAAGAAAAACTTTCTTGTGAGATTTTTACTCAGAAGCCTGTGCTATGGGAGCTCCGTTTTCTATAAAGCAAGATGGATTGTGCTCCTGGGCTGAAGCTGACATTGCTGGGGGCCCCAGAGTGGGAGGGCAGAGGGAGTTTTCTAATTAGTGAAGACAAATTGAAAAGCAGAAGCAGCCTGACCTGGTGGTGGCACAGTGATAGAGTGTCGGACTGGGATGCGGAAGGACCCAGGTTCGAGACCCCGAGGTCGCCAGCTTGAGTGCGGGCTTATCTGGTTTGAGTGAAGCTCACCAGCTTGGACCCAAGGTCGCTGGCTCCAGCAAGGGGTTGCTTGGTCTGCTGAAGGCCCATGGTCAAGGCACATGTGAGAAAGCAATCAATGAACAACTAAGGTGTTGCAACGCGCAATGAAAAACTAATGATTGATGCTTCTCATCTCTCTCTGTTCCTGTCTGTCCCTGTCTATCCTTCTCTCTGATTCACTCTCTGTCTCTGTAAAAAATAAATAAATAAATAAAAATTTAAAAAAAGGAAAGGAAAAAAAAAAAGAAAAGCAGAAGCAGGTAGTTTACCAAGCCTACCTTATAATTATTTATTTATTTATTTATTTATTCATTTTTCTGAAGCTGGAAACAGGGAGAGACAGTCAGACAGACTCCCGCATGCGCCTGACCGGGATCCACCCGGCACGCCCACTATGGGGCGACGCTCTGCCCATCCTGGGCGTCGCCATGTTGTGACCAGAGCCACTCTAGCGCCTGAGGCAGAGGCCACAGAGCCATCCGCATTGCCCGGACCATCCTTGCTCCAATGGAGCCTTGGCTGAGGGAGGGGAGGAGACAGAGAGGAAAGCGCAGCGGAGGGGTGGAGAAGCAAATGGGTGCTTCTCCTGTGTGCCCTGGCCGGGAATCGAACCCGGGTCCTCCGCACGCTAGGCCAACGCTCTACCACTGAGCCAACCGGCCAGGGCTATAATTTTTTTTTTTTAAAAGGGAGATGAGATCCTCAAGGTAGCAGGCATCTGGAATAATTGGAAGCTTTTAGAAAAAGAAGCATATCTAGATAGATAGCATATTTGCATATTTTATATATTTATATTATACATTTTATTTTAAATTTATTTATTTATTTATTTATTTATTCATTTTAGAGAGGAGAGAGGGGAGAGAGAGAGAGAGAGAAAGAGAAAGGAGAGGAGCAGGAAGCATCAACTCCCATATGTACCTTGACCAGGCAAGCCAGGGTTTTGAACTGGCAACCTCAGTGTTTTCAGGTTGACGCTTTATCCCCTGCGCCACCACAGGTCAGGCTATACATTTTATTTTATACTTTATATAGTAGTACATATATACTTTAAATACCGTATTTTTTTTTTTAGAGAGAGAGAGAGAGAGAGGGATGGACAGATAGGGACAGATAGGCAGGAAGGGAGAAAGATGAGAAGCATCAATTCTTTTTTTTTATTTTTTATTTTATTTATTCATTTTTAGAGAGGAGAGAGAGAGACAGAAAGGGAGAAGGGGGGAGGAGCTGGAAGCATCAACTCCCATATATGCCTTGACCAGGCAAGCTCAGGGTTTCGAACTGGCGACCTCAGCATTTCCAGGTCGACGCTTTATCCACTGCACCACCACAGGTCAGGCGAAGCATTAATTCTTTGTTGTACCTTAATTGTTTATTGATTGCTTTCTCATATGTGCCTTAACCGGGTGGCTCTAGCAGAGCGAGTGACCCCTTGCTTAAGCCAGCGACCTTGGGCTCAAGCCAGCGACCATGGGGTCATGTCTGTGATCCCACGCTCAAGCTGATCAGCCTACACTCAAGCTGGATGAGCTCGTGCTCAAGCTGGATGAAACCTTTGGGTTTCAAACCTGGGTCTTCTGCATCCCAGTTTGATGCACTGTGCCACCGCCTGGTCAGGCTAAATACTGTATTTCTATATACAGTGTACCTTGAGATACAAGCAGACCAACATACGAATTTTTTTAATTTTTAATTTTTTATTATTATTTTTTTTAAGATACGAGCTGCGACTCGGTTCGTATTTTTGTTTGAGATCCAAGCAAAATTCTGAGATATGAGTCGTGATTTGAGAAGCTGCCGCTAGTTGGTGCACTGGCGCACAGGTCCAGTATCTGCAGCACAACACCAGCATCTTGTTCTTTCTCACTTGTTACCTACAGAATCAAGTCGAATCTCGTGCGCTGCACTCGTTCTTGCATCATTTTTACTTTTTTTTTTACTTTTTCTGTGTACTATCATGGGGTCAAAGAAAGTGAGTGTAAAGGACAGTGGTGAGAAGAAGAGAATGATGTCGATAGAAGTAAAGCAAGAAATAATAGAAAAACAAGAGTGTGGTGTATGAGTGATTGAACTGGCAAGGCTGTACGACCGTACTACATCTATAAATTTGTACCACCCTTAAAGAAAAGAATGCCGCCTGACCAGGTGGTGGCGCAGTGGATAGAACGTTGGATTGGGATGCGGAAGACCCAGGTTCGAGACCCTGAGGTTGCCAGCTTGAGCACGGGCTCATCTGGTTTGAGCAAAAGCTCACCAGCTTGAACCCAAGGTCACTGGCTCCAGCAAGGGGTTACTCAGTCTGCTGAAGGCCCACGGTCAAGGCACATATGAGAAAGCAATCAAAGAACAACTAAGGTGCTGCAATGCGCAACGAAAAACTAATGATTGATGCTTCTCATCTCTCTGTTCCTGTCTGTCTGTCCCTGTCTATCCCTCTCTCTGACTCTCTCTCTCTCCGGAAAAAAAAAAAAAAAAAAAAAAAAGAAAAGAATGCCATCAAAAGCGCAAATCCAGTGAAAGGAACTACAATTCTGTCCCAATTAAGGACAAATATTCATGAAGAAATGGAGAAGCTTCTGCTGGTGTGGGTGAAAGAGAAAGAGCTGGCAGGAGATACAGTAACGGAGACTGTAATACACGAAAAGGCACATATTATTTACTATGACTTGAAGAAGAAAGAACCATCAACCTCAAAAGAGGCAGCAGAAGATACATTTAAGGCAAGTCATGGCTGGTTTGAAAATTTCAAGAGATCTGGCATCCACTTGGTGGTGAGGCATGGTGAAGCTGCGAGTGCTGACGTTAAGGCAGCTGAGGAGTACATCGCACATTAACTGTGCTTATCGCAAAGGAAGGCTTACATCCCTCAACAAGTTTTCAACTGAGACAAACAGGATTGTTTTGGAAAAAAATCAATTGTTTTGGAGGGCTTTTATCACCGCAAAGGAGAAGAAGCTGCAAAGGAGAAGAAGCTGCCAGGCAATAAACCCATGAAGGACCTTCTGACCCTTGCATTGTGTGCAAATGCTAGCGGTGACTGTAAAGTAAAGCCACTGCTAGTTTATCACAGATTCTCCCCCCCCCTTTTTTTACTTATAAATAAATTTTTATTAATTTTAATGGGGTAACAACAATAAATCAGGGTACATATATTTAAAGAAAACATGTCCAGGTTATCTTGTTGTTCAATTATGTTGCATACACATCACCCAAAGTCAGATTGTCCTCCGTCACCTTCTATCTAGTTTTCTTTGTCCCTCCGCCCCCCCCCCCCCCCCCAACCACCACAGGACTCACAGATTCTTAAAGAAAAACCGCAGGTTATGTGGCACGCCAATGCTAGGGCATGGGTTATGTAGCAGTTTTTTATTGAATGGGTAAATCTTGTCTTTGGTCCTGCAGTGAAGAAATATCTTCAAGAAAAGAAACTCCCGATGAAAGCATTACTAATCCTCGATAATGGCTCCAGCCCACCCACCTGGTCTTGAAGATGACATTCTCATTGAGTTCAAATTCGTGAAAGTCCTTTACCTCCCACCCAACATGACTTCAATCTTGCAACCTATGGATCAGCAGGTCATTTCCAACTTTAAAAAGCTTTACATAAAGCACTTGTTCCGCCACTGCTTTGAGGTGACTGAGAATACAAATCTAATCCTTCGAGAGTTTTGGAAAGATCATTACAACATTGAGATATGTTTGTACATTATTGACTTGGCATGGCAAGAGGTTACAAGAAGAACCTTGAACTCGGCATGGAAAAAGTTATTGCCTGATATTGTTGCAGACAGGGACTTAGAAGGATTCGAACCAGAGACTGAGACCTAGGTAGAAGCGTTGGAGGAGATTGTGTCCCTCAGAAAGTCAATGGCTCTGGAGGTAAATAAGGGTGACATAAACGAGCTCATCGAGGAACATGAGGAGGAACTCTCAACTGAGGAGTTGAAGGAGCTACAGATGATGCAACATACGGAGCTTCTGCAAGAGATTAGTAGTGAGGAGGCAGTAGAGTTGGAGGAAGTGATTTCTATAAGTGAAATTAAAGACATGCTGGCAATGTGGGAGAAGCTTTCAAGTTTCATTGAAAAGAAACACCCAGAAAAAGTTTCAACTGGTTGTGCTTCAGCACTTTTTAATGACACTTGTTTGTCACATTTCCGTAACATTTTAAAAGGCAGGCAAAAGCAAACCTCTTTGGATAGATTTTTATTCAAAAGTCCTGCAAGTGAAAGTGCTGAAAGTGCAGCCAAAAAGGCAAAAACAGGTGATGATTAAATGAAAAGTACATAAAGTTAAGCTTAAGTTAAGTTTAAAGTTAAGAAAGTGCATTTTTTTACAATTAAGTTTTTGTGGTTTTATTTTAAGTAAAGAAAGTGCAGTTTTAGTTTTGTTTAAAGTAAAGAAAATGCAGTTTTAGCTTACGTTTAGTGTTAAGAAAGTGCAGTTTTAGTTTATGTGTCTACAGTGCCTGCATCCCTTCCTCCCTCCTCCTCCTCTGCCCTTCACCTCCTTAGCGGTACTCCTCTGTCTCCAAGGTAAGAATACAGTACTAAGTAACACTTTATTCTTTTGTTTCATATATACAATATTTTGTTATGCATTGGTAAAGTATATATGTGTGTTTCTTAATTAAAAACGTCTTTTTTTCATAATTTAGGATGGTTTGGGGATGTTTCACAGGGCTGGAACAGATTAAATCTATTTCAGTTATTTTAAATGGGAGAAATTTGTTTGATATATGAGTTGACTGACTTACAAGCTCAGTTACAGAATGAATTAAACTCGTATTTCAAGGTACCATTGTATAATAAACTCTTGAAAATTAAAAAAAGTATTTTTTTAGAGGTTTTGTTAAAGATGTAACCTTAATTTTAAGCTGAAAGGTATTAAAAAATATAAATCTTTTGTCTGACCTGTGGTGGCGCAGTGGATAAAGCGTCAACCTGGAAATGCTGAGGTCGCCAGTTCGAAACCCTGGGCTTGCCTGGTCAAGGCACATATGGGAGTTGATACTTCCAGCTCCTCCCCCCTTCTCTTTCTCTGTCTCTCTCCTCTCTCTCCCTCTCTGTCTTTCTCTCTCCCTCTCTCTCTCCTCTCTAAAAAAAAAAAAAAATGAATAAATAAAAAAAAATTATATAAATCTTTTGTGTAAGCTGACTAGGGTATGCTTTGTGATAGGACACATTTACCAATTTGTTTTTTTCTTTTTAAAATCTTTGGAATGGAAAGGTAGAAATATCTATAATTGGGAAGATTTTCCCTTGTTTATATTTATCCTCTTGAAGAAATTCTAGCACTTTAGTTGGAGAATAATTAGAGCATGTGGTATAGAACTTTAAATATAATGAAGGACATATATATAACATTGTAAACGTATAATAAATTCACACGTCACTATATGATAAATATTTGGTAAATGACTAACTGGAGACAGTTTCTTTTTCTTTCTTTTTTTTAAAATAAAGCATTGAAGATCTCTCCTTTTGGACGAGGTAGGATGAGGTAGATCAGTGGTCCTCAAACCCTGGGCCGCGGGACCAGTACCGGTCCGTGGGCCATTTGGTACTGGTCCGTAGAGAAAGAATAAATAATTTACATTATTTCCGTTTTATTTATATTTAAGTCTGAACGATGTTTTATTTTTTATTTATTTATTTATTTATTTTTTATTTTATTTTATTTTTTTCTGAAGCTGGAAACGGGGAGAGACAGTCAGACAGACTCCCGCATGCGCCCGACCGGGATCCACCCGGCACGCCCACCAGGGGTGACGCTCTGCCCACCAGGGTGCGATGCTCTGCCCCTCCGGGGCGTCGCTCTGCCACAACCAGAGCCACTCTAGCGCCTAGGGCAGAGGCCAAGGAGCCATCCCCAGCGCCCGGGCCATCTTTGCTCCAATGGAGCCTTGGCTGCGGGAGGGGAAGAGAGAGACAGAGAGGAAGGAGGGGGGGGGTGTGGAGAAGCAAATGGGCGCTTCTTCTATGTGCCCTGGCCGGGAATCGAACCCGGGTCCCCTGCACGCCAGGCCGACGCTCTACCGCTGAGCCAACCAGCCAGGGCCTTATTTTTTAAAAATGACCAGATTCCCTCCGTTAAATCCGTCTAAGACTCACTCTTGATGCTTGTCTCGGTTACGTGATACATTTATCCATCCCACCCTAAAGGCCGGTCCCTGAAAATATTTTCTGACATTAAACCGGTCCATGGCCCAAAAAAGGTTGGGAACCACTGAGGTAGATAACCATACCATAGTGAAAACAAATACTAAGTAAAAGATTTGTTCAGTAGATGCAAAATACAAAGAAGTTATAAACTGCTTTACCCTTGTAGTTTGTACATGTTAAAGAAAATATGCAGGAGTGATTAAATTTTAGTTAAAATGGTGGTCTTCAACCTTTTTACACTTTGGAAAGGGTGAAAATTGGAAAATTATTTTTGTGATCACTAGGTAGAAATCACCCTGAGCTAGAGCAAATTTGACTAAGATCATTGGGTCTATTATCTTCATACAACATCAGGGTGTTAAACTCTCTTGTGGACCAGCATGAAAATTTTGGCGGACTGGCATTGGTCTGGGGACCAGCAGTTGAAAAATACTGAACTAAACTAACTTGATTATTTAAAAAATAGTACACTAAAATTTGAATTTACAAATGAAAATAATTTA
This sequence comes from Saccopteryx leptura, assembly GCF_036850995.1. Lineage (NCBI taxonomy): Eukaryota > Metazoa > Chordata > Mammalia > Chiroptera > Emballonuridae > Saccopteryx > Saccopteryx leptura. The sequence continues at coordinate 29,002,989 of NC_089503.1, read as the reverse complement.
TGAAAGGGTTGAATTAGCAATTCTTCCATTTCTTTCACAAAATAAGGTCCATTTCACTGGTGCCAGGAGAAACACTGATAGGTTCATGTGTGTTTTGTTGTCACAAATTAAAGTTTGAGTGCTAATGAAGGAATCTAAACTTTGTTTTCTTTTCCCTTAAGTGACTGAATATCTAACTTCAAACTTGTAACTGTTTGAGAACTAGGCCAGCCATTTGTTGTCAGGGATAAGTATGGTAAAGGCAGGATTAAAATAATACTAAAACATTATTTAATAATATTTACAGTGGATATAACTATAAGACACTAAAAAAAATTTGATATACCTTTTTTTTTTTTGTATTTTTTCTGAAGCTGCAAACGGGGAGGCAGTCAGATAGACTCCCGCATGTGCCCCACCGGGATCCACTCAGCATGCCCACCAGGGGGCGATGCTCCCCTCATCTGGGGTGTTGCTCTGTTGCGACTGGAGCCACGCTAGTGCCTGAGGCAGAGGCCACGGCGCCATCCCCAGCGCAGGGGCTATCTTTGCTCCAATGGAGCCTTGGCCGCTGGAGGGGAAGAGAGAGACAGAGAGGAAGGAGAGGGGGAGGGGAGGAGAAGCAGATGGGCACTTTTCCTGTGTGCCCTGGCCGGGAATCGAACCCATCTCTTTCCGCACGCCAGGCCGACGCTCCACCACCGAGCCAACCGGCCAGGGTCTTGATATACCTTTCTTTTTAAAAAAAAATATTTATTGATTCTAAAGTGGGGGAGAGAGAAAGGAGGTGAGGAGGAATGGGAAACATCAACTCATAGTAGTTGCTTCTCACATGTGTCTTGACCGGGCAAGGCCAAGGTTTTGAACCAGAGACCTCAGCCTTCCAGGTTGACACTTTATCCACTATGCCACCACAGGTCAGGCTTGACATAATTTTCATAGATTACTAATTTATCATTTGAAAAATAAGTTGGAAATTAGGTCAATTAGTAGAAATTTAAATTTTAGCTCAAGTAATACAGCTTTCGGCTAAAGGTTTCCATTTGTGGTCTGACCATAATTATTTCAGGGGCTGTTACTCAATTTTAGGAAACTACACACAAATTAATTTAAATATGTTTGAGGCCCTTGCCGGTTAGCTCAGTTGGTTAGAGCATTGTTCGGAAACAAGGTTGCGGGTTCAATGCCTGGTCAGGGCACACGCAGAAAGCAACCAAAGAATGCATGACTGAGTGGAACAACAAATGAATGCTTCTCTTCCTTCTCCCCTCTCTTTCCCTTCCTCTCTCTTTATCTGAAAATCAATAAAAATTAAGTCCTGGCTGGATATCATCGTCCAGGAGCATGGAGGTTGCCAGTTCGATTCCGCAGTCAGGGCACATACAGGAATAGTTCAGTGTTCCTGTCTTTCTATCTCCTTGCCTTTCTCAAAATAAAAATAAAATAAAATATGTTTGAGATGACCCAAAATAAAATGGTCAGAATGGCATGATAACAGCCTGACCAGGAGATGGCACAGTGGATCGGGTGTCAGATTGGGATGCGGATGACCCAGGTTCGAAATCCTGAGTTCGCCAGTTAGAGTGCGGGCTCATCTGGTTTGAACAAGGCTCACCAGCTTAAGCCCAAGGTCACTGGCTTGAGCAAGGGGCCACTCGGTCTGCTGTAGCCTCCCAGTCAAGGCACATATGAGAAAGCAATCAATGAGAAATTAAGGTGCCACAAGGAAGAATTGATGTTTCTCATCTTTCTTCCCTTCCTATCTGTCTTTCCTTATCTGTCCCTCTGTCTATCTCTTTCACACACACACACAAAAGAATGGCATGATAACAAATACATAGTTGTGTAATTCATGATTTTAATCAGTCACTTAATAAAAATAGTGGTGTGACATTTGTTTTTAACATTCTCCCTATATTTGATACATTATTTTTCAGTTTTAAAGCTCATAAGAAAAATGTCTCTTTATTCCTCTATAAAATGTTGACAAATTTTGGTTGAAACAGAAGTGAAGTTCTTCTTTGATGATACCCAGTTACAAATATAAAAATGATTCTAAATGAAACTTTAATGATATCTTAATATTCTTTGTGCCTGAAGATATTCATGTGTCTGAAAATATTTTTAAAATAGAAAAAGTGAAACTGTTTTTTCCTAAGTATATTCATGAAAGCAATTTTTTTTTTTTTACAGAGACAGAGGGTCAGAGACAGGGACAGACAGACAGGAATGGAGAGATGAGAAACATCAATCATTAGTCTTTTGTTGCGCATTGCAACACCTTAGTTGTTCATTGATTGCTTTCTCATATGTGCCTTGACTGTGGGCCTTCAGCAGACCGAGTAACCCCTTGCTCGAGCCAATGACCTTGGTTCCAAGCCGGTGAGCTTTTGCTCAAACCAGATGAGCCCGTACTCAAGCTGGCGACCTCGGGGTCTTGAACCTGGGTCCTCGGCATTCAAGTGTGATGCTCTGTTCACTGCGCCACCGCCTGGTCAGGTGAAAGCAAAATCTTTAACTCTGGATAAACCAAACTGGAATAATTATTATTTACATGAAACTAGATTTTAGACAATATTGGTACCTTGAAAACTTTCTTATATCTCCTTTAATCTCTTTGATTGTCAGACCTTGTGAAACTAAGACAGTCATTTGTACAAAAAATTAGATTTGTAGTAAGACTGATGTTTGCAGTTTCCTATTAAAAATACATTTGAAGAGATGTGAGGTGATAGAATAGCTTGAGGCTTTTTTATTTAACTCTGCGAGACTTTGTAAGCAATGTAAAAGTAGTTTAAGAGGAGCATAACTGCTGGCCTGTGGTGGTGCCCTGGATAAAGCGTTGACTTGGAATGCTGAGGTCGCTGATTCTAAACCCTGGGCTTGCCTGGTCAAGGGACATATGGGAGTTGATGCTTCCTGCTCCTTCCCCTCTTCTCTCTTCCTTTTCTCTATCATCTCTAAAATGAATAAATAAAATCTTTAAAAATAAAAACGGCATAATGTTGGTTCACTAGCTCCACGAAATAGGCTGGCGGCGTTATTTTCAAAAAGGTATTCTGCAGTTTTGAAAGTCATTGCAGTGATGTGCAAAAGTTCTTTCTTTTTTTTTTTCTTTTTTTTTTTTGTATTTTTCTGAAGCCAGAAATGGGGAGAGACAGTCAGACAGACTCCTGCATGCGCCGACCGGGATCCACACGCCCACCAGGGGGCGACGCTCTGCCCCTCCGGGGCGTCGCTCTGTCGCGACCAGAGCCACTCTAGCGCCTGGGGCAGAGGCCAAGGAGCCATCCCCATCGCCCGGGCCATCTTTGCTCCAATGGAGCCTTGGCTGCAGGAGGGGAAGAGAGAGACAGAGAGGAAGGAGAGGGGGAGGGGTGGAGAAGCAGATGGGCGCTTCCCCTCTGTGCCCTGGCCGGGAATCGAACCCGGGACCTCTGCACGCCAGGCCGACACTCTACCACTGAGCCAACCAGCCAGGGCCAAAAGTTCTTTCTTGGAATGCTTAATTATTCATTTGCTATGTACTTTAAAATGCTTTGGTGAAGACCACCTCCCCTAGTGTGCTTTTACTTCTCTGAAAAAAGTATTGCTCTTGAAATAAAAAAGTATATGCTCCCCTAAATAAAGTATTTCACTTCTTCAAAGTTCATCCTACCTGAGATAAGAGTAAAAAGTTTGACAGCACTGTAATCAGATTTAGAATTTCTGATTATTTTGAGGCTAAGCATCTTTAAAAACACCCTTTGTATTACATAAGAGAAGTGTTAATTGTAAATAGAGGAGGATTTAATGGTAGGTGCACAGGGCATGCGCCCTAGGCCCCGACTTCTAAAAGGACCCTCAAAACCCCAACTTTAGGCCCTGTTCGGTTGGCTCAGTGGTAGAGCGTCAGCCTGGCATGCAGCATTCCCGGGTTCGATTTCCGGCCAGGGCACACAGGAGAAGCGCCCATCTGCTTTTCCACCCCTCCCCCTCTCCTTCCTCTCTGTCTCTCCCCCTCCCACAGCCAAGGCTCCAATGGAGCAAAGTTGGACCGGCTCCATTGGAGCAAAGTTGGCCCGGGCACTGAGGATGGCTCTATGGCTTCTGCCTGAGGCACTAGAATGGCCCTGGGTGCAACAGAGCAACACCCCAGATGGGCAGAGCATTGCGCCCTGGTGGGCATGCCGGGTGGATCCCAGTTGGGCGCATGTGGGAGTCTGTCTGACTGCCTCCCTGTTTCCAACTTCAGAAAATACAAAAAAAAAAAAACCCCCAAACCCCAACTTTACACTTTTTTTCTAATGACACCAAGTTTGGTTTCATACGTGCAATTTTAACATTAATAGTACATAATATTTTTTATTTAAAAATATGGTTAGCCTGGCCTGTGGTGGCGCAGTGGATAAAGCGTCAACCTGGAAATGCTGAGGTCGCCAGTTCGAAACCCTGGGTTTGCCTGGTCAGGGCACATATGGGAGGGAGTTGATGCTTCCAGCTCCTCCCCCCTGCCTCTCTCCTCTCTCTCTCTCTCTCTCTCTCTCTCTCTGTCTCTCTCTCTCCTCTCTGAAATGAATAAATAAAATAAAAATTAAAAAAAAAAAAGATTTGTTAAAAAAAAATATGGTTAACGTATTTTTATTTTCCTTGTCTCTCTCTTTTTTTAAGGGACCCAATATTTTCTTCTGCACTCAGGGTCTCAACTGACCTTAACTCATCTCTGATTCTGAATCTCTTTTCCTAGAAGGACAGGAACTAGAATTTAGCAAAGAATATTGGGCGGTTGTGTTGTAGGAGATAATCAGAAAGATAGTAGATCAAAGGAAGCGATTAATTTTTTTTTTTAAATAATTTTATTTTTTTAATGGGGTGACATCAATAAATCAGGATACATATATTCAAAGATAACAAGTCCAGGTTATCTTGTCGTTCAATTATGTTGCATACCCACCACCCAAAGTCAGATTGTCCTCTGTCACCTTCTATCTTGTTTTCTTTGTGCCCCTCCCCACCCCCTCTCCCTCTCCCGCGATTAATATTTTTTGAGGACAGGGTGTGAAGTTCTGTGTTGATATGGAAGATTAGATATTGAGGTTTAATTTAGATGAGGAAGGGAAAGAGAGGGCTCTGATATGGGGCCTGGTAGATCAAGATGCGCGCATGTGTGTGCGCTCACAGATAGATGCACAGTGTTTTCTTTTTTTTTCCCCATTTTATTTATTTATTTATTTATTTATTACAGAGACAGAGAGTGAGTCAGAGAGAGGGATAGACAGGGACGGAGAGAGATGAGAAGCATCAATCATTAGTTTTTCATTGCGCGTTGCAACACCTTAATTGTTCATTGATTGCTTTCTCATATGTGCCTTGACTGCGGGCCTTCAGCAGACCGAGTAACCCCTTGCTGGAGCCAGCGACCTTGGGTTCAAGGTGGTGGGCTTTTCTCAAACCAGATGAGCCCGCACTCAAGCTGGCGACCTCGGGGTCTCGAACCCGGGTCCTCTGCATCCCAGTCTGACGCTCTATCCACTGTGGAACCGCTTGGTCAGGCTGTTTTCATTTTTTTTAACAATGCTTACTGAGTAGGTGTTTTTCCGTTATTTTTTAATCTCTGGTGATCATCATAACATGCTGAAGTCAGTTATAGTCTATAATGTATATTTGTGTAAGTTGACTAAAAACACATCATTCTGTTATTGAAGTATAACAGTTGAGGACATTATTTCTTCACATAGGATGATCCTCTAGCTCTGTTAGCTTTGAAGCCATCCGATTAAAGATACATTGGTACATTTTACCTGATATAGCAATAGTATCTGTATTTTTCATTTCCTGTCTCATTCTGTCACTCCCTTCCCCCTTTTTTTTACAGAGACAGCGAGAGAGTCAGAGAGAGGGATAGACAGGGACAGACAGACAGGAAGGGAGAGAGATGAGAAGCATCAATCATTAGGGGTTTTTTTTTTTTTTGTATTTTTATGAAGTTGGAAATGGGGAGGCAGTCAGACACTCCCGCATGTGCCCGACTGGGATCCACCCGGCATGCCCACCTGAGGGCGATGCTCTGCCCATCTGGGGCGTCACTCCATTGCAACCAGAGCCATTCTAGCGCCTGAGGCAGAGGCCATGGAGCCATCCTCAGTGCCCGGGCCAACTTTGTTCCAGTGGAGCCTTGGCTGCGGGAGGGGAAGAGAAAGACAGAGAGGAAGGAGATGGGGAGGGGTGGAGAAGCCGATGGGCGCCTCTCCTTTGTGCCCTGGCCGGGAATCGAACCCGGGACTCCTGCACGCCAGGCCTACGCTCTACCACTGAGCCAACTGGCCAGGGCCTCAATCATTAGTTTTTCGTTGCGCATTGCAACACCTTAGTTCAGCAGTTCTCAACCTGTGGGTCGCGACCCCTGCGGGGTCGCCTAAAGCAGGCATCCCCAAACTACGGCCTGCGGGCCGCATGCGGCCCCTGAGGCCATTTATCCGGGCCCTCTCCGCACTTCCGGAAGGGGCACCTCTTTCATTGGTGGTCAGTGAGAGGAGCACTGTATGTGGTGGCCCTCCAACGGTCTGAGGGACAGTGAACTGGCCCCCTGTGTAAAAAGTTTGGGGACCCCTGCCCATCGGAAAATACATAATGCATATCAGGTATTTACATTCCGAATCATAACTGTAGCAAAATTACAGTTATGAAGTAGCCACCAAAATTATTTTTTGGTTTGGGGTCACTGCAACATGAGGAACTGTATTGCGGGGTCACGGCATTAGAAAGGTTGAGAACCACTGCCTTAGTTGTTCATTGATTGCTTTCTCATGTGTGCCTTGACCGCAGGCCCTCAGCAGACCGAGTAACCCCTTGCTCGAGCTAGTGACCTTGGGTCTAAGCTGGTGAGCTTTTGCTCAAGCCAGAGAAGCCCGTGCTCAAGCTGGCGACCTCGGGATCTCGAACCTGGGTCCTGGGCTTTCCAGTTCGATGCTCTGCCAGGGGTCCCCAAACTTTTTACACAGGGGGCCAGTTCACTGTCCCTCAGACCATTGGAGGGCTCCCACATACAGTGCTCCTCTCACTGACCACCAATGAGAGAGTTGCCCCTTCTGGAAGTGTGGCGGGAGCTGGATAAATGGCCTTAGGGGGCCAAATTGCGGCCCACGGGCCGTAGTTTGGGGACGCCTGCGTGCGCCACCGCCTGATCAGGCTGTTCCCCTTTAAAGAGTGGTAATCAGTTCACTTTTGAAAGTGAACTGCACCTGTATCTACTTATTTTAATGAATTCTGGAAGCATAGTTGAAATTGTGTTCAGGAAATAAAATGAATGCAGGGTTTTTTGTAGACAGTCAAAGGTTTTCTTTGATATAATGTAGCTTATTTCCAGTTAAGTGAAAATATTTCCTAAGATAACTTTCATCAAGGTGACTTGTTTTGTTTGTTGATTGTAAAGTATTGCCAGCCTTTGTTTTTAAAAGATTTTATTTATTTATTTATAGAGAGAGGAGAGGCAGGGGAGTGAGAGATATACTTGCTCCATTTTAGTTGTTCATTGCTTGCTTTTCTTGTCGTACGTGCCTTGACCAGGCACGCCCAGGAATTTGAACTGGCGACCTCAGCCTTCTAGGTCAACACTCTGTCCCCTGTGCCACCACAGGCCAGGTGCTAGCTGTTTATTTATTTTTTTAAATGATGAAGTATTGGCTACAGATTTAATGCTTTTGTCTTGTATCCCTATTTATTATGAGGTCTTATTTTAGTTCCCTGAGATTTTCTTTAGATAAAAAAAGTTTTTTGTCTTGAAAGGCTTTTGTTTTGTTATTTTCACTTATTTGTTGTTTTAGATAATTATTAATCTTTAGTAATTAATCACATATTCAAATTTGTATTTTACTTTGACACTTGGTATTTTGGCCCTGGCCAATTGGCTCAGTGGATAGTGTTGGGTGGGCATATGAACGCCCTGGTTCGATTCCGATCAGGGCACACAAGAGAAGTGATGATTTGCTTTTCCTCCTCCCTGTCCTATTCTCTCTCTCTTCTCCTCACGGGCTGAGGATTGCTGGGTTGGTCCCAGCGCCTCAGTCTCAGGAGCTAAAAATAGCTAAGTTGATTGGAGCATGGGCCCAAATGGAGGGTTGCCTGGTGGATCCCTGTTGAGTGCGTGTGGGAGTCTCTATCTTTCCTCCTCTTACTTAAAAACAAAACAAAACAAAAAAACTTGATGTTTTAGGTTCTGGTTGGTTAGCTCAGTTGATTTGAGTCTTGTCCCCATATGCCTAAGTTGCAGGTTTGATTCCCAGTCAGGGTTCATACAGGAATCAACCAATGAATGTATAAATAAGTGGAACTATAAATCAATGTTTCTCTCTCTCTTTTCTTCTCTTTCTAAAAATAATATTAAAAAAAGAAAACAAAACATAAGATACCACTCCACAGCCATTACAATAGTCGTTACAAAAAAGAAAAAAGATGTTGGTGAGAATGTGGAGAAAATGGAACCCTTTTGCACAATGGGTTGGAATGTAAGCAGTGCAGCTGCTATGGGAAACAATATAGTATTTCTGTTAGATAAAAATAGAAGTACCATATAATTCAGTAATTCCACTCCTGGGTATATACACAGAAGAATTAAAGCTTGGTCTTGAAAAGATAGTTGTACACCTACATTCATAGCAACAGTATTTACAATAATCAAAGGCAACCTAGATGTCATTAGATGGCTGAATGGATAAACAAAATATGGGATATACATACAATGAAGTATTACTTACACTTAGTCTTAAAAAGAAAGGAAATTCTGACACATGCTACAACACTGATGAACTTTGAAGACATGCTAAATGAACTAAGCTAGTCAGTCAAGGACAAATATTGTATGATTTCACTTAAATGAAGTCTCTAGAGTAGTCAGATTTATAGAGATAGAGTGTAGAATGGTGGTTGCTAGGGGCTAGTGGTTGCCAGGGGCTAATGGGAGGAAACAAATGGACAGTTGTTTAATGGGTACAGAATTTCAGTTTTAGAAGAGCAAAAACTCCTGGAGATGGAGGATAGTGATCGTTGCACACAGTGTGACTGTACTTAATGCCGCTGAACTCTACACTGGTAAATTAAAAACAATTTTTTTTTCTTTATTGATTTTATGGAGTGGAGGGGGGACCAGCTTCACTCTAGCTGTTCATTGGTTGCTTGTTGTATGTGCCTTGACTAGGCAATCCCAGGGCTTCAAACTGGTGACCTCAGCATTCCAGGTCGACAGTTTATTCATTGTACCACTACAGGCCAGGCTACACCGGTAATTTTTTCTTTTTACAGAGAGAGAGAGAGAGAGACAGACAGATAGACAGACAGATAGACAGGAGTGGAGAGAGATGAGAAGCATCAATCATCAGTTTTTCGTTGAGACACCTTAGTTGTTCATTTATTGCTTTCTCATATGTGCCTTGACTGTGGAGCTACAGCAGACCGAGTAACCCCTTGCTCGAGCCAGCGACCTTGAGTCCAAGCTGGTGAGCTTTTTGGTCAAGCCAGATGAGCCACCGCCTGGTCAGGCTACACTGGTAAATTTTATGTTATATATATTTTACCATAGTTTTTTTACTTTAAATTATTTTTTTCAGTTACAGTTGACATCCAATATTACATTAGTTTCAGGTATACAATCCAGTGATTAGACATTATATAACTTACTAATAATCATCCGGATAATTCTCATACCCATCAGACATCATGCATAGTTATTAAAATACTATTGACTATATCCCCTTTGCTGTACTTTACTTTTCCGTGACTATTCTGTAAAAACCATTTGTACTTTTTTTTTGGTCTTTTTCTTTATTTATTTTAGAGAGGAAAGAGAGTAAATGAGAGCGAGAGAGAGAGAGAGAGAGAGAAAGGGGGGGAGGAGCAGGAAGCATCAACTCCCATATGTGCCTTGACCAGACAAGTGCAAGGTTTCGAACTGGCGACCTCAGCGTTCCAGGTCAATGCTTTATCCACTGCGCCACCACAGGTCATGCCCCAATTGTAGTTTTTTTTTTTTAACTTTTTTTTTTTTTTTTTTACAGGGACAGAGGGAGAGTCAGAGAGAGGGATAGATAAGGACAGACAGAACGAAGAGAGATGAGAAGCATCAATCATCAGTTTTTCGTTGCAACACCATAGTTGTTCATTGATTGCTTTCTCATATATGCCTTGACCGTGGGCCTTCAGCAGACTGAGTAACCCCTTGCCCGAGCCAGTGACCTTGGGTCCAAGCTGGTGAGCTTTTTGCTCAAGCCAGATGAGCCAACGCTCAAGCTGGCGACCTCGGGGTCTTGAGCCTGGGTCCTTCCGCATCCCAGTCCGATGCTCTATCCACTGCGCCACCACCTGGTCAAGCCCCAATTGTACTACTTTTTTTGTATTTTTCTGAAGTTGGAAACAGGGAGGCAGTCAGAGAGACTCCCGCATGCGCCCCACCGGATCCACCTGGCATGCCCACCAGGGGGCAATGCTCCGCCCATCTGGGGCATCGCTCTGCTGCAACCAGAGCCATTCTAGCGCCTGAGGCAGAGGCCGTGGAGCCATCCTCAGTGCCCAGGCCAACTTTGCTCCAATGGAGCCTTGGCTGCGGGAGGGGAAGAGAGACAGAGAGGAAGGAGAGGGGGAGGGGTGGAGAAGCAGATGGGCGCTTCTGTGTGCCTTGGCCAGGAATCAAACCTGGGACTCCCGCACGCCAGGCTGATGCTCTACCACTGAGCCAACTGGCCAGGGCTCCAATTGTACTTCTTAATCCCTTAACCTTTTTTACTCATATCCTTATCTCCCCTTTCATCTGGCAACCATCAAATGTTCTCTATGAGTCTGTTTCTGTTCTGCTTGTTCATTAATTTAGTTTTATAGATTCAATTGTTGATAGATATGTATTTGTTGCCATTTTATTATTAGATTTTTTTGTGAGAGACAGGAAGGGAGAATAATGAGAAGTATCAAATCATAGTTGTGACACTCTTAGTTGTTCATTGATTGCTTCTCATGTGCCTTGTTCAGGGGACTCCAGCTGAGCCAGTGACTCCTCAAGCCAGTGACCATGGGGTCATGTCTGTGATTCAATACTCAAGCTGGCAACCCTTCACTGGAGCTGGTGAGCCTGTGCTTAAACCAGATGAGCCCTTGCTCAAGCCAGAGACCTTGGGGTTTTGAATCTGGGTCCTCTGCATCCCAGGCCAGTGTTTTAGCCACTGCACCACCTCCTGGTCAGGCTTATTGGGTTCTTTCTCTGGAATTTTCTTCTGTTCTTTCATTTGGAAAATGTTTCTTTGTCTTCTTTATTTGGCAACCTCCTTGTGCTTGTTTCTCTGAATTAGGGAGAGCTGCTACATCTCCCAAACTTGTTAGAGTGACCTTATATAGTAGATGTCCCATAGGGTCCAGTGACACAGCCTCTATGATCACCCAAGCTGGGCATGGCACTTCAAGTGAGCTTCCCCTTCACCCCCTTCCCCCCTTGTGGATTATGCACACACTCTTGTTGTTGAGTCTTTTATTTATTTTTTTACTATTTAATTGAATTTACTGTGGTTACATTGGTTAGTAAAATTATGTTTCAGGTTTACAATCGAATAATGAATGCATCATCTGTATATTGTATTGCGTGTGCCACCCCAAGTCTTCTTCCATCACCATTTATCTCCCCCTATTGAGACACCCTGTCACCTCCTCCCCATGCCCCCCCCCCTCCTTGATTGTTGTCATCTCAGTGTGAAGGATTCACCCCCAGGCTGATCTCCTGCAAAGACTGTCTGGGACCACTGTTCAGCTGTGCAGGGGCCCACCCAACAGCTCTGATGCCCACTGACTTTACCCCTTTAGTGTGTTGCTTAAGGAGATGTTTGGGTATTGCTTCCATGTGGTCTGAAGTTGTCTACCAAGTGCACTGGCTCAGGGGCTTCTCTGGAGATGCAGAGCAAGGTTAGCCACCTCTTGTGAGCTGCCAAGGGCCATCCGGCATGAGCTACAAAGTGATCTGCAGATGGCTGCTACTTGTGCGGGGCTTGGAGATGCCCAGGAGAGGTCAGCTGTGAATCAAGGCTCGCTGCTGCTAGTGCTGGCCCTGGGGCCACTTAGCAAGAGGTACAGGGTACACTGAGGCTAGGTGCTGCTTGTTTGAGAGATTTTAGGAAAGTCTGAAGCATGACAAGACAGACCATCGGTATGGAAAAGCCATTGGAAATAGCAGAATGGCCTGCAAGTTGGGCGGGGCATGTCTCAGGGAATCACCTGGGCAGGGTTAATGGTGTTAGGCTGATGGAAACTCAGATATGGCACCCACCTGTGGCCTTTGTTGGGGGAGGGCTCAAAGAAGGAACAGTGGCCTCTGTCAGCATTTCTTCTGGGAGAAAGGTGCATCTCCATCTCTTGCCCCAAAGCCAGATAGTTCATTTTCTCTCTGTATGTCTCTGGTGCCTGTCGAGCTGCTGCCCCAGCTCTGGAGCTTAGAGCAAGTAGGTCAGAGTAAGTCTGTGTAGGGGCCCATTAAGAGGAACTGCATAGCCCTGGCCAGTTGGCTCAGCGGTAGAGCGTCGGCCTAGCGTGCGGAGGACCCGGGTTCAATTCCCGGCCAGGGCACACAGGAGAAGCGCCCATTTGCTTCTCCACCCCTCCACCGCGCCTTCCTCTCTGTCTCTCTCTTCCCCTCCCGCAGCCAAGGCTCCATTGGAGCAAAGATGGCCCGGGCGCTGGGGATGGCTCTGTGGCCTCTGCCTCAGGCGCTTGAGTGGCTCTGGTCGCAACATGGCGACGCCCAGGATGGGCAGAGCATTGCTCCCTGGTGGGCAGAGCGTAGCCCCATGGTGGGCGTGCTGGGTGGATCCCGGTCGGGCGCATGTGGGAGTCTGTCTGACTGTCTCTCCCTGTTTCCAGCTTCAGAAAAATGCAAAAAAAAAAAAAAAAAAAGAGGAACTGCCTGTAACTCCAGTAGCTCTTCCTCTCATTCAGCCACAATCCCTGCTGGTTTTTACAGGCAGAAGTGATGGGGACTTCTATTCCTGGCACTGTAACCCTGGGCTGGGAGGCCTGGTGTGGGGCTGGGACCTCTTGCTCCTCAGGGTAGACCTCTGTAGCCAAGTGTTCTGATTTTTATTTGCCACACTTGGGTGTGGGACCAGCTTGTTCAACATCTTGTCTTTCCTATCAGTTTCCAAGTGGCTTCCTTTTTATATCCTAGTTGTAGGACTTTTTATTCAGCTAGATTTCAGGTGGTTCTGAATGATGGCTCTTCTGTAGTGTAGTTGCAATATTTTTTTCCTTTTTTTCTTTTTCCGAAATGAGAAGCAGAGGTTGGCAGACAGACAGACTCCTGCATGCCCACTGGGGGTGATGCTCAGCCCTTCTGGGACATTGTTCCACTGCAGTCGGAGCCATTCTAGCGCTTGAAGCGGGGGCCGTGGAGCCATCCTCAGTGCCCCGGCCAACTTTGCTCCAGTGGAGCCTGGGCTGTGGGAGGGGAAGAAGAGAGAGAGAGAGAGAGGAAGGAGAGGGGGAGGGGTGGAGAAGCAGATGGGTGCTTCTCCTGTGTGCCCTGACCAGCAATTGAACCGGGACTTCCACACGCCAGGCCAACGCTCTACCTCTGAGCCAACTGGCCAGGGCTGTAGCTGTAATTTTGATGTGGTTGTGGAAGGATCTGGGTAACACATTTATCTATACCGCCATCTTGACTGGAAGCCTAAATTTATCATGTTTTTTTAAAGAAAAAAAATTTTTTTTTTTTACTTTCTTTTCTAAGTGAAAGGAAAGGAGATAGAGAGACAGACTCCTGCATGTGCCCCAACCAGGATCCACCCAGCAACCCCCATCTGGGGCTGGTGCTCTGCCCAACTGGTGCCATGCTTGCAACTAAGCTATTTTTTTAGTTCCTGAGGCTAAGGCTCCATGTAGCCATCCTCAGTTCCTGGGGCTGATGCACTCAAACCAAATCAAGCCATGGTGACAGGAGGGTAAAAGAGAGGGAAAGAGAGAAGAGTGAGGGGGAGGGGTTGGAGAAGCAGATGATTGTTTCTCCTTTGTGCCCTGATCAAGAATTGAACCCAGGACATCCACACACTGGGCTGATACTTGACCACTGAGCCAGCCGGTCAGGGCTAAAGAAAAATTTAAAAATTGAGAATTGAACAAGTAAAAGAAAAAAGTTGAGTACAGAGAATGTAATTGCCTTTAATTAAATCTATTTGTGGCCCTGGCCGGTTGGCTCAGCGGTAGAGTGTCGGCCTGGCGTGCGGGGGACCCGGGTTCGATTCCCGGCCAGGGCACATAGGAGAAGCGCCCATTTGCTTCTCCACCCCCCCCCCCTTCCTCTCTGTCTCTCTCTTCCCCTCCCACAGCCAAGGCTCCATTGGAGCAAAGATGGCCCGGGCGCTGGGGATGGCTCCTTGGCCTCTGCCCCAGGCGCTAGAGTGGCTCTGGTCGATGCCCCGGAGGGGCAGAGCATCGCTCCTGGTGGGCGTGCCGGGTGGATCCCGGTCGGGCGCATGCGGGAGTCTGTCTGACTGTCTCTCCCTGTTTCCAGCTTCAGAAAAATACAAAAAAAAAAAATCTATTTGTGATGTCACAGCACATTTAAAAGAAGACCCTGATTACATATGGTCTGTATATAAGTTTGGCAGAAAATTATTCAGAATTTTCATATTGGCTAATGAATATAAGGTAGTAAAGTATTTCTATCTTTGCTTCCTCCCTTCATTTTCAGGAGGCCTGATAATATGTATAGTAAGAAAACATTTTGTTACGGTTAGTGGTGGTCAGACCCATGCTCATGGGTGTCAGTATTGGTTTCCCATTGCTGTTTTGGTCATTGCAAAAGGATAGAAAGAAGTTGGATAGATTTCAGATGGGTCTTAAAGTTTTTTAGAGGAATGGAAAAATAAAGTCCATTAATGAAAGTTAAAGTATGTTAGATTATTAAGCTTGAGGATTGGAAGCATATAGTGGAGTCTTGACCTCTAACAGGAGTCTTCACCATTCTCTGAGGGGTATTTATAGGCAGCCCCAGCTCACAAAGGGGTAGAATTTTAAAACTTCATTTTCTCAGTCTGTTGATAAGAACAAATGACAAAGTCATGAATAATACAGCTGCAGAGGTGTAACATAGTGTATATGGCTATGAAAAATAATAGGAAATAGTATTGTACTGAATCAGTGCTTCAGTCTCCTTGGACTTCAGCAGCTCCTGGGAATACTGTATGCTGTAGAATCCGTAAATATGCACTATAAGAAGCTCTTATCAGGTCATGAGTTGATCTGAGGGAGGTTGGGAGAAGGGAAAGGCTGAATACCTGGGTATGGCAGGGAGTCCCCCACTGCTCTAATTAGTAATTTAGAGTTCTTTTTTTGTGGTCTGCAACTACTCTCTCCAGCACCATCCCCTTCTTCCTATGAACGATGTACTGTATTATGTGTGTTTATTTTCTGAAGTCCCCTTATCAGCCCCGCAGAGCAGTGGTTGGGAATTGGTTGGCGAGGGGTACTTTTTCTAAGCCTCCTTTAGTTGGCCTTGGTTGGAGCCCTTGGTTTAATTGTTTCCCTTCTAGCATGGTGTGTTGGGAAAGCAAAGGTAGGAACAGAACAGCAGGATCCAGAAATTGCAGTAGTTTCTTTTTTTTTTTTTTAATGTTTTTATTTATTTACAGAGACAGAGTCAGAGAGAGGGATAGACAGGGACAGACAGACAGGAACATAGAGAGATGAGAAGCATCAATCATCAGTTTTTTGTTGCGACACCTTAGTTGTTCATTGATTGCTTTCTCATATGTGCCTTGACCGTGAGGCTTCAGCAGACCGAGTAACCCCTTGCTCAAGCCAGCGACCTTAAGTTGAAGCTGGTGAGCTTTTTGGGGTCTTGAACCTGGGTCCTCTGCATCCCCGTCTGACGCTCTATCCACTGCGCCACCACCTGGTCAGGCTGCAGTAGTTTCTTTAACATCCAGGGCAATTACCTGGATCTCAGTTGTTGTCCAAGTAACAGGATTGATTTAACCTGGCAGGGATTGGCCTAGAGTGGTATGCATTCCATTCCCTGGGACTTCCTCTTGATTTTTCAGACTTGCGGGCCCTGAATTGGGAGGACTTGAATTTGCCTAAGGTTTTTGTACAGGTTAGGGTTCTCAGATGTTAGTGCAAATCTAAAGGGTTTTGGGAGCTTGTACACGTACATATGCCTGGAATTCACCACAGACCTACTGAGTCAGAATCTTTCTGGGGAGAGTTTTAAATATATGTTATTTATTTAACTTTGTATTAATGAAAAATGTAAACATATTCAAAAGTGTGTAGGATAGTTTAATGAACTCCTTTTGTCCACTATCAAGTTCTTGTAATAAACAATTTATGGCTAACTTTATTTAATCGATACCCCCATCCACTTTCTCTTTTATTATTTTGAAGGAAATCCCAGATTTATTTTATCTCTAAAAATGAATTGTATATATTTTAGTAAGTTCTTCAGATGATCAGGAAACTTTTTGAACAGGTAGTGCATAGAGTAAAATTTAAAATGGTAAAACGGATGTGCAGTGAGTAACAACAAATCTTTCTCATTGCCCCCAACATTCTTTTTATTTATTTTTATTTTTATTTTTTTACAGAGACAGAGCGAGAATCAGAGAAAGGGATAGATAGGGACAGACAGACAGGAACGGAGAGAGATGATAAGCATCAATCATTAGTTTTTCATTGCGACACCTTAGTTGTTCATTGATTGCTTTCTCATATGTGCCTTGACTGTGGGGCTACAGCAGACCAAGTGACTCCTTGCTCGAGCCAGTGACCTTGGGTCCAAGCTGGTGAGCTTTGCTCAAACCAAATGAGCCCGCGCTCAAGTTGATGACCTTGGGGTTTTGAACCTGGATCCTCCGCATCCCAGTCCGACTCTCTATCCACTGCGCCATCGCCTGGTCAGGCGCCCCCAACATTCTTGTTACTCTCCTCTGAGGCAAAGAAATCTACAAAATTTTTAAAGCTAAAATTTATTCTATTTAAAAATTCTCAAGAGAGTTTTAAAAGGCCCAGAGATGTCCAGGTTTATTATAAGATCATACTGAGGTAGTGTCTTTTTGTTGGTTTCTCTGTTAAGGCATCAGTTCGATCCTTGTTAATGAATGATTCTTCTAGTTGGATCCTGGTGATTTTCTCTGTCTCCTGATACTTTCATAAATGGACATCAGCTCACAAATGATGAAAAATGTAATACCAGGAATAATTATGAAATGTCTGCAGATTCTAATTGAATATGCATTATTCTTTCAAACCAGGTCTAGTGATTATCAGTTTGAGTAGTGGAGAGCATGATGAATGTCATCTGTGAAGACTGGAATTAAATGTAGCTCTTTCAGAACAGAAAACAGCAAACACCCTTCAGGAGGAAGCACCTATACTTTCTTTTCCTTTGTTTCTTCCCCTTCCCTCCTTCCTTTCTCTCTCTCTCTTTTTCTTCCTCCCTCCCTCCCTCCCTCTCTCTCTCTCTTTCTCTTTCTTTCTTTCTTTCTCTCTCTCTCTCTCTCTCTCTCTCTCTCTTTTTATTAAAGATTTTATGTATGATTTTAGAGAGGAGAGAGAAGGGGGAGTGGGAGCATATACTCGTAGTAGTTTGAACGCATGTGCCTTGATCCAGTAAGCCTGGGGCTTTGAACCATCAACCTCAGCCTTCCTTGTCGACACTTTATCCACTGTACCACCAAGGTCAGACACCTATAATTTCTTTATGTATGTATAGCTATTCTAATGTATATGCAAATATATACATATAGGTCTCCTTTTTTTAATTAAACACATGATAAACATTTATTGTAAAGTACAGATTTTTCTGAAACTTGCTTTTTTTCAGATGATAAAGTTATCTTGGGAATCAGGCCATAATAGGGTAATATAGGTTGTTTTTTATTCTTTTTAAAGACTGTTGTTGATCTGTTTATCAAGATGTATCTAACCAGTGTCTTTTAAATGGATGTTTAGGTTATTTCCAATATTGTGTTGCTTTACACTGTGCTGCCTGAATATTTTTGTACTAACTATAAATGAGTTGACTGATTCTAGGTCAGAGGACATATCTATTTGCAATTTTGTTAGCTATTGTCAAGTTTCTCACCATCTGTGTATGATATGCAGGCTTCTCTAAGCTCACCCTTTCTTTTTTTAAAATGCTTTTGAAGTCTCTATTTATGCTCAGGCTTTTGTTTAAATCCCTGAGTATTTTTATAATAGCTGTTTTAGAAATTCTTATCTGTGAGTTGTTCATCATCTGTCTTTCTCAATGTTTTTAGGGGTGTGGGTCACAGATGTGACTTTTATGCAACACTCAAAATAGCTGAAGCACTAACTAAAGAGTAAGAGGTATTGAAAACACCTATCTTCTTTAAGGGAAAAAACCTTGATGGAAATAAATTATTTTTATAAATTATGGATTTGACCCTTAAAAGTTTTCTTCATGAGATTTTTAAAATTAAACATTTTGTAGTTAATATGTCCTTTTTCTCCTTCTTTTGCAGGTATGGCCTCACAAGTCTTGGTCTACCCACCATATGTTTATCAAACTCAGTCAAGTGCCTTTTGTAGTGTGAAGAAACTCAAAGTAGAGCCAACCAGTTGTGTATTCCAGGAAAGAAACTATCCACGGACCTATGTGAATGGTAGAAACATTGGAAATTCCCACCCTCTCACAAAGGGTAGTGGTGTTCAGACAGAGATAGCATTTAACAGGCCTCGAGGACATAACTTCTCGTTGCAGACAAGTGCTGTTGTTTTAAAAAATACTGTGGGTGCTACAAAGGTAATAGCAGCTCAGGCGCAGCAAACTCAAGTGGCAGCACCCCAGATCGGGGCGTGGAGACATAGGATACATTTCCTAGGAGGCCCTCAGCGATGTGGATTGAAGCGCAAGAGTGAGGAGTTG
Source organism: Saccopteryx leptura (assembly GCF_036850995.1). Lineage (NCBI taxonomy): Eukaryota > Metazoa > Chordata > Mammalia > Chiroptera > Emballonuridae > Saccopteryx > Saccopteryx leptura. Next base: position 28,984,124 of record NC_089503.1, on the reverse strand, counting down.
GATAATCATAATAGCGCAATGCAGATTGTCGATGAATTGTCCATACTTCCTGCAATGTTGCAAACCAACATGGGAAATCCAGTGACAGTTGTGACAACTACCACAGGAACAAAACAGAATTGTACCACTGGAGAAGGTGACTATCAGTTAGTACAGCATGAAGTCTTATGCTCCATGAAGAATACTTATGAAGTTCTTGATTTTCTTGGTCGAGGCACTTTTGGCCAGGTAGTCAAATGCTGGAAAAGAGGGACAAATGAAATTGTAGCAATCAAAATTTTGAAGAATCATCCTTCTTATGCACGTCAAGGTCAAATAGAAGTGAGCATATTAGCAAGACTCAGTACTGAAAATGCCGATGAGTATAACTTTGTTCGGGCTTATGAATGCTTTCAGCACCGTAATCATACTTGTTTAGTCTTTGAGATGCTGGAACAAAACTTGTATGACTTTCTGAAACAAAATAAATTCAGTCCCCTGCCACTAAAAGTAATTCGACCCATTCTTCAGCAAGTGGCTACTGCACTGAAAAAATTGAAAAGTCTTGGTTTAATTCATGCTGACCTCAAACCAGAGAATATTATGTTGGTGGATCCTGTTCGGCAGCCTTACAGGGTTAAAGTAATAGACTTTGGGTCGGCCAGTCACGTATCAAAGACCGTTTGTTCAACATATCTACAATCTCGGTACTACAGGTAGGTGGCAGTTACTTTTTGGTTATTAAATAAATGTTGATTTTATGCTATATGAAATAATTTGGTGTGTATATTTGATGAAAAAAAACTGTTTTGGGTAAAGAAATCAAGATCAGTTTAGATTTGAGGTTTTAAAAAGATTTTAAAAATTTAGGCCTAAAATCTGCCTTAGCAGAATAGTAATCTTTACTGCAAAGTTCAATGCCAAAGACTTTTATTTTTTATTTATTTATTTTATTCATTTTAGAGGGGGAGGGAAGAGAGAGAGAGAGAGAGAGAGAGAAAGAGAGAAAGAGAAAGGGGGGAGGGGCAGGAAGCATCAACTCCCATATGTGCCTTGACCAGGCAAGCCCAGGGTTTTGAACCAGCGATCTCAGCATTCCAGGCCGACGCTTTATCCACTGCACCACCACAGGTCAGGCAAGACTTTTGGTTAATATTTTTATTTTTTACTTTTATTTTATTAAGTGAGAGGAGGAGAGATAGTGAGACAGACTCCCTCATGTGCCTGACCAGGATCCACCCAATAACTTACCCTGTCTGGGCCGATTCTCAAATCAACCAAGCTATTTTTAACACTGAGGATGAAACGCTCGAACCAACTGAGCTATCCTCAGCACCCGGGCCAACACTTGAACCAGTCTAGCCACTGGGTGTGGGAGAGGAAGAAGGAGAGAAAGGAGAGAGGGAGGGGGAGGGGAGCAGATGGTTGCTTCTCTTGTGTGGCCTGAACTGGCAATCAAACCTGGGACATCCATATGTTGTGCCAGTGCTCTATACACTGAGGCAACTAGCCAGGGTTCCTTTGGTTATTTTTATTGTTAATAGAAGACTTGAAGGAATAATCGACAATTAATGGTGATCAAACAAGTTTTTATATGTTGGGAAAGGGTTTATAGTACCTTTTGTATATATCTTTCGGCATTTTAGTACTTAAGTGAGTTAGTTTATTAAAGACATAATCAGCCCGGGCTGGGTAGTTCAGTTGGTTGAAGTGTTGTCCTGGTACACCAAGGTTGTGGGTTCAGTCCCCATTCAGGGCACATACAAGAATCATCCAGTTAATGCATAAATAAGTGGAACAACAAATCAATGTTTTTTCTCCTTCTCTCTCTTTCTACCCCCTCCCTTCCTCTCTCCCTCCCTCTCTTTACCCTTCTTTCCCTCCCTCTCTCTTCCTTCTCTCTCTCTCCCCCTCTTTCTCCCCTTCTCTCTTCCTCTCCCCATTCTTCCCCCTCCCTTCCTCTCTCTCTAAAATTAATAAATAAAAATATTAAAAAATAAAAGTAATATGTAAGACATAATCATATATAACTGAACATTTAGAAAAGTTATATATAAGAATTCAGAAAGTTACTTTAATTAATGATTTTAAGATGCAGACACTTCTTTGGCTGTCACAAGTGTTCAGGCCACATTTTTATAAGATGTGTGTTAGTGCTATGGGAGGAATTTAAAGATAAAAATAATTTCATGTAAATATTGATCAAGTACTATAATGTCATGATTAATAAAATGCTCACCTTGAGTATAATAGATAAACATTTAAAAATGTTTATGGTATTGATTTTAGAGAGGGGGGGATGAGAGAAGAAAAGAGATATAGGAACATTGATCTGCTCCTGTACGTGCCCTTACCAGGGATCAAACCGGCAACCTCTGTTCTTTGGGATGATGCTCTAACCAACTGAGCTATCTGGCTAGGGCTATAATAGATAGTTTTAAGGCTAGCTAATGATTGCGAAGTTTCAAAATATCTTTTTGTGTATATAACTGATTTGAATTAATAGTTTAATAAATTTTAAAAAGTTTTATTTATTGATTTTAGAGGAGAGAAAGGAAGAGAGAAACATCGATTTGTTCTACCCAACAATGCATTCATTGGTTGATTTTTGTATGTGCCCTGACCAGGGATTGAATCCATAACTTTAGTGTATCTGGATGATGCTGTAAGCAATTGAGCTACCTGGAAGGCTCATAGTTTTATCATTTTTAGGAATTTTTTCATGTCAGCCTGAACAAATTCATTGTCTTGGTCCCATGAGTCCCATCACAGTGGGCATATATAGTATCTGCCAGTATTGGCTGTGAATAAGTAAGAAAATAGATGAACATATGCAGTTTGTTAGACATTGTTAGAACATGAGGATTATTAATTTAGGTTCACCAAGGGGGAGTTATTTTCAGGTATTGCATCTGCCTTTGCACTATCCTCTCACTCTGGTTAGCTTCTTACAAATATATAGGTAGTACCCAGGACAAAATAAAAGGAAAATTAATTACTACAGAAATCAACTCCAGGAGTGGGTCCGAGACGGCACAGAGGTGGACGCTGAGCTGGCCCCTTCACAAAAATGCATCAAATGTATACTTACGTTAAGAGCAAAGTCTCCTGAAAGACAGTTGTGAGCCAACTGAACAGCCTTTGCACAACAGGCAAGAGTGAGTGATGGCACGGGGGGAGTTAGGGAAACACAGAGCCCTCCGGGAGCTGAGGGCACCCCAGGCGGAAGGAACTGGAGTGCCTCATTATTTTTTTTATTTTTATTTTTTTCATCTTTCTGAAGCTGGAAACAGGGAGAGACAGTCAGACAGACTCCCGCATGCGCCTGACCGGGATCCACCCGGCACGCCCACCAGGGGCGATGCTCTGCCCACCAGGGGGCGATGCTCTGCCCATCCTGGGCGTCACCATGTTGCGACCAGAGCCATTCTAGTGCCCGAGGCAGAGGCCACAGAGCCATCCCCAGCGCCCGGGCCATCTTTGCTCCAATGGAGCCCTGGCTGCGGGAGGGGAAGAGAGAGACAGAGAGGAAAGTGCGGCGGAGGGGTGGAGAAGCAAATGGGCGCTTCTCCTGTGTGCCCTGGCCGGGAATCGAACCCAGGTCCTCCGCACGCTAGGCCGACGCTCCACCGCTGAGCCAACTGGCCAGGGCTGGAGTGCCTCATTATTTACGATTCCCCTGAACCTGGCTAGCAGACAGGTGCTCCCTTCTACATGGTGCTGTCGCACATCCCAGACACCTGTACTGAGGGTGGGTCCAGCAGAAACAGGAGGGCACCCTAGTGTGTAAACAAGGGCCTCCTTCTGGAGAATGACCCATCAGGTGCAGCAGGGTTCTGCTTCATGCCCCCACCAGTCTGTGTGCTTAAGGGGCTCCTGTTCCTAAATAGAATGTGGAGTCAACAAACACTGCAGCACCTACCTGTCCAGAGAAAAGTACGGAGATAGTGGGTTGCTTCTGCAGGCTTGCTTGGGGCTCTCTCTTAAAAACTGGGCAAGCTAACAAAACAGTGCAGTACTATAATAGGATGTCTGGTCTAGAGAAAGTGTGGAGACAATGGGGCACTGCCACACACACAAGTGAGGCTGCCCAGCCTGAAGGGACTTAGAAAAACTTTGTGGTACCCACACTCCAGGCTGCCCCATCCTGAGTGAGTGGGGTGCTGCTGTGTGTGCACCTGTGTAAGAATTCTGCCCCTGCCCACACAGATTGTGCACATATTAGGCTGATCCACCTGGAGAAAGGTTGGAGCTGGGCAGCATGCAGACCAGCCCTGCCCAGACCCTACTACTCTGACCAAGGACAGTGACAGTAAGAACAGCACACAGGGCAGACCTGTGCATAGTGAGAGGGGTGCTGCTGTGTGCCCAGAGCGTTCAGAACTACTAAAGGTCTGTGTGCATACATAAGGATACCCCACCAGGAGAAAGGGTGAGTGAAACTAGAAAGGCACCCAGAGCATCCCCATAGACTTTACTCCGACTGCAGACAAAGCAATAGGACACTCAGGCAGGGCGCCCAGTGTAGCAAGAGGGGTCCTGCGGAGCTCGTGAGTTGCTGTACCACTGGCAGAGAGGCAGAAATAGCAAAGCACTGCTGTGTGTCCTTACGCAGGCCTGCCTTAGAGAAAGGGTGGTGCTAACAGGGCATTGAGATGCAGGCATGCAAAGTGGCCCTGCCGAGTGCCTGCCCTAACTGATAACTTCAGCAACTAGCCAAGCACAAGGGTGCTTTTTTTTTTTAAATTTTTTAAATTTTTTTATTTTTAAATTTAGTTTTTTTAGAGAGAGAGACAGAGAGAGAGCGAGAGAGAAGGGGGAGGAGCAGAAAGCATCAACTCCCATATGTGTCTTGACCAGGCAAGCCCAGGGTTTTGAACTGGCGACCTCAGCATTCCCAGGTCGGCACTTTATCCACTGTGCCACCACAGGTCAGGCACAAGGGTGCTTTTTTAGTGAATGAGGCATGGCCAAGTGTGCCAGGAGTTGTATGGCCCTGAAAGGGAGCAAAAATAGCAAGTGCTAAGGGATGCATGCACACAGGTAGGCCTGCCCCAACAGGTGAGGGGAGGAGGGAGGTGGTAGAGCCTTGAGTCTCAAGCTTGCAAAGAAACCCTTTCCAGACCCAGCTGGAAGCATAGACAGATAATGCGATAGGGCACTCCAAGAGCCTATGGAACAGTCCTGTTTGCATCAGGCAACCCCACGCAGGTTAGAAGGGCAAGGAAGCAAGCATACACCAGGCTACCACCACCCGAACACACTCCTCAGGCCAGGTGACATACCAGGCACTGCAAGCACCTGCCCTTACTACAAGCAGCCTGCCAGAACTATTCAGTGTTTGGTCTATGCAGAGCCTCTCTTTCAAGACTGGAAGAGATAGCTGTTCTACAACTGATAGAAACAAACATAGAAAATCAAGCAAAATGGTGACACTATGCCCCAAATGAAGGAAACAAGGAAAAACGCCCAGAGAAGAACACTGATGAAAGGGAGATAAATAATTTGCTTGATAAAGAATTCAGTGAACCAGTCATAAGGATGCCCAGCACCTTGAGAATACAATAGAGGAGACCAGAGAATGCTTCAACAGAGAGAGAGAAAATGTGCCCTTGCCAGATAGCTTGGTTGATTATAGTGTCGTCTCAAAGTGAAGAGCTAGAAAATGTAAAAAATGCTTCCCTGCTGAGTAGCCCACTCTCTGTATCACTAACTGCTTTACTAATAAAATAAACTCACTATCACTATAAATTAAAAAAAAAGAGAGAAGAAAACAGAAAAGAAACCAACCAGATGAATAATATAATAGCTGAAATGAAAAATACATTAGAAGGAATTGACAGATTAGTTAACACAGAAGAGTAGATTTATGACCTGGATGACAGAATAGTGGAAACAGAACAGTAAACCAAAAATGAGTTTAGTTTAAGAGATCTGGCACAACATGAAGCATTCTCATATTTGTACTATAGGGATTCCAGGAGAAGAGAGAGAGAAAGGGACAGAAAGAGTGTTTGTAGAAACAGTATCTGAAAACTTTGTAAATCTAGGGAAGAAAACACACATCCAGGTCCATGAAGCACAGAGAGATCCAAACAAGATGAACCCAAAGAGACCCACACCAAGATATATTCTAATTAAAATGGCAAAAGTTAAGAATAAAGAGTTGATCCTAAAGGCAGCAAGTATGAAAAATAGTCACATACATGGGAAACCCCATAGGCTGTCAGGCGATTTTTTAGAAGTGACTTTACAGGCCAGGTGGGAGTGGTGGGAGATATTTAAAGTACTCAGAAGAAAGGAATCTCTGTACATACTTTATCCAGCAACTTAATCATTTAGAATTAAAGGAGAGATATACTGCTCACAAAAATTAGGGGATATTTCAAAATGAGTGTGAAGCTATAAAATATCCCCTAATTTTGTGAGCAGTGTATAAAATGCCTAGGAGAAAACATAGGAAGTAAGCTTTTCGACATCAATTACTGTAATATCTTTTTGGATATGTCCCCTCAAGCAAGGGAAAACAGGCAAAATAAATAAGTGGGACTACGTCAAACTAAAAAGCTTCTGTACAGCTAAGGAAACCTTCAACAAAACAAAAGGGCAACCTGTTGAGTAGAATGTGTTTGCAAATGATATATCCAATAAGTGTTTGATATCCAAAATATATGAGAAACTCATACAATTCAATAACAAAAAATAAGCAGTTCAATCAAAAAATGGGCAGAGACCATGAAAAGACATTTCTCCAAAGAAGGCATACAGATGGCCAACAGATATAGGATAAGATACTCAACATCACTGATCATCAGAGAAATGCAGCTCAAAACAACGAGATACCACCTTGCAGTAGTCAGAATGTTCATTGTCCAAAAGTCAAAAATAATGTGTTGGCAAGGATGTAGGAAAAAAGGAACGCTTGTGCACTGTTGGTGGAATGGCAAACTGGTGTAGCCTCTGGAAAATCAAATGGTGTTTCCTCAAAAATAATTAAAATAGTTGCACCATATGACCCAGCAATTCCACTTCTGGGCATTTATCCAATGAAAATGAAAACTGCTCTGGCTGGTTGTCTCAGTGAATACAGCATCAGCCTATTGTGTGGACATCCTGAGTTCAATCGCCCATCAAGGCATACAGGAGAAACAACCATTTGCTTCTGCTTCTCTTCCCTTCCCTTTCTTCCTTCTCTCTTTCCTCTCCCTCTTCCCCTTTTGCCACCATTGGCTTGATTGGTTCAAGCGTTGGCCTCAGGTGCTGAAGATAGCTCGGTTGATTCCAGCTTTGGCCCCAGATGAATTGCCGGGTAGATCCTGGTTGGGGCACATGTGGGAGTCTTATCTCCCCACCTCTCACTTAAAAAAAAAATAAAACACTGATTGGAAGATATATGCACCCCTTTGTTCATTAAAGTTATTATTTACATTAGCCAACTTATGGGAGTAACCTAAGTGTCCATTAATAGGTGAGTGGATAAAGAAGATGTGGTGTGTATATGCAGTGGAACATTATACAGCATAAAAAAGAATGGAATCTTGCCATTTGTGACAATATGGGTGGAGAATGTTATGCCAAATGAAGTAAGGCAGAGCAAGACAGTACCATTTGGTTCACTTATATGTGGAATCTATAAACAACAAAACAAAAACAAACTTACAGAAGCAGAGACCAGAAGGGAGGGGGTGGGAGGACTGTTGAAAAGGGGAAAGTGGATATTGTGATAAGTTTACACAATGACAGATGATTATTCAAATTAGTGGGATGATCACATTGTAAGGCATAAAAATGATGAATTTCTATTTTAAAATTTTTATTTATTGATTTTAGAGAGAAAGGAAGGGAGGGAGGGAGGGGGAGAGACCCACACACAGAAACAGTGTGCTCTGACCATGGATCAAACCTGCAATCTTTGCTTATCGAATGATGAACTAACTTACCGAGCTATCCAGCCAGGGCAAGTTCCTATATTGTACACCTGAAATCAATAACCAATATAAATTGTATACCAACCATACGTAAATAAAAAAATACATTTAAAAATCATCTCCAAACATAGGTCCTTCTAGTAGGTTATCAGAAGAATACCACACTTTTGTCACTTGCTGTTATAGAGTTTATTAAAATATGTATTAGTAATTAGGACTATAGCCGGATTTACCCTTTAGTACATTCCTGATTATATAATTTTTAGTATTAGAGTCTTAAAACCTTTTAGATGGTTTAGAAGTTACTATAGTTTCCCTGGCTGAATAGCTCAGTTGGTTGGAGCATCATCCCGAAGTATAGAGGTTGCTGGTTCAATCCCCAGGCAGGGCACATACAGGAACAGCTGGATGATCCTGTCTCTCTCTTCCCCTACCTCTCTTGCTAAAATCAATAAATAAATTAATTAAAAAATTTATTATACTTGTGGCAAGGTAGTAACTCTTATTTAATATATGTCATATAATTAGATATATTTGATCATTTGTTCCCGTGACAAACTTTTTCAGTTTAATGAAATAAAACATTAGCTTTTAGTTAATTTTTTCCTGAACTAATTATTTTAAAATCTTATTTAACAACATGAGAAAAATAGTAGTTTTTCCCTTTTCCCTTTGTACTCTATGGGTCTGTCTCAAGAGCTTTTTGTAGTCAACTAGCATATTATATAAACCCACAGGCCACAGCTGCTTGGGCTCTATATTTAGTTCATTTGTTGATAAATGACTTCATTTTATTTGAGTCCTACATTATTCTGCATATCAGATTTTGTCCATGTGATACCTACATTCCTTTTCTTTATTTGAAAAAAAACTTTAACTTTTATACTTGACATTATCTGTTTATGTTTCAAGAGAGTAAAGGAAATCCTTCAAAAAGCAATCTAAAATGCTAAATATTTTATGATACTGGTTTCTAATAGCATAAGGCCTTTGCACAAATATTAGCCTCTGTTTGCAATGGAAAAAAATTAGTAATCGCTAAGTACAATTCATAGTTTTAAAGTTTGTTTTAATATAAAAATTTTGAGTAAATAATTTACCTGAATTTCAGAAACTATACAATTGCTATGCTAAATGACAGGTTCTGTGTTTAGAATTAGAAACAATATGAAATTTTTATCTGTAAACAAAGACTGGTATTAACGTTTTATTCGATGTTGACTGATGTTGGTTGATAAAAACAAATTAAACTGGACTTTATGTCAGTTAGATTCAAGAGTTAGAAGTGTTAGTAAATATATATTTTAACTTATTGATTTTAGAGCGGAAGGGGAGGGGAGAAAGGTGAGGGAGAAAGAGAGACATCAGTTTGTTGTTCCCCTTATTGATGCATTCACTGGTGACCCATGATCAAACCCACAACCTTGGTGGATCAGGACCACACACTAACCAACTGAGCTATTTGGCCAGGGCTAAGACTTAGTAAATAGTAAGGTAGATTGGTGAAATGTGGTATAGTCTTTAGTCAGGTACTGTTTTAATATGTATTATGATTGTGCATGGAAATAGTAGGGAACCATTATTATTTTTCAATGTTTTTTGCAGTTTATAGTTGAAAACATTGCCAAATCTGGCTTAGTTTATGAGTGAGGTTACTTATAAATCTGACTGAGCAATAAATGAAAGTGTCTTGTTCTTGATTGTTGTTTTTTTTACTTTTTGTTAAAAATTTATTGTATTTAAAAAATGAAAGCAGGATGTGGAAACTTACCAAATTAAATATTTTTGAGCTAATCACAGTAAGAACACACCTACCCCAGGTTCCAAGGTAAATGATTTGTATTTCAACACTGGTTCATGTGATATTTTATTTCTTTGAACTGTGCAACACAGAAATGTAGTAGGGATATCTTAAAATAGACAGGAGGACAGTGGCCAGAAATTGTTGACTACTATAGATGGTGAGGCTGTCTAGCTCTGTGGTGATATAAGCCACAAGTACATGCTAAGGGCATTGATTTGCTCAAGGTCAGCATGTTCTAAATTCAGCTGCTTGAGTATGGTTTCTGTCAAGAACACATAGGGCTCTTGAATGCATAAAAGGTTTTGGCAGCAGAAGGTGCTGTATTTATGAGGTGTGGTGGCAACATTCAGGTCATGAATATCTTTTTCTTTCTTCTTCTTTAAATACAGATTTTAGCCTGTGGTTCTGAGTCATTTCAGAACATAGAGACACAAACGTGGGCTGTAAAATAACCTGTATAGCAGTTGTATTCTTTGCTTCTGTACTAAGTAAATTAGTATTAATTGTTGTTGAAGTAAAAAATGCTTCCTATTTTGCAAGTAATAGCTGACAGACAGGCCTGTAATGGTGAATAACTAATTTAGGCTAATCAGCTTCTGTTTAGGGCATTCCCACTCCCTCATGCGTTTTTGATCCTTAAATTTCAAAGACAGTGTTCCTGTAATTAGGTAAAGGTACATAGAATGACTTAAAAAGTAATAACTAATATTTTATACAGGCTACTTTGTAATAAATAGAAGACCATGTATGATACTAAGTTTTTTCAAGTGATTTTACATATATTTTCTACTTTGTTTCTTATGTCTCATCCTTTTGAGTTAGGTAAGACAATTAATGGAATTCCTATTTAATAAGTAGAAACCTGAGGCTTATATCGGTCAGACAGGTCCAAATTCACACTCTTATTTTTGTTGAGCCCTTTTTGTGTGCTGGCACTGTGGTGTAGGTACTTGGGATACAGGTGATTAAAACGTGATTTCATCATTTAATGGAGGAGAAAAATAGTTTGTCTCAAAATGCTAGGGAGGTGTGTGCAGTGTCCTATGAGAACCCAGAGGAGGGCATTTAGCCTAATATGAGGGTTCAGAGATGACCCCTAAATGAGCCTCCAGAGTACGGGAGTTAGGATTGACTAGTTTTACAGAGTGTGTGTTCTCTGTCACTAATCCTCCCTTACCTAAAAAAAGCTCTGTTTTGGGCTGAAATTGGGCAATTTCTTCTCTGTATCTAAAAATAGTTTTTGTTTGGATATCTTAATTAGACAAATATAAGGTTGTCAACTGGTCTTGCTTTAGCAAAAGTTTTAATAGAAGGTTCTGAAAGTCTTTAATAAAGTGGTTTTCAGCACCATACATTGTGGTCACAGACATTGATTACTACATATATTATTAGGCCTTCAAATAACATTTTGGTAGAGCTCTTAAAGTTTTTTTTAAAATTTATTTATTGATTTTAGAGAAGAAGGGAGATAGAGAAAAACTTTGATTTGTTGTTCCACTTATTTATGCATTCATTGATAGATTCTTGTACATGTGATGACAGAGGATTGAACCTGTAACCTTGGCCTATTGGGTGATGCTCTAACCAGCTGAGCTGTCTGGCCAGTGTTTAAAGTTTATTCTTTAAACAGACTTATTGAAATAAAATTCACATACAATGAATTTCCCATTTAAAGTTTACAATTAAATGGCTTTTAGTATACTCATATTTGTATTTCATCACCGCAGTCAACGTTAGAACATTTTCCTTACCCCCAAAAGAACCCCACCCTTCTACTCCTGCACCCCTTGGCATCTTTCCCCAATCTCCCCATCCCCTTAGCCCTTGGCAATGAAAAATCTTTCTGTGTTTATAGGTTTGCATATACTGGACATTTTTTGGACATGTAATTGTATAATATGTGGTCCCTTTAGACTAGCTTTTTTTTTTTAAATTCATTTTGGAGAGGAGAGAGAGGGAGAGAGAGAGACAGAGAGAGAGAGGAGAGAGAGACAGGGGGGAGAAGCTGGAAGCATCAACTCCCATATGTGCCTTGACCAGGCAAGCCCAGGGTTTCGAACCAGTGACCTCAGCATTTCCAGGTCGACGCTTTATCCACTGCGCCACCACAGGTCAGGCCTAGACTAGCTTTTTCAGTTAGCTTATTTTCAAGGTTCATCCATGTTGTGTAGCATGTATCAATACTTCATTTCTTTTTGTTGCCAAATAACATTCCCTTATATCAGTGGTTCTCAAACTTTTTGAAGTCTGGGTGCATTTAAAATCCTATGAATAATTGTAGGCACACTATATACAAATTTCTGAGAAATATGTTATAATAATTAAGTCAAATATTAAAGAAAAAAAATAAGTCCAAGTGTGCTTTTATGGTAATTAAATGAAATAAATACGACAAAATTAAATTTATTCTGACATTAAAAATCATTTTTATGTTATGCTTTTTAGAATTCATAAAAAAGGGGTTAAAAAATTAAAAAATGACAGAAAAGTTATCTTTATATATATATATATATATATATATATATAGAGAGAGAGAGAGAGAGAGAGAGAGAGAGAGAGATAGATACATTCTTAGTAAGATTTAGTAAATTTGGCAGGTCCCAGCGGGAATGTGTTAAGTTTTTTCATTCTTGTGTTTATGAGAAACATGAGCCTGATGTGTCCTAGTGATTTCTTCAATGTTTGGGCATATATTTGAAAGGCAAACCCTCATTTCCTCATCAATAAATTGAAGAATTCCTCTCTTTTTACTCTTAATTGTATTGAGTGCAGAAAACCCCCACCATACATATCATCTTAACTTTACACCAAACAAAGGATAGAAGAAACTTGCCTCCAGTCTTTCTGGGGCACATGGGGGATAGTATAAACAATCCAGCACCACAGCTTAACAGCCTTATGCAACCTAATCAGACAAGTGAGGTGGGGGGTTGGGCAGACTGTCAGCTTACAGCCAATTCCTCACACCTCTGTCCCCTAAAAATCTAAACTCTAAAAACCCTGTTGGTTTTTTGGTCCCCAACAGGCACATATTTCTCTGGAATACCATAGGGCACACCTGGAAATCTTCTAGGGTACACCAGTGTGCCCTGGCACACACTTTGAGAACCACTGAATTAGATAAATGTACCACATTTTATGTACCCATTTAAAATTGTGTCAGTGAAAAGATACATGTATAGAAGACTGCATTATGGTCAGTGACTAAGGCTTTTATTCAAAATATTTTAGTGCGTATAAGTGTTAAAGTACTATGCTGGATTCTAGTTATACCTTGAGGAGCAGTAGTATACACCCTACTATTATAGTGCTTACATTGTAATGTATAGACAACCAAAAAGTAAAGTACTCTGATTGAAAAGACTAGGGGAGGAGAATAACAGGATAGACTTTTTTTTCCTTCTAATTTTTTTAAACTGAATTTATTCGGGTGATGCTAGTTAACATAATTATACTGGTTCCAGGTGCCCAATACTATCACAGATCTCTGTAAACTGCATTGTGTGTTCACTGCCCCCCTCCAGTCAAGTTGTCCTCCATCACTGTTTATTTTCCCCATATCCTCCTCTACCTTTTTAACTTTTTATATACTTTGAAATAGCTTGGTTTGTTACAGCAGTGTTTTTCAACCAGTGTGCCATGGCACATTAGTGTGCTGTGAGGCATGGTCAGGTGTGCCATGGGGAAATTAAACATGGGTCCCCAAACTATGGCCCGTGTGCCGGATACGGCCCATGGAGGCTATTTATCTGGCCCGCCGCCAGCCGCCTCCATCCGAACATAAACATTCCCCTCACAATCCCTCCAGCTATCAGCGACAGGAAGAGTGGAGGCACAGGGAACGCTCACTGACCAATCACCTTCTAGAATTCATCCCGACCACTAGTGATGAACCAATAGTAGGCCGCCTCTCATCCACACCCAGGAAGGTCCCTGCTCAGACTGCCCCGCACTTGTCATTATGTGGCCGCAGCGAGTAGTTGAAGCTGCTACTCCTCCCCATGGTCCCGATTTCTAATCCTGGTCAGGACTGGAGGTAAATGTTGCCACCACTAGATGAAGCCTCAGCCTCAGCTGGTTATGTCTATCCTGATGGTGTATATAGATATTTGACCTTTTTCTTTTTAAAAGAGGCCCCCGCAGAGGGTGATATACAATGCATCACAATGTTATCTATATTGTATATGACCTCCTGAAGGGTCGTCTTCTTAAAGAGCTCAAATCTCTATATACAACATCAAAACAGACAGAACCGAGGCCCCTGCACCCAGCTGACCATGGGATTTGAACCCACAACCTCAGGGAGAACTCTAGTATTTATCAGAATCCTTACCTAGAAAGCAAACTTTTCAATCTGACAGTAGAGATGCTCTGAGGACTTATGATGTTACACAAGTGCCCAACATTTTCTAAAATTGATTTTGTCCAGTCTCTATATATAGAGAGTATTTGCCAAATTGATTTGAACCCACAACCTTGATGAAAGCTCCAGTATCTATTAGTGGGACTGTATGTATGAGGGGATACATGGGACTGTATATATGAGGGGTTACATGGGACTGTATATATGAGGGATGATACATGGGACTGTATATATGAGGGATGATACATGGGACTGTATATATGAGGTTACATGGGACTGTATATATGAGGTTACATGGGTCTGTATATATGAGGTTACATGGGACTGTATGTATGAGGTTACGTGGGACTGTATATGAGGGGATGTTACGTGGGACTGTATTTATAAGGGAATGTTACATGCGACTGTATATATGAGGGATGTTACATAGGACTGTATATATGAGGGGGTTATCCTTTCTTATTTAACTTTTTTTAAATAAATGTAATTTATTTAAACTTTAAATAAATTCTAACAGTTAGAGTGTCATTTTGGTAGGTGGTGTGCCCCAGGATTTTGTAAATGTAAAAAATGTGCTGCAGCTCAAAAAAGGTTGAAAATCACTGTGTTAGAGCATTGTCCCGAAGTGCAGAGGTTGCTGGTTCGCTCCCCAGTCAGGGCACATACAGGAACAGATTGATGTTCCTGTCTCTCCCTATCTTTCCTCTTCTCTCTGTAAAAATAATAAAATAAAGATTTTAAATAAGTTAGAGCCCTGGCCAGTTGGCTCAGTGGTAGAGTGTCAGCCCGGAGTGTGGAAGTCCCAGGTTCAATTCCCTGTCAGAGCACATAGGATAAGTGCCCATCTGCTTCTCCACCCTTACCCCCTCCTTTCTCTCTATCTCTCTCTTCCCCTCCTGCAGCCAAGGTTCCATTGGAGCTAAGTTGGCCCAGGCGCTGAGGATGGCTCCATGGGCTCTGCCTCAGGCACTGGAATGGCTCGGGTTGCAATGGAGCAATGCCCCAGATGGGTCGAGCCTCACCGCCCCCCCTCCCGTGGGCATGCTGGGTGGATCCTGTTCGGGCGCATGCGGGTGTCTATCTGACTGCCTGCCCACTTCTAACTTCGGAAAAATACAAAAAAAAGTTGGAAATAATTTAGGCATACAAAAAAGTTGATAAAATAGTGTAAATTTTGTATGCCCTTCACTTAGATTCTTCAAATGTTTCAAATTTAAACATTTTACCAGCCTAAAGATAGTTTTATCACTATTCTTTCTCTATGTGTGTACACACACTCTTTTATTATAGAAGGCTATTTAGAAAATAAGATCCGGATGCTAGTGCCAGATGTGCTCATTAGTACTAGGGTGTTATCGCTTTTAGGACCTTTGAGTGGGACATTTAGGAAATGGGTGTGTGTAATTCTGTATCTCTCTGTTTATATAGATATAAAAACCATGGGCTCTTACTGACTTGTCCAATTCTAATACCTTAGTATTCATTCTATCATTTTTTATTTATTTATAGTCCCTTCTCTGACACTGAGAAACTTGGCTCTCATTATTACCACAATTTGTTACTTATTTGCTCAATTCTAGAATACATTTAAAGTAGTGGTTAACTTGTCAACTGGAACAGAACATTTATTTTTAGTTTTTAATCTTTTAGCCAGAGTTACTTAGGTAGTTCTTCTCTAAGCCTCCTCTCCCCTCACCTTCGGTGTGATGATGTTATATATTTAAAATATAAATAAGTTCATTTATTTGTATTATATTTTGGATCCCCAGGTGTTAATTTATTTATTTTAGTATGTGAAACATTACCATGGGTCTAAAAAAATCAAAGTTATACCAAAAGGTTATTTTAGAAGCATCACATCCCCCCAGCCTATCCATTTCACATCATTCCTATCTGTATTTGTTTCTGGTCTATTGTGTGTGTGTGTGTGTGTTTGTGTTTGTGTGTGTGTGTGTGTGTGTGTGTGTGTGTGTTTGGTGAGGAGTACAAATGAGCAGATAAATGTATTTTTTTTTTTCAATTCCCCTTCTTCCAAGAAAGATAACATATTATAGATAATGTTTGCTCTTGGCTACTTTCCCTTACAGTATTTCCTGGAAATACCTTCATGTAATTCATAGAGATATTTCTCATTCTGTTTTACTGCTGAATAGTACTTTATTGTGTGGATTACCATTGTTTATTTAACTAGTTCCCTAATTGATACAGTGTTTACAAATAATTGCAAAGAATAACTTTATGTGTATGTATTTTTGGAATTGTATTTTCAAGGTAGATTTCCAGAAGTGGAATTATTTAGTGTAAAGGTAAATGAATATGTAGTTTTGTTAAATATTGCCCAATTCCTTTTAGTATGAACTCTCCCAATTTCTGTTCCCACCTGCAATATATGATAGTGCCTATTTTCTTTATAACCCTGCCAATAGGATATGTTGTCATTCTTTAAACATTTTGCCAAACGGCAAACCCACTTAGGATTTTTGTTTTGTTTTGTTTTTGTATTTTTTCTGAAGTTGGAAACGGGGGGGGGGGGGGGGAGGCAGTCAGACTCCTGCATGCACCCGACTGGGATCCACCCGGCACACCCACCAGGGGGCGACGCTCTGCCCACCAGGGGGCGATGCTCTACCCATCCGGGGGCATCGCTATGTTGCGACCAGAGCCACTCCAGCGCCTGGGGCAGAGGCCACAGAGCCATCCCCAGCGCCCGGGCCATCTTTGCTCCAATGGTGCCTTGACTGCGGGAGGGGAAGAAAGGGACAGAGAGGAAGGAGAGGGGGAGGGGTGGAGAAGCAGATGGGTGCTTCTCCTGTGTGCCCTGGCCAGGAATCGAACCCGGGACTTCTGCACGCCAGGCCGACGCTCTACCACTGAGCCAACCGGCCAGGGCCTGTTTAGTTTTTTTAACTGAGAGGAGGGGAGGTAGTGAGAAAAACTCATGCATGTGTCCTTACCGGGATCCACCCGGCAACCCTGTCTGGGGCTGATGCTCAAGCACTGAGCTATTTTTAGATCCTGAAGCTGAAGCTTGGACCAGCCGAGCTATCCTCAGTGCCTGGGGCCACACTCAAATCAATGGAGCCACTGGCTGCAGAGGGGAAGAGAGAAGGAAAGGTAAAAGGGAGAGGAAGAGAAGCAGATGGTCACTTCTCCTATGGGCCCTGACCGAGAATTGAACCTGGAACATCCATATGCTGGGCTGGCGCTTTATCTACTGAGCCACCAGCCAGGGCCCCATTTAAGTCTTAATTAGCATGTCTTTTGTTATGAGTGAAGTTAAGCATCTCATATTTAAGGATCATTTAAAAATTGTGTGGGATGTTTGTGAATTACCTGTTAGTTTCCTTTGCCTCCCCTCCCCTCTCTTCCTCTCCCCTCCTCTCCCCTCCCCTCCCCTCTCCTCCCCATTTCATTTTTTGTATTTTTCTGAAGTGAGAAGCGAGGAGGCAGAGACACAGACTCCGGCATGCGACTGACCAGGATCCACCTGGCATACCCACTAGGGGGCGATGCTCTGCCTGTCTGGGGCGTTGCTCCATTGCAACCGGAGCCATTCTAGCACCTGAGACAGAGGCCATGGAACCATCCTCAGTGCCCGGGCTGACTTTGCTCCAATGGAGCCTTGGCTGTGGGAGGGAAAGAGAGAGCTAGGGAGGAAGGAGAGGGGGAAGGGTGGAGAAGCAGATGGGCACTTCTCCTATGTACCCTGGCCGGGAATTGAACCCAGGACATTCACACTTTGGGCCGACACTCTACCACTGAACCAACCGGGCAAGGCCTCCTTTGCCCATTTTTCTATCAAAAGCTTGGCCCAGACATGGAAACAACCAAAAAGCCCTTCAATAGAAGACTGGATAAAGAAGATGTGGCACATACACACTATGGAATACTACTCAGCCATAAGAAATGATGACATCGGATCATTTACAACAAAATGGTGGGAACTTGATAACATTATACGGAGTGAAATTAGTAAATCAGAAAAAACCAAGAACTACATGATTCCATACATTGGTGGGACATAAAAATGAGACTAAGAGACATGGACAAGAGTGTGGTGGTTGAGGGGGGGGGGGAAGGAGGGGAAGGGGGAGGGACACAATGAAAACTAGATAGAAGGTGACGGAGGACAATTTGACTTTGGGTGATGGGTATGCAACATAATTGAATGACAAGATAACCTGGACATGTTTTCTTTGAACATATGTACCCTGATTTATTGATGTCACCCCATTAAAATTAATAAAAATTAAAAAAAAAAAGTTTGGCCCTTTGTCTTTCAATATTTTTTTAATTTAAATGAGGGGACGGGAGATAGAGAGACAGACTCTTGCATTTTCCCTGACTGGAACCCCCCAGCAACAACTGTCTGGGGATGATGCTCTGCCCTTCTGGGGCCATGCTTGCAAGAGAGCTAATTTTAGCACCTGAGGCGGAGGATCTTCAAACTATCCTCAGCGTGCTGGGGCCGACATGTTTGAATCAATTGAGCCATGGCTGCTGGAGGGGAAGAGAGAAAGAGAAAGAGAGAGAAAAGGAAGAGAGGGATAGGTGGAGAAGCAGATGGCCACTTCCCCTGTGTGCCCTGACTGGGAATTGAACCTAGGACATCCACACACCGGGATGATGCTCTACCACTGAGCCAACTGGCCAGGGCCATTTGTTTCTCAGTTTTTATGTTTTCTTTATGTATAAGGAATGTTAGTCATGCATAACAATTTATTTTCATTTCTTCATTTTTATGGTATTTTTTGCCTTGTAAATTTTGTGTGTGTAATCAATATTAAAATTTTTATTTATTGATTTTATAGATGTGGGAAGTGAGATGTTTCAACTCATAGTTGCTTTACTTCAGTTGTTTATTGCTGTTTATTGTATGTGCCTTGAGCAGACAAACCCAAGGTTTCAAACTGGTGACCTCAGCATTCCAGGTCAACAATCTCACTGTGCCACTAGAGGCCAGGCCAATTTTATCAATCTTTATAGCCTCTGGATTTTACATTACATTTAGAATGCCTTTCCCCAGTCTGAGTTTAAAGAGGCATTCACTGTTTTCTCCTAGTATTTATTGAATTACATTTTAAACACTTAGATCTCTAATCCATTTTGGATTTATTCTTGTAATTGGTGTGAGGTGTGGATCTAATATTCTTTTTCCAAATAGCTAATCAGTTGTAGGGACCTACTTTAGATTGGGTACACAGGAAATAGCTGTAAGAACATGATATATTAAACTAAGACCTGAAGGGAGCCCACCACCCAGAGTGGGAGGGATGAGAGCCCTAACAAAGGAGAGAGCATGTATGCAGGCTCTGAGATTGGAAAAAGCTTGGTGTAAGGTAAGAAATCTGAGAGCCTGCCAGTGAGACTTAGGCCTAGTGGAGTGGCTAAAGTAGGTGTGACTTGAGGTTGGAAGGTGGCCACAACATGATTTGTTTATATAGTTCTGGCTGCTGTTTGGAGGTAGAAGGACAAGAATGAAAGCAGGAGTAGTTGAAAACCATTAGGAAGGAGGCACTAAGGTGAGCTACAGGGAAGAGGTGTTGGCAGTGGAAAGAAATGGATGGATTTGAGATACATTATGGTAGTAATGTTATTTTGATTTTACGAGAATTATTTTTTTTTCAGAGATAGATGCTTTGTTATGGTTGATGGTATTTGTTGACTTAAATTGTGTGTGAATTTAAACAAACACCTGACTTGTACAGCCTAAGTTTTCTTATTTGTCTGATAGGAATACCATTATGATTCTGAGTTAATCTATATCAGTATACTTTTGTATATATGCAAGGTGGGGCAAAAGTAGTTTCACATTTGTTCATGTGGAAAATAATACAATAATTAATAAATATACAAGAATAAACTCTTGTGTACTCACAATTGTAAACCTACGTTAGCCCCACGATATTCATGTATTTAACACTGTGTTAAAGTTCTGCATTACAAAACAATCAAGGAAAACAAAGGAACCTGGAAAACACTCTCCTAGTTGTAGTTTAGAATGGCTGAATCGGAAGTGAAATAAAGCCTTTAAAGATTTTTTTAAAGCTAAATTGTGATTTTTTTTAAAGGTAAATTATTTTAGAGTGATTTGTTTTATAATTCTTCCAATATAGATGTTAATGTTTGTTCCATAAAATGACAACATACCCTGTTGGCAAGGCTATATAAAAATAAGCACTTTCATATCCTTACCATATATTCAGATAACTAAATAAATAAGATCACAGAAGATACTCTGTTCTGCAGTTTGCTTTTGATTAACTATATCTGTAGACTTTTTCAATGTAAGTTTTTATAGATGAATCTTATTCTCTGAAACTATTTAAATAGAAATTTTATGTGTAAACTCCACTTAGAATAGATTAACTATAAATTGAACAGATCAACTGTAGAGACATATATAGGACAATACAGAAAATTTGGATGTTGGATAATAGGGATTTGTGGATTTTTTTAATGTATGATAATGGTATAGTGGTTATTATTATTTTTTAAATATCCCTTAGTGTTATATGTTGAAGTATTTATAAATGAAATTATATATCTGGGATTTTTTCACTACCACCATTTTGATAATTTTAGACAGTCTTTTTGTTGATACATTGGCAATTTTTGAAGTTGGATGATTGGTAGATCTTAGTTCAACTGTGTGTGTTTGATTTTCTGTATAATAAAAAGTAAATGAATATAGTTAAGTCTTAAATACTTTATAGTTCTTAATGTATAGGGATCTGAAAATCCATGGAATATGCTGATAGTTTCCTACAGTGTGCTTTTATGAAAAGCAGGATTTGGGGAGGAAATATAAACTTTAAAGTGTAAGATTCAAAATGTTTGTCTAATTAAATAGACTTGAAATGTGATCTTTTATGTCTTAGTTTATGTACTAAGCTTTCGTGAAGCCTTTTGATATGAATATATTTATATTTAGTTACAATGGTGACAAACTTACTTTACTTTCATGATTAATTCAATCAAATACTTTTAGATCAAGGTGACTAGCTAAAATGCATTCCATATTTTAATGGACTCCTCTATTGTTCTTTACTTTTTACTTAGTTTTAGTACATCTGTTATTTTTAAGAAGTGATAAATGGAAATCTTGAAATTGACCACTTTGAATATCTCATGTAGCACTTGTCCTCTTGTGACTGGCATACTTCACTTAGCATAGTGTCCTCAAGGTTCATTTATGTTGTAGCATGTAACAGGATTTCCTTCCTTTTTAAGCCTAAATATATTCCATTGTATGTATATATTACATTTTATTTATGCATTCATCTCTTGGTGGACATTTGGGTTGCTTCCACCGCCTGGCAATTGTGAATAGTGCTGCTGTCAACCTGAGTGTACAAGTAACTCCTCAAGACTCTGCTTTCAGTTCTTTTGGATATACACCCAGAACTGATTGCTGGATCACATGCTAGTTCTATTTTTTTTTAATGTTTACTTTATTGATTTGAGAGAGAGGGGAAGGGCGGAGAGAAAGAGAGAGGAACATCAATCCATTCCTGTATGCGCCCTGACTGGGGATTGAACTGGCAACCTCTGTACTTCTGGGCAATGCTTGAACCAACCAAGCCACTAGCAGCAGGAGGGGAAGAGGGAGGAGAGAGAAGCAGATGGTCACTTTTCATGTGTACCCTGGCTGGAAATTGAACCCGGGACATCCATACACCCAGCCTATGCTCTATCTACTGAGATACTGGCCAAGGCCTTCATTCTTTTCTGCATGTGGCTATCTAGTCTTTTCAACACCATTTAATGAGGACATTGTCCTCCCATTGAACTTGTTTTGGTACCCTTATTGAAGATTACTTGATTGTGTACTGGAGGATTTATTTTGGGGCTCCATATTGTTCTACTTGCCTGTCTTCATACCAATCATTATACACTATTTTGATTACTGTAGCTTTGTAATAGCCTTCGATATTGCGAAATGTAATCCTTCCAGTTTGTTCTTTTCTTAAAACAAACTGTTTTGGCTATTTGGAGTCCATTGAGTTTTGTTTTTTTTTTAATATCATTATTCCCCCCAAATTTGATGTCACATTGAGAATTTTTAAAGTTGAGGTATAATTAATATGTAATATTAGTTTTAGGTGTAAAACATAATGATTTGATATTTGCATATATTGGAAAGTGATCACATTAAGTTTAGGTAACATCTATCACTATATATAGTTTCAAAAATACACATTGAGAAAGTTAATGTTAAAATTACCTCTAATATATTTAAGAATGTAGCTTGACCAATGGGTTTGGTCAATATAGAATGTGTTTTGTTTGTGTTAAAATTTTGATTCATCTTCCCTTTTCAGTTTTATAGTGCAATTTACTTTCAGAATATCTTCTAAATGTGCTATGTATTTTTCATTCCTGTTTCTTTGTCTAGGCCTGAATACCCATGTCACTTTTTGGTATAAAATGGTATTAATTCTTCAAGGCTATCTTAGATATTACCTGCTGGATGAAGTCTTTTGTGAATTACCCTATTGTCACTCTTTCTGAGCTACACTTAACCACAGTAGTATATTTGCTTGTGGAAGTAGGCACTCGCTGAGCCTTATTCAGAAATGCTTATTCTTACTCTGAGTGACTAGAACATAGACTCATAAAATTTTAGAATTGGAAGGGACTTCCTTTTCATGATCAAATAATTTTTTAAAAGATTTATTTATTGATTTTATGGGGAGGCGGTGCAAGAAGTATCAATTCATAGTTGCTTTACTTTAGTTGTTCATTGCTTGCTTGTTGTATGTGCCTTGACTGGGCAAGCCCAGGGATTTGAACTGGTGATCTCAGCATTTTAGGTTGATGCTCTGTCCACTGCACCACCACAGGTCAGACAGAAGAACAGTTTTTAAACTTTCATTTTTTTTAATTGATGTGTAATTGACACACATTATATTAGTTTCAGGTGTACAACATAATGATTCAATATTTGTATATATTGCAAAATAAATGATCATTACAAAAAGCTAGTTAATATCCATTACCATACATGGTTACAGAATTTATTTCCTTGTGATAGGAACTTTTAAGACTCTTATTTTCTTAGAAATGTTTAATCATGCAATATTATATTATTAACTGTAGTCACCAGGACTTCCTTAATTTATAACTGGAAGTTTCTACCTTTGGATTTCCTTTATCCATTTTGCCCACTCCTTTTCCCCCACCTCTGGCAACCATCAATCTGTTCTCTATCTATCTGCTTGGTTTTTGGAAAGGAGGTTATTATTATTATTTTTTTAATTAAGTGAGAGGAGGGGACATTGTGAGACAGACTCCCACATGTACCTGACCAGGATCCACCGGGCAACCCCTATCTGGGGCTGATGCTTGAATCAATCAAGCTATCTTCAGTGCCTGAGGCCGCCACTCAAACCAACGAAGCTTTCCTCAGCACCTGGGGCCTATGCTCCAATCCATCTAGCCACTGGCTGCAGGAGGGAAGAGGGAGAGAAAGGAAAGAGGGAAGGGGAGAGAAGTAGATAGTTGCTTCTTCTGTTTACCCTGACCAAGAATCAAGCCTGGGACATCCATACACAGGGCCAACACTCTATACACTGAGCCAACCAGCCAGGACTGCGAGTTTTGATGTTTTCTAGTATAGCCTCCTCCCCATGCATGTATTACTTTAATTATATTGTAATGTGTTTATTTGTCTATCCTCACCTTGAAGTCTTTTAGTATAAATCACAGGAGACTTCCCTTCTAGAACTGGGTGCTGCTTATACCCATGTGTACCAAGGTGTGGGGGAGTATTTGATATAATAGTAGATAATTTTGTGATGTTATATTTTTTGCGCTTTTTTTTTTAAATTGTGACAGAGACAGAGAGAGGGACAGATAGGGACAAACAGGTAGGGAGAGAGATGGGAAGCATCAGTTCTTCCTTGTGGTACCTTAGTTTCCCATTGATTGTTTTCTCATATGTGCCTTGATGGTGGGGTGGGATGCTACAGCAGACCAAGTGACCCCTTTCTCAAACCAGATGAGCAAGCTGGAGACCTTAGGGTTTTGAACCTGGGGCCTGTGCATCCCAGCCTGATGCTCTATCCAGTGTGCCACCGCCTGGTCAGGCTGGGATCATAAATTTAAAGAAACATATTAAATGCGTACATTATGAAATCAGGTACCTTTCTAGGACCATGAGTTTAGTCTTCTCTAGTTTTTTCTTTATGTCTATACTGTATTGGTATAAAATTTTGAGAATTACATGAAGTAACCCCCTTTTTGTTTCAGGCATCTTTCATTGTTAAAAAATTTATCCGTTGGTAACAATATATCTAATGTATCCTCAGCCCCATTCATATAAACCAGTGATTCTGCTGTGAGAAACCTGGTTATCAAGTAGATTAAGTGCATGTTTTATCTGAGAAACATAAATATATTTATGTTTAAAATAATGCAGTATTAAAACAAAGTGTGGTAGTATTTTGCTTAGAGACTGTCCTTGGGTTCTGTGCCATGGGACTGGACTGTACGGTAGTTTTAGACAAAGTCTCTTAAATACCTAAGGAACTAAACTTCTTAGAAAACAGGAGAGGAGAGGAAATACAACTACTATACTTTGCCATGCACTAAATTCTGCCCAGTGGAAGCAGCTTTGGGAGGTTATCTAGGACCCTTAGTTATAAAACCTGTAGCGCACACGTGCCAAGACACCTGTCACGGCTGATCTCCTTCCTCGTAATTCCTCCCTCATTTCCCTCCATCTTTACCGAAGTAAAATGAAAAGAAAAATGTTTTCCGTATAATAATTTCCCATATTTTAAAAGATCATACTTTATTCTCCCTGTTAACTCCTCTGAGATAATTTTTCATGTAGTTCTTGTTACATAAGGACAAACCGGTGTTTATGATTCAGCATATGACTTCAGTAATAGGAAGAAGAAGCAACATGAATAATGTGATGAACTTTGGGTGGAACCAGCAGACTAGGAGTTCTGAATTTTAGTCCTATTCTATTACTGGTTGACTTAGTATACAGGTAATGACTTGTGAGCAGGCAATTTAATTTTATATGTTTGTATATTAATGGGTTAAAGTTGGTTTATATGATCATCTCGCCTTATAGGTGTGATATTAGGTTATACTATAATAATAATAATAATACATAGAAATGACAAATAGTACTAGTCAGGAATAGGGCAAAAATACATCTGTAAAAGATTGGGCAAAAAATGAGTTTGTGAAAATTCTGTATATTTTAGAGGTGAAATATAGAATATATATGTAATGCCATATAAACTGAGCTGATTTATAATTTTATCAGGTTTGAATGACTATATTCTAGAATTGCTTATGACTATTAAATAGTTATTCGTTAAAAGGGAGACTTTCTGTGATTTTCTTTTACATTGAGTACAATTTTGTAATTTTAAAAGTTATCAGTGTTTTTTCTTGAACTATATAGCTTTGTCTTAATGGTGCATATGGTCTCATGAATGTACTGTAATAGAATGTAATGATATCATGGATTAGATGTCGGTCCTGACCTCACACACTTCAGAATGTATGTGTCCATTGGTGTCTGAGCCTTTAGCAGTTTTCCGTGAATGGAATTCAGCACCCAGGATGTTATTAACAGAATGCCTGCTGCCATGGAAAAGTGCCAGTTCAGTGGCCAGTGAATAATTTAGGCATCAGCTGGTGTGGTGAGATTGTATTACTTGGAGAGAATCTAATATGTGCTAAACCTTGACATTAAAAGAACAAATGTTTCTTTTGTGAAAAAACACCCAATTACAAAAAATTTTGAATATATACCAAAACCAGTGTACTAGATGAAAATGATATGAATCAACGTTTTGTTTATTTATTTATTTATTTATTTATTCATTTTTACAGAGACAGAGAGAGAGTCAGAGAGAGGGGATAGATAGGGACAGACAGACAGGAACAGAGATGAGAAGCATCAATCATCAGTTTTTCATTGTGACACCTTAGTTGTTCATTGATTGCTTTCTCATATGTGCCTTGACCGCGGGCCTTCAGCAAACCGAGGAACCCCTTGCTTGAGCCAGCGACCTTGGGTCCAAGCTGGTGAGCTTTTGCTCAAACCAGATGAACCCGTACTCAAGCTGGCGACCTTGGGGTCTCAAACTTGGGCCCTCCACATCCCAGTCCGATGCTCTATCCACTGCGCCACTGCCTGGTCAGGCTGAATTAATGTTTTAAAAATTCTGATAGTAATGAATGCTCAATGATATAATAGAGAAGGCTATGAAGTAAAACAGGAATAATTTCCCCTTTATATTGTGGCTGTGTTTTACAATCTTTTATAATGTATTTTATTCTTTGTTTAAATAGCCTTCCTGATGTGCATTTTATTTGTGTTCTAATAATGCACAGGGAACCTTCTTGTATGTCCTTGGACACTTGTAGGTACATTTTCACAGTATTTCCCGGAGAATTGTTGGGTCAAAGATATGTGCATTTTGCTAATGGGTGCTGCCACGGTTTCTTCTAAAATGTACTATTCCAATTTATAGTTTCATCAGTAGTGTGTGAAAATGTCCTCTTCTTCACATTGTTTTCATTACAACGATATTTCTGGTCTTTTAAATTGTTGACTTCAAGCAAAAAACAAAATCAAGTTTTAAGTTTTTCATCACTGTGTATTGCATTTAAAAAAAATTTTATTGGGCCCTGGCCAGTTGGCTCAGTGGTAGAGCGTCGGCCTGGCGTGCGGAAGTCCCAGGTTCGATTCCCGGCCAGGGCACACAGGAGAGGCACCCATCTGCTTCTTCACCACTTCCCCTCTCCTTCCTCTCTCTCTCTTCCCCTCCTGCAGCCAAGGCTCCATTGGAGCAAAGATGCCCGGGCGCTGAGGATGGCTCTGTGGCCTCTGCCTCAGGCACTAGGATGGCTCTGGATGCAACAGAGCGACGCCCCAGAGGGGCATAGCATCTTCCCCTGGTGGGCATGCCGGGTGGATCCCGGTTGGGCGCATGCGGGAGTCTGTCTGACTGCCTCCCCGTTTCCAGCTTCAGAAAAATACAAAAAAAAAAATTTTTTTTATTGAATTTATTGGGATGACATTGGTTAATAAAATTACATAGGTTTCAAGCATACAGTTTTATAATACAGCATCGGTATATTGTGTTGTGTTCATCACCCAAAGTCAAGTCTCCTTCCATTGCTATTTATCTCCCCTTTACCCTCTTCTACGTCCCCTCACCCTGCACTACATTCTAAAAGATTAGAAAAAGATCCATTTCCCCCCTTATTCAGTCTTGGAAACTGAGTTCTTTGGCTTGACTCTTTTTTTAGTGTATATTTAATCAACGTGTGACCAAATACTATAGATTTTACCTCTGACATATCTTCACGTGAAATTTTGCCATACCGTCTCACTTCCTTATTTTGGACTTCTGTACTTGCTGGGAGATTTTTACTACTTTGCTCTTTCGTACCCCTTCAGTTTCTTAAAGAGTGTACTTATCAGCAAATATCACAAACTAATGACCTCTTGGAATCAAGATTATGGCATATTTTGGATCTTGAATTGGAAAGAGCTGACAAAGTTAATAAAAAAAATAGATTAGGATACTTAAAAAATGTGAGTAGAATGTTGTGCTTAGGAAGCATTTAGTAACTTCAATAGGTTTTATCGTTCATCCCCTGATAGCATGAGCTCTGTATCCCTTGTTCTTATGTCAGGAATATATGAATGTTACCTCTTTTGGGTAGGGAGTTCCTGATGTTATTACACCAAAATGTTCCCTAGTGTTGTAAATGTGGTGTTTTGTTTTTCTTCCCTTCTTCAAAGCTAAATTAATCATCAATAGTTCTCAAAGATAAAAGAGACATACACATAGATATTTAGTCTAATTTTATAGAAGAGGCAACTGAAATTCAGTATATTTAAATGAGAAGTGGCATAGCAACATGTATCAATCACATTTTTCTTTTTTGGTGAATTTATTATTTTTAAGGATTTTATTTATTGATTTTTGAGAGGGAGGGAGGGGAAAGAGGGAGTGAGATCATAGTTGCTTCAGTTGAGTTGTTCATTGATTGCTACTTGTATATGTGCCTTGACTGGGCAACCCTGGGGTTTGAAACCTGTGACCTCAGCACTCCAGGTAGATGCTCTATCATCTGCACCACCACAGGGAAGGTAATGCTGAATTTATTATTTTATTTTATTTTTCAATTACAATTTACATCCAGTATTGTTTGTATTAGTTTTAGGTATACAGCCTAGTGTAGAGGTCCCCAAACTGCGGCCCCCTGAGGCCATTTATCCGGCCCCCGCCGCACTTCTGGAAGGGGCACCTCTTTCATTGGTGGTCAGTGAGAGGAGCACAGGAGCAACAAGGTAATAGTGTCCTATAGTTGTTCCTTGGTGGCCTGCGTTGGGTAGATGTGCTGCTCTTACTCTTCGGAGGAGAACCTTTGAATGCTTACAAAAAGTAGTTGAATTTTTGTTAATAAAGGTTAATGCACCCTTTGGGGGGGGGTAAACTATTTTATTGAAGGATAAGTAGTATAAGTATACAGATTTTAAGTTTACAGCTTGATAAGTTACAATATGAATTAATCCATATAACCACTACCCAACTCAAGCTTATTAACTAACTGAATGTTCTAATTTGTGAAATTTCTTTTGCCTAATTTTCTATTTTCTTGGCTGCCTTATTGTTCATTTATGGTTTTTAAAGTGTGTATTTTCAGTATGAAACCTTTTGTAGAAGTATCTTTATTCATTCTGTGGCTTGCTTTTTTTTTTTTTTTGTTTCGTTTTTTGTATTTTTCTGAAGCTGGAAACGGGGAGGCAGTCAGACAGACTCCCGCATGCGCCAGACCGGGATCCACCTGGCATGCCCACCAGAAGGCGATGCTGCCCATCTGGGGCATCGCTCTGTCGCGACCAGAGCCACTCTAGTGCCTGGGGCAGAGGCCAAGGAGCCATCCCCAACGCCCCGGCCATCTTTTGCTCCAATGGAGCCTCGGCTGCGGGAGGGGAAGAGAGAGACAGAGAGGAAGGAGAAGGGGAGGGGTGGAGAAGCAGATGGGCACCTCTCCTGTGTGCCCTGGCCGGGAATCGAACCCGGGACTTCCGCACACCAGGCTGACGCTCTACCACTGAGCCAACCAGCCAGGGCCAGGCTTGCTTTTTTAAATTATTTTTCACATAATAGCTGACTTATGTGGCCCTGGCCAGGTAGCTCAGTTGGCTAGAGTGTCATCCCAGTACACCAAGGTTGTGGGTTTGATCCTCGGTCAGGGCAACAAATGCTTAAATAAGTGAAACAACAAATTGTTCTCTCTCTCTTCCCCTTTCTCCCTCTCTAAAATCAATAAATTGAAAAAAATTTTGAAAAAATAATAAAAGTGGGCTTAGATGATATGTGGGCTAATTTGATACATGTTTTTATTTTATTTTATTTTTTATTTAAAAATTTTTTTTTTTACAGAAACAGTCAGAGAGAGGGATAGATAGGGGCAGACAGACAGGAATGGAGAGAGATGAGAAGTATCAATCATCAGTTTTTCATTGCGACACCTTAGTTGTTCACTGATTGCCCTCTCATATGTGCCTTGACCGTGAGGCTACAGCCGACCGAGTAACCCCTTGCTCAAGCAGAGACCTTGGGTCCAAGCTGGTGAGCTTTGCTCAAACCAGATGAGCCCGCACTCAAGCTGCTGACCTCGGGGTCTCGAACCTGGGTCATCCGCATCCCAGTCCGACACTCTATCCACTGCGCCACTGCCTGGTCAGGCTACATGTTTTTATTTTAATGTTTAATATTTAACATATTTTTCAAAAGTTTCATTTTTGATTGACACCATTTGTATCCTCTTAAGAAATCATTGGGCCTGACCAGGCGGTGGCACAGTGGATAGAGCGTCGGACTGGGATGTGGATGACCCAGGTTCGAGACCCCGAGGTCACCAGCTTGAGCGCGGGTTCATCTGGTTTGAGCAAAAAGCCCACCAGCTTGAACCCAAGGTTGCTGGCTCCAGCAAGGGGTTACTCGGTCTGCTGAAGGCCCGCAGTCAAGGCACATATGAGAAAGCAGTCAATGAACAAGTAAGGTGTTGCAACGTGCAACGAAAAACTAAATGATTGATGCTTCTCATCTCTCTCTGTTCCTGTCTGTCTGTCCCTGTCTATCCCTCTCTCTGACTCACTCTCTGTCTCTGTAAAAATAAATAAATTAATTAATTTAAAAAAAAAAAGATATCATTGGCCTTGGCCCATTGGCTTAGCAGTCTACTGTTGGCCCAGTGTATGGAAGTCCTGGGTTTGATTCCCAGTCAGGGCACACAGGAGAAGCAGCCATATGCTGCTACACTCCTCCCCCTTCTCTCTCTCTTTCTCTTTCTTTTCCTTTTCCTCTCTCATAGCCATGGCTGGAATGGTTCAAGCAACATTGGCCCCAGGTGCTGAGGATGGCTCTGTGGCCTTGCCTCAGGTGTTAAAATAGTTTGGTTGCTGAGCAATGGAATAGTGGCCCCAGATGGAAAGACCATCATCCTGGTAGGGGGCTTGCTGAGTGGGGCTCATGTGGGATTTTTTTCTGCCTTTCTGCCTCTCACTTAAAAAAAAAACAAAAAAAACTTCACCTACGGTAGTGTCATTAAGTTGTTTTTCTAGTTTTATGTTTTCTTATTGTTTTACCTTTGATGTTTAGATCTGCTGTCCATCTGGAATTGTTTTTTGTGTGTGGTATAAGGTAGGGATTAAGGCATATTTCCCCTCGTGTGGAAGTCCCTGCGCACCATATATGTATTTATTATTTCACTGCACAGTGGTGACAACTTTGTCAAACTAGGTGACTAATGTTAAAGGATTGTACAGAGAACATGAGTATACCTACTACCTGGATTCTACAGTTAACATTTTGCTACATTGGGCTTATCATGGATATCTATCTTTTTCCCCCCACTGATTTGAGAGAGAGATAAAGGGAGAGAGGAGAAAGGGAGAGAGAGAAAGAAGCATCAACTCTCTGTTCTACTTAGTTCCATTTAGTTGTACACTCATTGGCTGTTTTTTATACATGCTCTGACCAGGGATGAAATTGCAACCTCGGTGTGCCAGGACGACACTCTATCCATTGTGCCACCTGGCCAGGGCATCATTTCACCTTTATATGATGAGGCAATCCAAATAAGTTGTAGATACCAGTATACTGTACCATGAAATACTTAAGCATGCCTTTCATAAGTACTTATGTTTGTTTGCTTGTTTGTTTGTTTTTTGTATTTTTTCTGAAGCTGAAAACGGGGAGAGACAGACAGACAGACTCCCACATGCGCCCGACCGGGATCCACCCGGCACGCCCACCGGGGGCGAAGCTCTGCCGCGACCAGAGCCACTCTAGCGCCTGGGGCAGAGGCCAAGGAGCCATCCTCAGCGCCCGGGCCATCTTTGCTCCAATGGAGCCTTGGCTGCGGGAGGGGAAGAGAGAGACAGAGAGGAAGGAGGGGGGGGTGGAGAAGCAAATGGGCGCTTCTCCTGTGTGCCCTGGCCGGGAATCGAACCCGGGTCCCCCGCACGCCAGGCCGACGCTCTACCGCTGAGCCAACCGGCCAGGGCCTGTTTGTTTTTTTGGAATTAAATTTTATATACAGTGAAATATAAGTTCAATGAGTTTTAACAAATGCCATACATCTCTATACTAAAGTTCTATCAAGATTTAACATTACCATCACCCTAGAAAGTTCTCTCGTAGCCTTTCCCATTCAGTTCTAGGCTGTCTTCCTCACCCCTTCCATACTTAACTACTGATCTGAGTTTTTCACCACAAATTAATTTTTTCTGTTCTAGAACTTCAAATAAATGGAATGATACAGCATGTACTCTTTTGTCAATGATTTATTTCTTTCAACATAATTTTGTGATTTGCTGATATTTTGTTTGTATCAGTAGATCAATTTTTTTCTTTATTGCTGAGTAATTTTTCTGGCATGAGATTTCCAGGCTTACCTTATACTTTTCATACTTCAGTCATGAAATCAGCCATTTCTCCAACGAGCCTTAGTGGGGGATGGTATCTAGAATTTGTTGTTTTAAATAGTAGATTCCAGTTTTATGGCGAAATTTCCTATCATTTCATCTACATTCTTAAACATTGGACATTGCTATGCAAGGAACTCTGGGTGATAGTATCTTGCTCCAGAGAAAACTTTTTTTATTCTGGGAGCCAGGTGGAGTAGGTAGATCATGTTTTTCCAAGTGAGGCTGGGCTATTTCAGTCTGCCCTTGTTCCTAGGGTGCAGGCCTCTTGGTTTCTGTTGAAAAGCCTGGAGTCTGCCAAGGCCCCTTTTCCTTGGCAGGTTCTGAATTCCAGTTTTTGTTTGCCCAGCCCAGTGGGACAGCTGCAGGCTCTAGGCCATTGCTTTCTTTTCGGCCTCTAGGCCTCACTGTCCATTGATGACTACCTCTAGGAAATGTAAGGCTCATATTAGTAAGTTTGCTTTTTGCTCTGGGATTTTGTTCCCTCAAGTCCTAGCTGTCTTGTCTGCTTTTTGATGACTTCACACAGCTTTTTTGTTGTTGTTGATAGACTTTATTTCTTAGAGCTGTTTTAGGTTTCCAGCTAAATTGAGCAGAAACCAGAGTTCCCATATCCCCTCTCCTTCCACACCATATATACAACTTGTCTCACTGTTGACATCCCATACCACAGTGGTGGATTTGTTATAATTCAAGTACTTATACTGACTTCATCATTATCACCCATAGGTCAATGTATTAATAGATATTTCTTGAAAAAACTGATAGTAGTAATATGTTTTCTAATGTACACTTTCAAAAATAAAGAGTAAGTTAGCATCACTCCTGTGGTGTTCTTGATGAAAATAGATAACTTGAACTTTCTTTTGAGGAAACATTAAACAGAAATTGAGGGACATTCTGTAAAATAATTGGTCTGTATTTTAAAAACATGATAGTGTAGTGAAAACCACAAAAATGTTGAAGAGCTATTCCAGATAAAGGAAACTGAAAAGTCGTGGCTCTGGGATTTATTTATTTAAAAAAAATTTTTGTTATAAGGGATGGCAGTGTTGGGACAGTTTGAAAAATCTGAATAATACTATTGTATGAATATTAATTTCCTGATTTTGACAAATATACTGTAGCTATGTAAGAGACTCTCCTTGTTTTTAGCAAGTACACACTGGATGAAGTTTTTTAAAGTAAAGGGATATAATATCTTCAACTTAACTTTCTAGTGATTCAGAAAAATTATATTTGTTTATGTATAGCAAAGAGATTAATACAGATGTGGTAAAAGTGAAAACATTTGGGAGATCTGGTTGAGGGTATCTAAAAATTCTTTGTACTAATTTTGCAATTTTTCTATAAATCTAAATTTATATTAATATAAAAAGTTATAAGAAAAAATAAGTATGAGAAAAATAGTAATGTGTGTGCCTAGCCGTTAAGAGATCATTTGACATTGAGAAATGGTATGCTCCTGAGCACCACCAGGCTATGTGAGAGGCCCCTGATGATTCAGTGCCTAATCTTCTACCTGCTTGTTAATGCATAGGCATGTGGTCATGTGATTCAGTAGTGCATTTGCCAGTAAGTAGTTCATAAAGTAGAAGTGATTTATCTCCATGGTGTCAAGGAGCGTGGCCTCTCACTCAGACTTTGTTCATAAGCCCTGCCACTCCCTCACTGAAAAACCGTGGAAATGTACTCCTGTGCTTGTTTCCTCATCTCTACAAGGAGATAATACAGTACCTACCCCAGAGGATTTTGTTAGCATTTCATGAAATAATGAAAAGAATATGACTTATTAGTAAGAGTTTAATAAACATTTTTTGTTATTTGAATAGTTATTATATGGTTATAAAATGGAATCATTTATTGCAATTAAATAACTTGTTGTCTAATTTAGTTTAAGGACACCTTATAGATTAGCAGCTTCTGTTGACATCTACTGATAATATATTGTAACTATAAATATATTTCATAGTAAAATAAATTGAAGAAATTCTGGACTGTTTCATACTTTCCTCCTAATCATTTACAGAATAGGAATAACAGCATATATCCTTGTTACCTCATACAATAGCACAGTGGTCCCCAACCTTTTTTGGGCCATGGACCGGTTTAATGTCAGAAAATATTTTCACAGACCGGCCTTTAGGGTGGGACGGATAAATGTATCACGTGACCGAGACAAGCGTCAAGAGCGAGTCTTAGACAGATGTAACAGAGGGAATCTGGGTCATTTTTTAAAACATCGTTCAGACTTAAATATAAATAAAACAGAAATAATGTAAGTTATTTATTCTTTCTCTGCGGACCGGTACCAAATGGCCCACGGACCGGTACCGGTTCGTGGCCTGGGGGTTGGGGACCACTGCAATAGCATACTTGAAAGGGTGGTAAAGCACAAATGCAATACAAATGTAAGATATTAACCATGTAGTTCATGTATATGATCTGTGATTTTTCTACATCTGATAGTTTATAAACCAACATGTAAAGAACAGACATATTTTTTCCCCCTCACAGATACTTTTCATATTGCCTTACCAATCCAGCTCTTGGTTTTTCTCTCTTGCTATATGTTAATAACAATTTTCTTAGAGTTTTCTCTTTTGTATAATGAGAATTTTGAGTGATCTTTGTAACTGTTGTTTGTATATAAACATGAAGTAAATAGAACTGTCTATAAATGAACTAAGTTCTCACTCCCATCTTTACAAAATATTAGCTATTGATTAATCTCATATGCAGATTATTGACCTATCCATTATTCTGGGCATAAGGCTCTAAGCTACACATTTCAATATTGGTAATACATATTAAATCTTTACTATCTCTTATCAGAGGATTTAACATTTAATAGGTTTTGAAAATATTATTACTGCTGTTCTTTGAACTGGGTGCTTTGATCTGGATTATTGTCCTACATACTCAGAAGATTAAGTAGCCTTGCAATAAGGATATTTTTAATTGTGATATTTTTAGCCTGTGACTCAAGTTACATTTGAATGAGTGTCTATTCTAAGAGTCTGCACTTTGATTACATTTCAACATGTTACTGAGTAGTTGCTGTTACAGTTATAAAAATACAATGTGTGAATATCTAGTATTTTGTATTGATGTTATTGCTTAAAGCAACACATATCACATTAAAAACAATTATAATTTAAAAAAGAAAAATATTTCTAGAAATGGTTGATTGTCTAATTTGAAAACTATTTGCCTTGCTAAGAGTGTTAAGGTTTTTTTTTTTTTTTTTTTTTTTGTGTGTGTGTGTGTGTGTGTGTGTGTGTGTGTGTGTTAGTTTTGTTTGTTAAAAAAACCCACAGGATTCTGCAAGATATTTGAAAAGATTAAGCTGATTAGCTAGAGAGAAACTCATATTTTAAGTCATCCTTCTGTTAAAGTTTCAGTTGTCAAAGTGTTCTTTAATATGTTTTAGTTGTGTTATCATTTGCAAGGATTCTTGGAGGTCCTCCAATGTAAGTTCCCCTGTTGTGTTTAGAAGAGCCTCCCCCCATGGTATCGTCTCCACACAGATAGAGCCTCTACGGGGACACCTCCAGGATTTCTCCCCCCTGGAGGCAGCGCGTTCCACATCAACAATTCTCACTAGAAAATACTCCTTGTAATTAAAGGAAATAAAGATTTACCTAAACCTGATCACTTAGTCTAATTTTATGACAGTCATATTAGAAAACATGAAATTCCTAAAAAAAAAAACCCCACATGTTTGACAATTTTTAAACATTAATATTTTATTATATAGTATGAGATGTTTGCTTTAGAAACAAATATTGTGGGAATGCATAGTTTAGCTCCTCCTTGTCAAGTTGATTACTCAAAAAGGTAATTGCAGGTAAAACTTGGGTGTGTATCCTTTCCAAGAGTTGCTGTGTTTGTACAAACACATGTTTACCAGTACCTACATTTTATAACCACTTTAGGTCTTTGCTGTCTTTTGTTAAGTATAGGGTTATGATTTGTTAGAATTTATTGAGTGCATGACGTTGAGTTGGTATTTATGAGTAATCACACCTACAGGCTAGTATATGGTCACATCCACTGTTGAGCTCATTTCCTAATTGCTTCTGTAAAAGAATGTCACACAGTCATCTTTAGGAACACAGTATCTGCCAAAATAAGAGCCTTATTTTAACTAAGAGGTATCTAGCAGATGTCTGTATATTTAATGTGAAAGATTATTTATAGTTAAGATGAGTAAATGCTTAAAGATCAGGAAAATGGCTTAGTAAAATGTCAACTAGGGTTCTTTTAACATAAGTATATTTATATTTCACACTTCCTGGTTAGTCTTAAAATCAAAGGTGTTATGTTTAAAAAGAAAAAGAACAACATAATGATAAGCATAGCCTCTGAGAGGGAGAACTTCAGCAAGAAGAGAGTCTGATAGTTTTAGTAATACTGGGAATTATTTTAAGGTGTAGTAGATAAAAGTGGATTCCAAGCTAAAAAACCTGGCTTTGAATCCTAGCTGCACCAGTACTTGCTCTGTGACCCTTAGGCAAATTACTTTACACTTGTATTTGTTTCTTTATCTACTACTGGATCAATATGAATATCAAATAGGTTAATATTTATAAAGCATTTAGAGGATTGCCCAGTTCACGGTGTTAGCTAACTGCTTTTGCTGTTATTATAGCTGTTGCTGTTCTAGCTTTTTTTAAAGGACTTTTACAGAATGAAAAATTGGTTTAAAAAATGGCAGCAAAATACTGTTTTCTTCTCGTTGTCCTAGAAAGCCAAAGACCAGTTAATCGAAAAAGCACATACTGATTTCTCATATTATAGAATTATTAGAAAACATAGGTTGGTTAGTATTTTCCTATTCTGTGGAAAATAAAACTGGTAGATAACTGTAATTGAATTGCTAAAAATGACTTTGGTGTCAGTTTTTAAGTTTTCTGACAGTTTGGCTTTCTATGTTTCTTTTGGTCACAGAATTTTATAATTTGAAGTGGTGTGTTATAGAGAAAGGCTTTTGGAATCAGGCACTTGAAATCTCAATTGTACCACTTTATGGATATTGTGGGCATTGTATCAGTTATCTGTTGCTGGTGAGAACCCCAAACTGAGTTGCTTCAGGAACAATGATTTACAATTTTTCATGATTCTGTGGGTTGGCTGAGGGGTTCTTCTGTTTTATGTGGAACATTTTATTTACTAGCATTTTTAATCTTGGAGTAGAAGAACAATTCAAAAATCTGTTTTCAGAACATGTTCTTTAAATGAGATAATGCATTAAAAGTTATTTCCATGATGTCTAGTCCATTGGTAAAGCTTAGTAAAATGTGTTTATTTTTATTATGTAGTTAAAACATTTTGATTGTCCCAAATGTGATGTGGCTAACACATAAAAGTCTCTTGGTTGGTTCATGTATTTAACTAAGATATTAGCATTCCTGAATGAAACACAAGGTGGGAGTGAAAGGATCAAGTCCTGCTGTCTCCTCTGTCTGGAACCTTCTCCTAAATAAGTGTCCGAGTTTTGAGGCAAGGTTATGGTTAGACACAGTAAGGATACCTGTGAGGGTGGATTAGAGCAAGCAAGTGAGAAAATACATGCAGGTAAGGGCTGAATCATACATGACCTTTGTTGCCCATTGTAAGGAATTTGACTTTATTGTGTGATAGGAAGCTATTGGGAGATTTTAAGAAGAGTGACGTGGTCTGATTTGTGTGTTAAATGGATCACTGACTGCTAAATTAAGAATAGATGGTAGAGAACAGGGGCAGAAGCAAGAGCAGTTAGTAAACTCTTGCAGTAATCCAGATGAGAGATGGTGGTGGCTTGGACGCGGGTGGTAGCAGTAAAGGTGGAGCAAAGTGGTCAAATTCTTGTTCTATTTTGAAGATAGACTCAATGGGATTTGTTGATAGATGTGAGAGAAAG
The DNA here is from genome assembly GCF_036850995.1 of Saccopteryx leptura. Classification (NCBI taxonomy): domain Eukaryota; kingdom Metazoa; phylum Chordata; class Mammalia; order Chiroptera; family Emballonuridae; genus Saccopteryx; species Saccopteryx leptura. Next base: position 28,946,159 of record NC_089503.1, on the reverse strand, counting down.
AGAAGAGTCAAATTTGACTTTCCCAAATAATGGGCCTGAGAAAGTAAAAGGATAGAATTTTTATTTCCTGAGATAGGGAGGCTGGGGGAGGAGTAGGTTGGGGGAATTTGGGAATTTGGAGTTATTTTTTTGTGTGTATGAGAGAGACAGAGAGAGGGACAGCTAGGGACAGACAGAAAGGGAGAGAGATGAGAAGCAGCAGTTCTTCGTTGTGGCACCTTAGTTGTTCATTGATTGCTTTCTCATATGTGACTTGACAAGGGGGGGGCTACAGCTGACCGAATGACCCCTTGCTCAAGCCAGCGACCTTGAGCCCAAGCTGGTGAGCCTTGCTCAAACCAGATGAGCCCGTGCTCAAGCTGGCGACCTCGGGGTTTCAAACCTGGGTTTCAAACCTGGGTCCTCCGTGTCCCAGTCCGAAGCTCTGTCCACTGCTCCACCGCCTGGTCAGGCAGTTCTTTTTTGAATTTGATCAAAATGAGGTTCTAATAGATACTCAAGGAGAGATGTTGAGTAGGCAGTTGGATGAGTAAGTCTGCAGTTAAGGAGAGAGGTCTAGGTTGAAGGTATACATCTGAGAGTCTTATGAATGGAGGTGGTATGTATTTAAAACTGTGATTGGATAAGATCACCTGCAGGGGTCCCCATACTTTTTACACAGGGGACCAGTTCACTGTCCCTCAAACCATTGGAGGGCCGCCACATACAGTGCTCCTCTCACTGACCACCAATGAAAGAGGTGCCCCTTCTGGAAGTGTGGTGGGGGGCCGGATAAATGGCCTCAGGGGGCCGCATGTGGCCCGCTGGCCGTAGTTTGGGGAAGCCTGAAAGGGAAACAAATGTACTTAGAGATGATAAACATCCAAAGATTGAGCCTTGTGGCACTCCAGAATGTAAAGGTTGTGGAAATGAGATGGAACCAGAAAGGAAATTGAGGGGGGCGTGCGAGTGAGGTAAAGAGAATAGAGAGATGTCCTGGAAGTCAAGTGCAGACAGTGTTTAAAGCAGGAGAGCATAATCAGCTGTGTCAATGCTGCAAATAAAGTAAATTGAGGATGTGATGATGCAGGGGCTGATGGTGACTTGACAAGAGCTATTTTTGTAGACTGATTTGAATGAGTTCAAGTTAGAGGCAGAATTGGAGGCATCTTTTCTACAGTGTTTGCAGGATGGACTGGTGTAAAGGGAACAGAAAGGGCTTATGGCTGAAGGAGAGTGTATAAACGAGTTTTTTTCCCCCCAAGATGGCAGGTGTGCAGTGGTCCTTTATATAAAGAGAATTGATGAGACAGAGTGGGAAATTGGTGGTATACTTCAGTAAGTGAACATGAATGCCTTAGCTAGAAGCACTGACTGATGCAAGTAGGCTAGTATATGTGGTGGTGAGAATGGAAAAGTTTCTTTCAAATTTCTTTTTTTTCTCTCAGTAAAGTAGGATGCAAGGGAGACAGTAATGAGGATGGAGGTAGAGGAGGTGGTTTGAAAAGAGAGGTATGAATTGGGAAAGTGGGAACATGAAAAAATTAGGGGGAATGTATATACTGTTTTGCATTTTACACATACTCTCTTACTTAGTCCTGAGTTTAGATAATCTTACGAGTATGTAAGGTTAGTAAAACCCTATTTTAAAAATGAAGCTACTGAGGCTCAGATAAATCACTTGCTGTTAGAGGTCGAGCTAGTTATCTCTTCTTTGTGTTTCAGATCTAGCACTGTTTCAATGGTTTAAGTATTGGAAATCAGTGTATCCTTACCAGACTCCACAATTTGTCTTCCTAGAGCTTTTCTGCATAGATTCCCAGTATTTTAGTATCAGTTCACCAGAACTCTGTCTTCTTTTGTATCATATTGTGAATATATAAGATTTTTTTTTTTTAAGTGAGAGGAGGTGAGACACACTCCTGCATGGTCCCAACCGGGATCCACCGACAAGCCACCTTCTGACAATGCTGTGCCCATCTAGGGATGTTGCTTGGCAACCAAGCTATTTTTAGCACCTGAGATGAGGCTCTAAAGAGTCATTCTCAGCACTGACCAACTTGCTCTTACCAATCAAGCCATGTCTGGGGGAGGGAGGGAGGCAGAGAGAGAGAGAGAGAGAGAGAGAGAGAGAGAGAGAAAGAGATAAGGGGGAAGGAGGGTAGAGAATCTGACCAGGAATCAAACTGGGGACATCCACACTCCAGGGCCAACACTCTACCATTGAGCCAACTAGCCAGTGCTGTGAATATATAAGATTAATAACTTAGTGTAACTTATGTTTTTTTCCTTTTTCTACACCACAGTTTAGCATTTGATTATACCTGAATATAATTCATGTATATACATCTACATAAATGCTTAAGTATTTTGTCAAAAGGATGAAAACCTTTTATAACTATGTTTTAAAGGTCTTCTCTGCCTTAAAGCATTTCCCCATAGCACTTAACTTATTAACAAATGCTTGTAGATTAAAGGTCCATTGAATCTTTTTTTAATTGATTTAAATTTATTGTGTTTACATAGATTCAAGTGTCCCCCATGTTCCCTCAACATTATTGAATCTTAATTATTAATCATTGCAGAGATGTTCAAGAGTAGAAGAGTCACTGAGCAGATCCCAAGTCTTTGATAGAAAACAACTTGTTTATGATCCCTGAACTTATTCTGATCAGAAGCGTTATAGGGAGGAGATGGAATAGTCTTCCCATTGGTCTGACTACTTGAGTTCTAGGGCTTTGGTTCTTATTCTTGGCTGTGTACTGAATTCGCCCCTGGAGCCTAAGCCCCATCCCCAGAGTTTTTGATTTGGTATGACCAGGAACAAGTGATTGTAATGTACAGCCGAGATTGAGAGCACTGCCTTAGGAGATAATGGCAATGAGTATCTCAATTAAAGAAATTAGCAGGTTTATTTTGTATAACTGTATATAGTAAGTATAGTGAGAGAGCCTGGGAGCAGTGCTATTCCAATAGTAATGAAGACCTACAGCTTATTGAGGAATTCAAACTGGGTCAAGTCTGGGAAAATGAGAGAATCAAAATAGATAATTATAATAATGGATTATAACCCATTGAATAGAATAGGAACCCAGCAATCACTTATATTCATATAAGCAAATAAGTTAATAAATTGAAAGTTTGATAAGGAAAGGATTATTCATATTGTCTCAAACTGAAACCTTATAAAATACTTAATTACAAAGGGGAAAGAAGGAACAAAACAGTGGAGATATCTAGTAGATACATTAAGCCAGTGTTCTCAACGTGTGCGCCAGAGCACACAGTGTGTCCTAGAAGATTTCCAGGTGCGCCCTATGGTATTCCAGAGAAATATGTGCCTGTTGGGGACCAAAAAACCAAAGGGTTTTTGGAGTTTAGATTTTAAGGGGACAGAGGTGTGGGGAATTGGCTGTAAGCTGACAGTCTGCCCAACCTCCCACCTCATTTGCCTGATTAGGTTGCGAAAGGCTGTTAAGCTGTGGTGCTGGATTGTTTACACTACCCCCTTGTTCCCCAGAAAGACTGGAGGCAAGTTTCTTCAATCTTTGTTTGGTGTAAAGTTAAGATGACATATATGGTGGGGGTTTTCTGCACTCAACACAGTTAAGAGTAAAAAGAGAGGAATTCTTCAATGTATTGATGAGGAAATGAGAGTTTGCCTTTCAAATATATGCACGAACATTGACAAAATTGTCAGGACACATCAGACTCATGTTTCTCATAAACACAAGAATGAAAACTTAATACATTCGCACCAGGACCTGCTGAATTTACTAAATCATGCTAAGACTGTATCTCTCTCTTTATAAAAACAACTTTTTTGTCGCCTTTTAATTTTTTTTTTTTTACAGGGACAGAGAGAGTCAGAGAGGGATAGACAAACAGGAACAGAGAGAGATGAGAAGCATCAATCATCAGTTTTTCGTTGTGACACTTTAGTTGTTCATTGATTGCTTTCTCATATGTGCCTTGACCATGGGCCTTCAGCAGTCCGGGTAACCCCTTGCTCGAGCCAGTGACCTTGGGTCCAATCAAGCTGGTGAGCTTTTCGCTCAAGCCAGATGAGCCCACACTCAAGCTGGCAACCTCGGGGTCTCGAACCTGGGTCTTTCCACGTCCCAGTCCGACGCTTTATCCACTGCGCCACCACCTGGTCAGGTCGCTTTTTTATTTTTTAACCCCCTTTTTTACGAATTCTAAAAAGTGTAACTCAAAAAATGTAACAAAAAATGTTTTTAATGTCAGAATAAATTTAATATGTATTTATTTCGTTTAATTACCATAAAAGCATGCTTGGACTTTTTTTTCCTTTAATATGTGACTTAATTATTATAACATATTTCTCAGAAATTTGTATATAGTACGCCTACAATTATTTGTAGGATTTTAAATGTGCCCCGACTTTAAAAAGTTTGAGAACCACTCCATTAAGCAATTATCAAAGTGAACATTATCAGTGATGGAACAAATCAAAATTGAATGCCACCTGATAGCATATAATGAGAAAACATCAACTCTGTAATATTCCTCTTAGAGATTTATAAATCAGGCCCTCTTTGGGTAGCTCAGTTGGGTTGGTTAGAGTGTTGTCCTGATATGCTAAGGGTGTGGGGTCGATCCCTGGTTTGGGCACATACAAGATACAACTAATGAATGCATAAATAAGGGGAACAACAAATCTGTGTGTGTGTCTCTCTCTCTTTCTCTCTCACCCTCCCCCCTTTTTCTCTCTCAGATCAATAGTAAAAAAGCTATGGCTCAGAGATTTATAACCTAGATATAATTATGAGGAAGCATGAGACAAATCCACATTGGGGGGACATTTTACAAATAACTGGTCTGTAACCATGGTCATAGAAATCAAGGAGAGACTTGAGGAACTATTCCATATTGAAAAAGACTAAAAGAGATTAAAGAAAAACCAAATGCAATGCATTATTCTGAATTGGATCCTTTTGCTCTAAAGGACATTAATGTAATTGGCAGAACTTTGAGTCTGAGGTTTAGATGTAGAGATGTGTCAGTGTTTGCTTCCTGATTGTATTGTAGTTATTTAGGAAAATATTCTTGTTTGTAGGAAATTCAAAGTATACAGTTATTTGGCAAGTTATTCTCAAGTGGTTCAGGAGAAAATTTCATTATATTTTTACCACTTCTCTGTAAGTTCAAGATTGTTTTAAAAATCGACAATACACACTCATGTATGGGCAAATGTAATATAACTGAATTGCACAGCTGTATGTGGAAGCCTCTCTTGGAAAGTTAATCTCATGGGAAAGTCATGTGAAGTAGAATATAATTTATCTGGGAATGATGTCTTTCATGGAATACATTTTTCAAATAATCAAAGCTCTTTAAGTACTGAAAAGCATTTTAACTGTTTTGATATATCCTCTACTTTTCTGCCCTTTAAAGCAGAGTACATTGAACTTGGTCTTGTCTTTTTTGGATGACTGATAGCCCTAATTATGTGAATATTATTGTGTTTTGAAATATTATCTAGGTCTAGATCCACTTCTAATCTTTGGGGCTTTATTTTGTTTCGGTCATATCTCTATGTCTGGTTTTTAGTTCTGTTAATGTCATAGTGCATTCATTTAACAGTTTGCCAGTTTTCTTGTGTTATTTCTAATCTGTTATAGTTGCAAAAACAAGTCTATGCTTTTTCCTTCTTAAATATCATGTTAATAAAACAAGGATTAAGTGTAGAGATTTTATAATAGTGATGTACTTACAGTACCTTTTAAGCTTAATTTAGGATTATGGCTAGGTTTCAAACAGTTTTGAAAAGTGAAGTTACTATAAATAGCAGGTGATTTTTCTGTCATTTTACTAACCTTTCTTGGAATGTCAGATGAAATCAGATACTTTTAAAGGAAAAGCACTCTGATTTAAAAAAATTTTTTTATTGCAGAGCTCCAGAGATTATATTGGGGTTGCCGTTTTGTGAAGCCATAGACATGTGGTCATTGGGATGCGTGATTGCAGAGTTATTCCTTGGATGGCCGCTCTACCCAGGAGCTTTGGAGTATGACCAGGTAACAGAACTGTCATGATAATCTAGTAGAATTGATAGATTGTAAAGAAAAGTAATAGATCAGTAAGAATGCATTTCTTTAGGTACACAATTCATATAAAAATCTTTTAAAAATAAAATGACAAAACCTGAGATCTTGTAGATTTTAAACTTAAGATCTCAGAACTATATTTTATTTCATAAACTCTTTTATTCCCTAGCTGGATAGTTTAGTGGGTTAAATCATTGTCCCCATATGCCAAGGTTGCAGGTTTGATCTCTGGTCAGGGCACATACAAGAATCGACCAATGAATGCACAAATAAGTGAAACAACAAGTCTGTGTCTGTCTGCCTCTCTCTCTCCCCCTCCCCCTTCCTCTCTCTTTCTCAAAACAAAACAAAACTTTTATAACATTAAGTAAATTTTATAAGCGAATTTACAATCCACAGGCCCACAAAACCAGTTTTGTAAAACTCTTAAGAGAATTTTTTGCTTTATTTTTATACTATAGACATATAAACGGCTGGGCTGTGTCCATTTAAATAATAGTGCTTTGCCAGGGTGACTTTGATGATGGATGAAATGTCAGCCTCTTCCAAGGAGTAGAAGGCATCATATAACTTTTGGTCTTACACCAGCGACCATTATTAGATTAAGTGCCTCAGTCACCTAAACCCACTTTAGTATTTTTAGCTGTTTTTGAATGGTGCTAAAAGTCTAGTTTACCATTATTTAAATGATTCTTGGTAGAATCCAGGAAATTACCTCTTTTGAAACTTCGCATGATAATTTTCAGGTATGCTCATTAGCCTCCTCTCAAGCTACTAGACAACATTGTTTGCTATTTTCTTTATTTTAAATATCAAGATTCTCTGTTGGAGAAATTGTTACCTTATTCACTATATTTTGAAAGTGTTTTTATTACATTTCCCTTACTAGAGAGCTATATATACTCATTTTATTGGAAAATTTTAGTCAAAGTTAACAAAATGGTCATTATTTTTCTGTAATTGGCTAATTGGATAAATATAATTTTTACTTAAATGATAAACTAACTTTTAGGCATAAAAAGTAGAAATTAGAACATTTTAAAGCATACATGATATTATTATAACAAAATTATTTCTGATTTTCAGGGCTTAGCATTCCATATCAAAAGGGATATGAGAGGAAGCTAATTTGGTGATATCTCTAGACCGTTTAATATTAATTATTAGATTAGATGTAACTATTAACATTAGTCTGTCACCTACTTTTAATGACTTTCTATCCATAAAATTCTTCAGGCTAGGGTTTCTATAGTCTCTGTCTTCCCCCCTCCATTCAGCATTCCTCTTAAAAGACAGTGTCTGTACAATTTTCTGTACATACTGGCTATCTTCAGCTTTTTCCCCATCCACTAACTGATGCAGGTGCTAAACTGTAGTTTTGAAAGAATTGATGATTTAGTTGGAGAGGCCCGTAATTGTTAGCTGCTGAAATACTGAGGTGCCAGTCAAACGCTAGGAACAGGCCTTTGACTTTGTATACAACTTCTGACGTGCAGACTACTCCGGAACAGGACACCACCTGGTGGCAGTTTCAGGTTGCTTTGTTATTATACTCGGGACTTGGATTTTACAATTCTAGTCTTGGACAATTGATGTTAGCGCTGAGAAGGACCCTACAGATTACCTAGTTACTGCCCCTTCCAGTTTTATAAAGGAGAGACCTGAGGCCCAGGAAAATGAAATGACTTGTTCAAAGTTACAGTGGTAATTTAAGACAAAGACCCTCCCAAAACTTAGTTTTTTTAAATTCTGTATTAGAATTTAGTCTGTTAATCTGAGCCATATCAACAGTATTGTCAGAATGAATATTAAATTCCAAAGGAGTACAGTAATTGTAAAAAGTTACAAGTATATAGCATTGCTAACTGCAGTTATCAATTTAGTGCTTTAAAAATTAATTTTCTAAAATATATCAATGCAAAAAAAGGAGTGTTGAACCTTATTTTGATTCCAGTTCTAGATTTTATACTCATTTCTTTTCTTTTTTTTAAGTGAGAGAGATGTGAGGGTACCAACAGACAGGAAGGAGAGAGATGAAAAGTATCAACTCATAGTTGTGGCACCTCAGCTGTTCATTGATTGCTTTCTCATATGTGCCTTGACCGGGGGCTCCAGCCAAGCCAGTGACCCCTTGCTCAAGCCAGCAACCTTGGGCTTCAAGCCAGTGACCATGGGGTCATGTCTATGCTCCCATGCTCAAGCCATGTGACCCCGTGCTCAAGCTAACAAGTCTGTGCTCAAGCCAGTGAGCTTGGGGTTTCAAACCTGGGTCCTCAGCGTCCCAAACTGACACTTTCCACTTTGCTTGCCACCACCTGGGCAGGCTATACTCATTTTCAAATATGATGTTTGCTATGTAGCCTTTGATAATGTCTATTTTCTTTTCTTTTTCTTTCTTTTTTGTATTTTTCTGAAGTTGGAAACAGGGAGGCAGTCAGACCGACTCCCGCATGCGCCCGACCGGGATCCACCCGGCATGCCCACCAGGGGCGATGCTCTGCCCCTCTGGGGCATCGCTCAGTTGTAACCAGAGCCATTCTAGCGCCTGAGGCAGAGGCCACAGAGCCATCCTCAGTGCCTGGGCCAACTTTGCTCCAATGGAGCCTTGGTTGCAGGAGGGGAAGAGAGAGACAGAGAGGAAGGAGAGGGTGAGGGGTGAAGAAGCAGATGGGAGCTTCTCCTGTGTGCCCTGGCCGGGAATCGAACCTGGGACTCCTGCACTCCAGGCCGACACTCTACCACTGAGCCAACTGGCCAGGGCTCAGTAATGTCTATTTTCAAGATTTTTTTTTTTTTACAGAGACAGAGAGAGAGAGAGTCAGAGAGAGGGATAGACAGGGACAGACAGACAGGAACGGAGAGATGAGAAGCGTCAATCATTAGTTTTTCGTTGCGCATTGCAACACCTTAATTGTTCATTGATTGCTTTCTTATACGTGCCTTGACCGTGGGCCTTCAGCAGACCGAGTAACCCCTTGCTCGAGCCAGCGACCTTGGGCTCAAGCTGGTGAGCTTTTGCTCAAACCAGATGAGCCCTCGCTCAAGCTGGCGACCTCGGGGTCTCGAACCTGGGTCTTCCGCATCCCAGTCCGTTGCTCTATCCACTGCCCCACCAACCAGTCAGGCTATTTTCAAGATTGAGAGAGTTTCCTTCTATTTCTAATTTTCAGTTTTATTTTTTAAATGCTGAATTGGTTTTGGACTCTCAAATGCTTTTAGGCATCTATTAAAATGCTCCCCCCTTTTTACCCCAACTTCCTTGATTATGATCATATAATTAGGATGTGAAAGGGCCATGCATAGTGTATGCCTCTCTCTGTGTCCGTTCCTATTCCAGTCATCAGCTGCCCTGTTGTACTTTGATACCCAGTTAGGGCGTTGTTGCTATATATTTTTAACTTACTCTTTTGTCTTACAATGGCAGTATAGTGGGCAATATTAATATTACTAAGTAATACTTAGTGAACTCTTTTATGTACCAGGAACTGTTCTTGACACTTTACATTAATGCTCACAATAACCCTGTGAAGTATATACTACTGTGGACTCTGTTTTACAAACGAGGAAACAATATTGTTAATATGTTTTATATCTAATCTTTAACCTTCTAATACAATACTGATTTTTAAAAAGAGGTGAAAAGAGTTAACAGTAGACCTATAATTATTATATGCTTAGAAGCCAAATGTAAGTCCAGGAAAAAAACATTCAAATTATTTTAATTCTTCATGATGGGGTTTTTGTTTTAGCCCTTTAATCATCTTTATCATCGCTTAAAGCCTTTCCAAGACAATTTCCTCTCTGAATTTCGGATTCTACAACGAGACACTGACCATATTGAGAATTTGTCACATTATGCAGTGTGTCCGTAAAGTCATGGTGCACTTTTGACTGGTCACAGGAAAGCAACAAAAGACGATAGAAATGTGAAATCTGCACCAAATAAAAGGAAAACTCTCCCAGTTTCATACCTATTCAGTGCAGTTCGATGTGGGCTCACGCACAGATTTTTTAGGGCTCCTTAGGTAGCTATCCTGTATGTATAGCCTCTACAGACTCATCACTGACTGATGGCCTACCAGAACGGGGTTTTTCCACCAAACTGCCGGTTTCCTTCAACTGCTTATCCCACCGAGTAACGTTATTCTTATGTAGTGGCGCTTCGTTATATACGCGCCAATATATTCACGTTGCATTTTGGTCACGGATTCGAATTTAGCAAGCCACAGAACACACTGAACTTTCCTCTGTACCGTCCACATCTCAACTGGCATGGCCGTGGGCTGCTCCACTGTATACACGGTGTTATGTCATCATCTGCACATGTGCACACGCTGCCACATCATCCTACAGAAACTGGGAGGGTTTTTCTTTTATTTGGTGCAGATTTCACATTTCTATCGTCTTTTGTTGCTTTCCTGTGACCAGTTAAAAGTGCACCATGACTTTATGGACACACTGTATTTTCTCATGCATGCGTTTTGTTTCCATTTATTTATACATGTGTTTAGCATGTGTTTTTAGAAAAGGCTGCACTGAGAATTGTTCCTATGCTTGGACCCCTTCCTGTCTTAATTGTAGAGATACTGTCTTACTAGTGTTCTTTGTACTAGATTTAACTTATATTCACCAGGGAAATATAAAAAAATGTGATAGGGAATTCAATAATATTTTTATGGATGGACAGACAATATTTTCTTGGTAAGTGTTGATCCTACAATATATTTGTTGGAGTTTAGACTCTTATCTAGAGCAGCAAAAAGCCTGTATTTATATTCAAATTATTATACTTGGTAATTTCAAATCATGTCTTAATAAAGTTCACTATTTCAACTCCAGGGTAGTGGTGGGAATCTTTAAAGGATTCTACTTTGTCAGGTATTCGAGTTGCAAAAGAGACCTACTCAGGGTGGCTGACGTTAATTTATATTTGTGTGGACTGTCAAAATAATTCAGGAGTGGAGCTGTAATATGACTAGATTTTGTGAAATCTGGGGTTATAGGTGCTTTTGAATTCAAGCCAACACTAGATGAATTACTAGGCATTGGTAGAACTTTGCTCTGGTGCTAGATCAGAAGTGTGAATTCACTGCTTTTCATAGTGCTTTTGTCTGTTCTGAATCTAACGTGCTACTCAGAATCCCTGCTCACTCTTCCCTTTGGTTGGTTAGCATGGCCATCTAACTCCAGCTCTATCGCTCTTCAGCTTATCCCCAAACAGTAATTAGTATTTCTTAGGTCACGTTCCTGATAATATAAATCTGACTTGCTTATTTCTATTTGAGTTCACAGGCAGATTTATGAATTAATCGCTTCTGAGTCAGGTTTCCACCTTTTACCCACTAGGGACAAGGAGGTCAAAGGGTGGGTCCCTTCTTATATTAAAGGTTATATATACCAGGGGTCCTCGGGTTATGACACAGTTCCTGTTCCTACAACAGTGACATAACCTGAATTTGGGTGTAAGCTGAAACACACCCTAACCTAACACAAGTGGAACACTTGTGCTTTTAACAGTCCAAAATGACGTAGGTAAGCGTACTAGGGGATGTTACTGTGTATTCTTCCGCTGTGTGCAGACAAACTAGTTCGCCCACGTAGTCCATAAGTACAATAGTAATGACTTAAGCCGAAACACTCAGGTCTCAATTTTTTAAAGTTTTTATGGAGTGAGCGTCGTAACCTCGAAGCATCACATGTCGAGACTGTCGTAACCCGAGGACCCATTGTGCATGGAACAATTTCTCTTCAAAAGAATAGACAGGCATTATGACCAAATATAAACTTACAAGTTCACTTGATACTTTTATTTGTTTTGGTATTTTCTTGGTGCCATACCAATATGTTAGGCACTCTAGTTTCTGCTCTTTTAGCACTTTATTTTCTTTTTCATAATGGCATTTCCTAGCTTAATTGCAGAGTATTGCTTAAATATTTATCTTTTCTTACTGAAATATATGCTTTTGAAGGTTGGCACCATCTTTTATTTATCTTCGTATCTTTAGGATCTGACACATAATATGCTCTGTGTATGTTTGTTGAATGCCTTTCCTACCATCTACGAGACTGATGCAGCACTCAGGGACTGAACTCTCAGTGCTTTTCTGTTTTCTGTTTCCATGAAACAAGGAGTTCAGCCACTTGGTGAATGTGGGGTGAGGGGAAGGTACCACACTTTGAAACTAATTTGCAAGGTTGTTATTTCATGTACAATTGGGGATACAAATATGGATAAACATAGAATCTGTTGTCAGGAGCTTCACAGTCTAGTAGGAGAAACAGACCTGTTACGAAATAATTGGAATATAGTGTTGTGGATGCATTAAAATTGTTATGTTCCAGGTGTGATGGTAGCCCAGAGGAAAAATGATCACCTGTTTGGAATGGTTAGGCATAGCTTTTTTTTTTTTTTTGTATTTTTCTGAAGCTGGAAACGTGGAGAGACAGTCAGAAATGACTCCCGCATGCGCCCGACCGGGATCCACCCGGCACGCCCACCAGTGGGTGACGCTCTTCCCACCAGGGGGCGATGCTCTGCCCCTCCGGGGCGTCGCTCTGTTGCAACCAGAGCCACTCTAGCCTCTGGGGCAGAGGCCAAGGAGCCACCCCCAGCGCCCAGGCCATCTTTGCTCCAATGGAGCATCAGCTGCAGGAGGGGAAGAGAGAGACAGAGAGGAAGGAGAGGGGGAGGGGTGGAGAAGCAGGTGGGCGCTTCTCTTGTGTGCCCTGGCCAGGAATCGAACCCGGGATTTCTGCACGCCAGGCCAACGCTCCACCACTGAGCCAACCGGCCAGGGCTAGGCATAGCTTTTTAAAGGAGACATTATTGAACTGAGTCTTGAAGAAGGAATAGTGAAAGTTTGTGACATGGGTTTGGTGAAGTGGGGGAGGATGCACAGGGAACTGGTAGGTAGGAGTGAGAGCAATCTAGGAAAGAGAAAGAAGCCCACGCAAAGTTAGTGTGGGTCAGAGTGTGTGAAGAGCAGAGACGAGGGAAAGGCTGGGGCCTGTGTGCCATGATTAGAAGATTGGAACCTTTCTGCAGGGAGCAGTTTATACAGCGTAGTGACAGATTTGCATTTCACCAAAATGGCTGTTAACAGTATGGATAATAATTGGGGTACTAGATGAGGTCATTAGGGAGGTATACTGAGTAGCAGGCTTATGAAATGGTATAACTCAGAATTGAAGAAGAGGTGAAATAGGAGTGAGAGGAGGGGCATTATGAAAAATACTAACGAGGTAAAATTGTTAGGGTTTTGGATGTTGGAGGAGGATGATGCGAGCGAGATACTTGTCTGGCATAAATTTTAGGTTTCTTATTTGTGTGGTTGAATTCATCAAATGGGGAAGACAAGAATATTAACAGATTTAAGGGAAAATCAGTTTTGAATATGTTCACTTTGAGATACCTGAAGGCTAGCTAGTTGGAGCTGAATCTACAGCTCCAGACCAAGAGGCAAATATTTAGATATAGATTGAGAGATAAAACTATGAGCACTTGGAGCTTATAAAGGGGAAGGAGACACGAAACTCTGGAACACAAAATCATATAAAGAACAAACCGAGGAAGGCAATTCAAGTGTCAAGAATTAGGAAGAGCCTGACCAGGCGGTGGCACAGTGGATAGAGTGTGGGACTAGGATATAGAGGACCCAGGTTTGAGACCCTGAAGTCGCCAGCTTGAGCACAGGCTCATCTGGTTTGAGCAAAGCTCACCAGCTTGAGCCCAAGGTCACTGGCTTGAGCAAGGGGTCACTCAATCTGCTGCAGCCCCCTGGTCAAAGCACATATGAGAAAGCAATCAATGAACAATTAGGGAACCGCAATGAAGAATTGATGTTTCTCATCTCTCTCCCCTCTGTCTGTCTGTCCCTCTCTTTGTCTCTGCACCACACACACACACACACACACACACACACACACACACACACACACACACAAAGCGGAAGAGAATCAGGAAAGAAATGATGTTGTCGGAATGGAAGGAACAGAGTATTTAAGTAAAAAGAACATAGCTAATAGTATCATAGTAGAATAAGGATTAATATGTGACTCTTAAATGTGTCAGTTATTAACAGGCCATTAGTTATCTTAGTAGCATATTATGGAAGCAATAGTAAAATTCAGATCATAGTGTGTTGAAGTGATAAGTAAAATATAGGCTACTATTTTAAGACTCTTAGGTGAATGAGAAAAGAGTTTTAAATTGTTAAGGGTATTTTGAGGGGAGATAGAAGTTATTAAGCCTTTTTGTAAATTGAGGGATAAAGATCTCAGAGAGTAAGAAATAGAAGATGCAGAAGAGGAGAGATTAATTGATAGAGCCGAGTCCCTGAGTTTCTTGTTGTTGTTTTTTAAAGATTTTATTTATTCACGAGAGGAGAAAGAGGGAAAGAAAGAGAGAGAAAGGGGAGAAGCAGGAAGCATCAACTCTCATATGTGCCTTGACTGGGCAAGCCCAGGGTTTTGAACCAGCAACCTCAGTGTTCCAGGTCGAGGCTTTATCCACTGTACCACCACAGATCAGGCCCAGAGTCCCTGAGTTTTGAAAAAAATAAGAACCCTGTGTTTCAAACACAGTTTAGAGGAGGTAAGCCTATTTTTATTCGCTTTGCTACCCAGCCATTAAATTGAGAGACAAATATTTGAGAGTCTACTGTGTATCAGACATTATTATGGGTGTATATTTAAGTAAACAAAACAAAGTCATTCCCTTCATGAAACTTAACATTCTAATGGAGAGTGGGGTAGGAAAACAAAGTAATCATACAGAATATCAGTTGGTAAAAGGCACAGAGGAGAAAAATACGACAGAGTAAGGAAGATGTGGGGTACCAAAGAGGAGAGAGCTTGTTATTTACTATTAGGTTATGGAAGGCCTCATGAGTAAGGTGACATTTGAGCTGAGAGCTGAAGGAAGTGAAGGATGACCCATAAAGATGCCTGGACAAAGAGTTCCAAACAGAAAGATGTTGAGTTAGAGGCCCTGAGACTGGGACTTTTCAGCATTCTGAGTGCTCATCTACACCTGCATCTTTGCCTCTATTGACTCAGCCAAGCCGGTGACATAGATGTGTTCCCTCCAGTGCTCCACAGTCATAATTCAACGAGTCTTTATTAATCTAAGCCTCTCTCAAATCCACTCCCTCCTCTATCCCTGCAGTCTCTCCTCTGGCCTTATCCTCTCACCATTCTTAGACATTACATTAAAAATGTAACTTGTCGATTTCCTGCCTAGATGTGGTTTCCCGTTATTATTACGTCCTGGAGTAGAATCTAAACTTCTTGTGGTACTGATAATTTTTTTGTCTTCTGGTTCAATTTCATCTCTTGTTGGTTTTCCTTCAGTAGACCTCTGTGCTTCTAGTCTTTGAATGTGTAGGCATTTTCTCCTAATTTTTCATATTTACACATTTTATAACCTTAACATAAATCATAATAGATTAGGTTTCCCCCACTCCTCCATGGCTAACCAAAGTCTTTATTTTTTCCATTTTGTTTTATTTATTTACTTTTTAATTTCTTATTGAATTTATGAAGTGACTTGGTTACTAAATTATATAGGTTTCAGGTATACAATTCTATAATATGTCATCTGTAAATTGCACGGTGTGTCCACCACCCCAATCAACTCTTACTTGTTTTTTAAGACCCAACTCGAGCATCACCTCTTCTGGAACTTTATGTGACTGTAATTATTTTAGGTATCCCATCTCTGCTTTCCATAAGGCATACATCTATTATGGTACTTCTTCTAACACTATATAATTGTTGACCTGTGTGTTTTCCGCAAGACTGAATTTCTTGAGGGGACAGACTATATTTTTTAATTCTTGACTTGATTCCTAGCATAGCATCTGATATATAATAGGTGTTCAGTTAATATCTGTTGCATGACAGAATAAACCCTTCTGTCTTATAAATTATTTTTCAGATTCGATACATTTCTCAGACTCAAGGTTTACCAGGAGAACAGTTGTTAAATGTGGGTACAAAATCCACAAGATTTTTTTGCAGAGAAACAGAAATTTCTCATTCCGGTTGGAGATTAAAGGTAATTCATTAAAAAAAATATTTAGAAAATGCTTTCTCAAGATACCTCATGTGCATGGATAATGCCCTCCATACTTATTTTTATTGCAGTTCTTTCTTCTTTTGAAGTTTTATTTTTGACACCATTTCCTCCCACCCCCCACCTTTTTTTGTTTGTTTTTTAAACAAGGAAAGCCATTTTTGAATGACTAGCTCATTCTTTAACCTGATAACAAAATCATTAGCTCATCATAAATGGCTTTAAAATTTTTATGTGTAGAATTACTTTTGTATTGTGTTTCATATTCTCTACCCAGTTCTACATTATTAAGCTTTATAGGACAGGGACTGAATCTAACCACTCAGTACATAACCCAAGTACCTAATTAATTCCCGGACCTTGGGGGAATCAATAAATCCTCAGTGATTAACTTTATAATTATTTTGTTTAAGGGGTTTGTTATATTTATGATTTTTTTACATGGACTAAGCTCTTCTCATTTTTTTGTACTTTTAAAAACTATATTTATGATTTTTTTCCCCCCACTGTGCAACTCACTTCAGTGCCTGCAGCCTATGGGCAGAGGCCAGGCAATTATTTATGATATTTTCAAACTACTACTTCCCTTAGAATATTCAATTTATTAGACTAAATTATGTCAGAATTAAAGCAATAAAGAATTTATAAATGATGGGTAATAATGTGTTGTTTTCTCTCTTTGCTGTATTCAATAAGACACTAGAAGAACATGAGGCAGAGACAGGAATGAAGTCTAAAGAAGCCAGAAAGTACATATTCAACAGTCTGGATGATATAGTGCATGTGAGTACATTTGTGAATCTGAATGCTGAAGGTGATGGATTTGATTGCCAAGGGTGCAAAACATGTTAATCATTTTCTAAATGGCTATAGAATGCTTGCTGTTTTTAACCTTTTTAGATGAAATTGATTCTAAGGTTTTAACCTTTCATGAAATTAATTGCATTTGTCTTTATTAAATATTTAATTTATCCTGTTCTTTAAAGAAATTTATTTTCTTTATAAAGGGAAAACCCTAGCAAATAAATTTCCTTATATAAGAAACGTGTATGTGTTTAGTGAAAAGGTTTTGTTTTTGTTTTTTTACTGATTTGAATGCTATTTGATACTTGAAAACATTTTAAGAATTTGTTAAATTCAATTGTTCTTTCTTGTTTCAAAATAACTCTAGTTCTTTATTCGTTTCCCGTGTATGGTGTATGGTATATATTTTTTTTAACTTTGAAACATTATTATATACTATGGCTTATTTTTATTTGATGACTTGAAATTTTTATTTTGCAGGTAAACACAGTGATGGATTTGGAAGGAAGTGATCTCTTGGCTGAGAAAGCTGATAGAAGAGAATTTGTTAATCTGTTAAAGAAAATGTTGCTGATTGATGCAGATTTAAGAATTAATCCAGTTGAAACTTTGAACCATCCTTTTGTTAACATGAAACATCTTCTAGATTTTCCTCATAGCAACCAGTATGTTACTTTAAAATCTTTTAAAACGATTCTGGAGAAATAATAATACTGCCTATAAAAAAATCACTGTATTTGAAAAATGATTCTTCATCATTAAATATAAGTGAGTCAAAAAAGGTCATGCTAACTTGGCCAAGGTCACATGGCCTAGTAAGTGGCAGAGTAGAACTAGAACACAAATCTCAATTGTATTCAAGTTCCTGAAAATGACTGAGTGCTTTTGTTTTTTGTGGGTTTTTTTTCTTTTTTTTTTTCTTTTCTGAAGCTGGAAACAGGGAGAGACAGTCAGACAGACTCCCGCATGCGTCCGACCGGGATCCACCCGGCACACCCACCATGGGGCGACGCTCTGCCCACCAGGGGGCGATGCTCTGCCCATCCTGGGGGTCGCCATGTTGCGACCATCCTGGGCGTCGCCATATTGCGACCAGAGCCACTCTAGCGCCTGGGGCAGAGGCCACAGAGCCATCCCCAGCGCCCGGGCCATCTTTGCTCCAATGGAGCCTTGGCTGCGGGAGGGGAAGAGAGAGACAGAGAGGAAGGCGCAGCGGAGGGGTGGAGAAGCAAATGGGCGCTTCTCCTATGTGCCCTGGCCGGGAATCGAACCCGGGTCCTCCGCACGCTAGGCCGACGCTCTACCGCTGAGCCAACCGGCCAGGGCCGTGCTTTTGTTTTTATATGACATTTTTACTTTACCAACCAGGCATATGTATACTAGATGGAAATGTTAACAGTTCTTTCTCTTTTGAGTCTCACAAACTCTATTTTCAATTTCCCTTTATGCTATTTGCTTTTCTCCTCTTCCCTCTTTCTCCTCTGTGTTGTGGAAAGAAAGGAGGTTTCTTTTTTAATGGAGTAGAAAAATGTATGCTCAAATTGAGAAGGCCTTATCAGAATTACCTTAGACCAATTGTGCAAATTCTTTGAATCCAAGACCTCTCTTCTATAGGCTGAAGGGAGAAAAGCAAATTACTTAAAACAGTTTCTTTTAATACTTCAAAAAGATGGTATGAAAAAGATATCGGATCGGAATAAACCAATGTCTGTTGTGTATAATCCTTAAAATTGGTATTTTTATAAAGTTGAACTTCTGTCTCTACCTCCCCACCACAACCACTTAAAAATGTCTAGTGGTTTCCATATATAACCACTTTGAAAATAACATGATAAATCCATAGTTGATACCATTAATTTAGGGTTGTGCTTAAGAAAAATAATTTAGGGTGGGGGAGTCATAAAATTATAATGTGCAATCAGAAAATACTCATAGATGCTTTGATGTCTTAAAAAATATTGCAGATATAAGATGCATTTTTGCTTGCTTTAAAATTCAATCTTGTAAAATTTCCTGGTAAAAACAGTATTGGAAATAAGCCAACTGAGTGCAAGAATCTTTTTCTTTTGGAAATAATTTTTAAATGGATATACATTAATTTTAAGCCACTCGAAACATTTAAAGTGATATCACAGTTACCTCTGCCTCTGCTTTTTTCCCCTGTTTGTTTTTTGCAGTGTCAAATCCTGTTTTCATATTATGGATATTTGTAAGTCCCACCCAAATTCATGTGACACAAATAATCACAATAAAACTTCACTTTTAAGACCTATTTCTTCAAACAGTACTACTAATCTGGCAGCAAATTTTACTAAAATTGGCACATTAAGAAGTCAGGTAAGAATTTAACAATTTATATTTTTTTATGATTGTTTGTTTTGCTTTTGAAGTATACAGAAGTTCCCACCCTCCCCGCCGGAATGGTATATAGAAGTCTCATGTCAGCAGTTAGAAGTTACAATGTTAGTGAGGTTTTCTATGGCTATTCTATTAAATCGCTGATATTTCAGGGTAACAGGTGAAGCATATCTCCCCAGATTCATTCTTTTCCTTTCCTCTTTCATTCTTTCAGTATCCTCTACCTGCCCTTCTGTGCTACAACTCTGAAAAGTAGAGTTCAGTAAAATCAGTTTCTGGACTCGTTTTTATTGTACAGTTTAAGAAATATGTTTTAATTCCATTTATAAAGCATGTGTGTAGCAATTAGAAGACTGCTCTGCATAATGCCACATGCATTGTTCATTCCAGGCATTGACCACATCTGCGCATTCAGTTGTGCACCATGGAATTCCTCTGCAGGCTGGAACTGCTCATTTCGGTTGTGGTGATGCTTTTCAGCAGACACTGATTATCTGTCCCCCAGCTATTCAAGGTATTCTTTCATTTAAATTATGCTTTGAATTTAGGCATGCATTATTTTTAAACAAAGTTTTAGGTATCTATTTATTAAATATACTGTATAGTTTTTCTACATTTGAATTTTAGCTGGTTAGTAGCCTGTAGACCAGTAATGTTCATTTCTTGACTGGAGCTCCAATGTAATTGTCATTTACAAGGGGTCAACTGACAGTTGTAGTTCTGTAGAGTCTAGCACGATAATACCACAGTAGAAATTAATGAGCTTGAAAAGCTATGGGTTGTCCTGTACTGATTATCACTGTTCCAGATGTTCAGGTAAGTACATATTCTATAATCACTAGGCATTGAAGTGACCAAGAGTTCACTTGTTTAAGTTCTGGTCAAAGGAGTGCTGTTGCAAATGTTATAGTCTCGTTCTTTACCCATACCTTAGTTTTCTTTTTCTTTTTTTCAAAGGATTGATTCTGACTAATCAGATTATGTCCCTTACTTAGATAAAAATAGTAAATTAAATCCTCAAGTGTGATGGTTGGTGGGGAGTACCTTTGAAGAGGCCATAAATTGTCAAATGGAAATTTCTTAGTGATTTTTAGAGGGTAGTGGCAGCAGACTAAATAAAATATCCAGAATAAAACCCTACTTCCTAGGCCTTTGCATAGCAGTTTGTTCTCGCTAAGATTTATCCTCTAGTTATATCTTAAAGCAAGAAGTGAATTACAAATGGGGCACTAACTGACTCTTTGAAACATGGTAGTAAATACTTTATATACGGTGTAAGTAAAAGAAGCTGGTGCTGAGACAGATGTAGTTCTATTTCTCCTATTTGCTGTGTTATCCTAGACCAGCAATTTCAACTGGTGTGTCACAAGAATTTTTAAAACGTGCAATACCTGACTATTTAGCCAGGGGCACTGACTTTTTCCCTCAGATTGTCAAATAAAAAAATGACAGCAGCCAACACAACAATAGCCATCTAGTATGAATGAATCAAAATCATACCTTTTTTTTCCAGATTGGCAAAAAATACAATTTTTGGTGTGCCACAGAAATTTAGTAATTATTTTATATGTGCCATGGGATGTAAAAGGTTGAAAACCGCTGTCCTAGCGATCTGTTAACCTGTTTCAGTCTTTGTCAAAGGAAACAGACTGAATAGATACTATCTTAGTTATTTCTAGCTCTTAATATTTGTGGATTCTGAAGGGTATTTGAAAATTTTATTTGATTTAAGGATTTTAGCAATTAAAATTTTTTTTTCTTTTAAATATCTACCACAATGCCTAACAGGGCTCCAAGAATATGTGTGTTGCCTTGACTGGCTAGTAACAAGAGATGAAAACGTCTTAGCCACTGCTGTCTCACTAGGGTAGCTCTACTTTCATCTTTTTTGTATATTGGGTTTTCGTGAAGGTTTCATTGAAAGAACGGTTTATGCCACTAAAAATATAAAAAATGACAACTCAGATGATTGATTCTCAAGATGAAATTGTGGTCCAATGGTGGTCTATACGTGTCTGTGACTGTGACCCAATGGCTGGTCCCTAATAAAAAATAGCCACATCATTATATTGTCAGCACTCTTAAAAGATGCTGTTATGTTTATTTGTTTTTTCCTCAACTGTTTATTATAAAAATTCTGAACATGTAAAAAAGTTCAAAAAATAATATAATGCCTTCTACCCTAGATTCAACAAGCGCTAACACTTTGCCATATTTGCTCTGTTATTACCCTTAGGAGCTAAAACAATTTTTTTCAATTACATTTGACATTCAGTATTATTTTATATTAGTATCAGGTGTGCAGCATAGCGGTTAAATAATCACATACTTTACAAAGTGTTCCCCCTGAAATTTCCAGTACCCGCCTGGTGTACCATACATAGTTATTGTGGTATTACTGACTATATCCCTGTGTTATACTTTACATCTAGACCATGACTCTTTTGTAACTACCAAGTCATACTTCTCAATCCCTCACCTTTTCCATCCAGTCCTTTCTGGCAGCCATCAGTTTGTTGTCTGTATTTGTGATTCTGGTTGTTGGTTTATTTGATTCCACATAGAGATGAAGTCATCTGGTATTTGTCTTTCCCTGCTGACTTACTTCACTTTGCATAGTGCCCTCCTTTTTAGGATTAACACTTAAAGTATATTCGTGCAATAAAAATGGTAAAGTTGCCCTGGCCGGTTGGTTCAGTGGTAGAGCGTCGGCCTGGCGTGCGGGAGTCCCGGGTTCGATTCCCGGCCAGGGCACACAGGAGAAGCGCCCATCGGCTTCTCCACCCCTCCCCCTCTCCTTCCTCTCTGTCTCTCTTTTCCCCTCCGGCAGCCAAGGCTCCATTGGAGCAAAGTTGGCCCGGGCGCTGAGGATGGTTCTATGGCCTCTACCTCAGGCACTAGAATGGCTCTGGATGCAGCAGAGCAACGGCCCAGATGGGCGGAGCATCGCCCCCTGGTGGGCATGCTGGGTGGATCCCTGTGGGGCGCATGCCGGAGTCTGACTGCCTCCCTGTTTCCAAATTCAGAAAAATACAAAAAAAAAACTTAAAAAAAATTGTAAAGTTATTTTTCAGTAAGATAGGAAAGCAATTGTATTTTTCTCTTATAGCTGATCAGAGATACGTAAGATCACTTTTATCTAAAATTGATTATATTAAATAATCTGCCAATCTATATTGAAAGTAACTGCTGCAACAGCCTGAAATTATCAAGTAGGGAATTTATTTTAGTAGCTGAGCTTTCTGATCTTTGGGATGTCCCTAAAATTTTGTTAATCAAAGCTCTAAGTTGGAGTAATACTACTTTACTGTCTCAAAGTTTAACATTGTAAGACTTTATATTTACGAGGTCGCTTTGCAATGCATGGCATATAAATATTATCATTATAGGATTAACGTGGCTGATAATCCTGCATTCTAATTTTCCTAGCTGAAGCAAATGAAACATGTCTGACCTGAGTTTTAGCAGCTCTGTACTAGAAATACCTCACTGACCAAAGCGATTTAGGATATCGAGTCAGATTCATTGTTCCACATCCTTGATCCTAGTGACAGAAGTATTTGGGGGGGGGGGTTACAGTAGCAAACTGTGAAAGGAATGGGAAGTTTCATGAAAAATAAATGATTCAACTTTGTACTATGCATTTTAAAATAGTAGAAAGAGTAGCTTTATAACAATTTTTGGAATAATGTACCACAAGTTAAGATAAATGTACCTCACTAATAGATTGCTTTGTTACTGTTATGAAACTTTTATGTAAGGGATAGTTTTATATTCTTAATCAGAACTTTAGTAATTTTAAATTTTAGAATTTTTAAAGAAAAATTCTTTCTCTGAGTTAATTTATGTCTGAGAACTGTTCTATTTCACAGGTATCCCTGGAACACATGGCAAACCCGCTAGTTATTCAATAAGGGTGGATAACACAGTTCCCCTTGTAACTCAGGCCCCAGCTGTGCAGCCACTGCAGATCCGACCAGGAGTTCTTTCTCAGGTGGGGAGTAATTCATTCTTTTTGCACATGTGCTATCTTCTTTACTCAAGTAGGGGTGCTGATCTATTTAAAAAACATCAGTCTGCGATGTTGGGAAACAATGAAAATGACCTGGATAAGAATTTGAACCTTTGTAGATTATTAACTTTTAACTTTTAAATTATTAGATGATTGTTTTGTAGATACACACACACACACACACACACACACACACACACACACACACAGTTTGTTTAATATTTGCTTTTAAGATCAAATAATGATGAGTCACTTGTAACTTACTAGTTTTTCTTTTTTTGTTTGTTTTTTTGTTTTGGTGCAGCAGACATGGTCTGGTAGAACACAGCAGATGCTGGTTCCTGCCTGGCAACAGGTGACGCCCTTGGCTCCCGCTACTACTACCTTAACTTCTGAGGGCGTGGCTGCTTCCCAAAGGCTTGGAGACTGGGGGTAAGTTAAAAACAAAAGTCCTTGTTTTGAGTAGTTTGGAAAATAGATCTTGGTAAAGAAGGGTTTCACTTTTTCTAAACTCTCTCCCTAGGAAGATGATTTCACACAGCAATCATTATAGCTCAGTGATGCCTCAGCCTCTTCTAACCAATCAGATAACTTTATCGGCTCCTCAGCCAATTAGTGTGGGCATTGCACATGTTGTCTGGCCTCAGCCTGCCACTACCAAGAAAAATAAACTGTGCCAGAACAGGTGGGTGTTGATATTTTAGCTTTGTTCTGCATTTTGAGACTTAATCTTTTAAGATAAATTTTGCATGTACACTAAAGGGTCACTCTGTTGTATTCAAAATGACCTCTTTGATAGCTTTGTCACAAACACTAAGCCAGCTCCCTTCTCAATTTCTCAGAGGTATTTTGGTAAAACTAATGGAATGGGAGCCAGGAAGAGAGGAAATAAATGCTTTCAGTTGGTAAGACTGTCTTTATTGCCCTTTTGATTTATTATCTACTTATAATTTTAGACACAGATATCACCTTTACCAAAAATATGATCATTTGAATGTAACGAATGCAATATACATTGATATTTCTAGAGATAATACTTTCTAGTTCACAAAACTTATGATCTGTATGTTAGTGTGTTGTATGTACATGATGTCGAACCAAGTGAAAGTTCATTGTGCATTTTAACAAGATTTCTTAGAAAAATGGCATGTTTATATTTTCGTAATAAAAATGACACTATTTATTTGATTGCAGGAGTAATGCATTGCAGAATACCAATATCCCACATTCAGCATTTATTTCTCCAAAGATAGTAAGTGGGAAAGATGTCGAGGAAGTAAGTGGTATAGAAACACAGGACAATCATAACTCAGGAGAGGCAAGAAATTGTTGTGAAACATCTGTCAGGCAGGACTCTGATTCATCAGTTTCAGACAAACAGCGGCAAACCATCATCATTGCTGACTCCCCCAGCCCTGCAGTGAGTGTGATCACTATCAGCAGTGACACTGATGAGGAAGAGACGACGCAGAGACATTCTCTCAGAGAGTAAGTGCCAAAAGCAGTTTCCTGTGGTGATGCTGCTTAAGGAGTAATGATGGCGCCCCTGGTCGGGCGAAAAAGGACTTTCTGTGACTTAGTCCTTTCGGTGTCCTTTGAAGTAAACTGCCTAAATGGTATTTCATGTGGTTATAGTATTTTACCCTTTATTTTATTTATTTATTTTTTTTTGTATTTTTCTGAAGCTGGAAATGGGGAGAGACAGTCAGACAGACTCCCGCATGCGCTCGACTAGGATCCACCCGGCATGCCCACCAGGGGGCGATGCTCTGCCCCTCCGGGGCGTCGCTCTGTTGCGACCAGAGCCACTCTAGTGCCTGGGGCAGTGGCCAAGGAGCCAACCCCAGCACCCGGACCATCTTTGCTCCAATGGAGCCTCAGCTGCGGGAGGGGAAGAGAGAAACAGACAGGAAGGAGAGGGGGAGGGGTGGAGAAGCAGATGGGCGCTTCTCCTGTGTGCCCTGGCCGGGAATCGAACCCGGGACTTCTGCACGCCAGGCCGACACTCTACCACCGAGCCAACCGGCCAGGGCCTTTACCCTGTATTTTTAAGTGTTAGATTTTTGCTCTTAACTGATTATTTATATTCTTAATTAAATAAATTAATTTTTGGCTACTTGGGGAGTCTCTTCTCATTTTTTTGTTTTGCCCTTCCCTCTCTCACTAGATGTAAAGGTAGTCTAGATTGTGAAGCTTGCCAGAGCACTTTGAATATCGATCGGATGTGTTCATTAAGTAGTCCTGATAGTACTCTGAGCACCAGCTCCTCGGGGCAGTCCAGCCCATCTCCTTGCAAAAGACCTAACAGGTAAAGAAATTCCAGTAGTAGTATATAATAAATATTAAGCCAACTAAAAAGCCTATGATTTCTTTTGTAGTTGCTTTAAATTAATAAGTACCTGCCAGTTTACCACAGTGGCTTCTCTTGAAGATCTTATTTAACTTTAGATTCAGTGTGAAAGCGTATTATTTATAAAGATACTTTTCTTGCTGTAGTATGTCAGATGAAGAGCAGGAAAGTGGTTGTGATACTGTGGATGGCTCTCCAACATCAGACTCTTCGGGACACGACAGCCCATTTGTAGAGAGCAGTTTTGTAGAGGACACTCATCAGAACACAGAACTGGTCACCTCTGCCAACTCGGAAACCAAACCAGCTGTCTGTACTGTTGTGGTGCCACCAATCAGACTAGAAAATGGATTAAATGCCGACGAGCATATGGCGAACACAGGTAAACTGAGTCCTCTCGATTTCCTGATAGTCCTTTGAAAGGTTTTAACTTAGGAACACAGAGAACAGCATTGCAGAAGTCATCTCTAAATTTCCAACTTGATCCTGGCAAATCTCTTCTTATGTCATCAAATGCTTGGAAATCATGAAATCGCTTCTCAACTCTAAGATTCTCAAATATTATTGTGTAAAATATCTAAAGATCTTTCTAATTTTTACATGAGAAGGAAAAAGCGTTAATTCTTTAATATTTTGTTCATTACCAGATTCTATATGCCAGCCATTAATAAAAGGACGCTCCGCTCCCGGAAGACTGCACCACACTTCCACAGTGGGCAGTCGTCAGCAAAAGTTGACATCAGCATTCCAGCAGCAGCACCTGAATTTCAGTCAGGTACGTTTGTGAATTTATAAGAAAGAGTCTTTGGGATTCAAATTCATTAGTATTTCATTTGGGGGAAAAAAGATTCTAAAACTGTATGCAATCTTAATAAATTTTACCCTTTTTATTACCTTGCCTAAAGAGTAATAAGCCGGCCCTGGCCAGTTGGCTCAGCGGTAGAGCGTCGGCCTAGCGTGCGGAGGACCCGGGTTCGATTCCCGGCCAGGGCACACAGGAGAAGCGCCCATTTGCTTCTCCACCCCTCCGCCGCGCTTTCCCTCTCTGTCTCTCTCTTCCCCTCCCGCAGCCAAGGCTCCATTGGAGCAAAGATGGCCCGGGCGCTGGGGATGGCTCTGTGGCCTCTGCCCCAGGCGCTAGAGTGGCTCTGGTCGCAACATGGCAACGCCCAGGATGGGCAGAGCATCGCCCCCTGGTGGGCAGAGCGTCGCCCCTGGTGGGCGTGCCGGGTGGATCCCGGTTGGGCGCATGCGAGAGTCTGTCTGACTGTCTCTCCCTGTTTCTAGCTTCAGAAAAATGGAAAAAAAAAAAAAAAAAAAAAAAAGAGTAATAAGCCTGATAATAGGATAATTAAGCAGATCATACATAGAACTTAAATTCTTCAGAAAAATTAAGCTCTTAAGAGTTTTAAAAAAATAAAAATATTTTTTAAGTGTTTATTGATTTTAGAGAATGGGGGGAGAGAGAGAGAGAGAGAGAGAGAGAGAGAGAGTGTGTGTGTGTGAGTGTGTGAGTGTGTGTCCGGGGGCAGGGTGCGTGTGTGCCTGTGTCTGGGGGCAGGGTGTGTGTGTGTCGGGGACAGGGTGTGTGGAGTCGGAAGCATCAACTTGCAGGTAGTTGCTTCTCGCATGTGCCTTGACCAGGCAAGCCCGGCTTTTCGAACCGTCAGCCTCAGCGTTCCAGGTTGACACTTTATTTGCTGTGCCACCACAGGTCAGGCCATTAAATATATTTTTAGTGTGTTTGTTTTCTTAGACCCTTAGGTCAGAATACACAGTGAATTGATGGTTACATTTTTTTTTCTTTAAATCATTTTTTATTTTTCAATTATAGTTGACATTATATAAGTTTCAGGTATACATCCCAGTGATTAGACAACATATAACTTACTAAGTGATCATGCCAATAAATCTAGTGCCCATCTGACACCATTCATAGGTATTAGAATATTATTGACTGTTGTACTTTCCATCCTCGTGACTCTTCTGTAACTACCAATTTGTGTGTCTCAGTCCCTTCACCTTCTCCACCCTCCCAACATCCCTTCCATCTTGCAACTGTCAAAGTGTCCTCTGTCTATGAGTCTGTTTCTGTGCTTCTTGTTCATTTATTTTGTGTTTTTTAGACCCATTTGTTGATAGATACGTGTTTATGGCCATTTTATTGTTCATATTTTTAATCTTTTTTTTTTCTTCTTCTGAAAGAAGACCCGTTAACATTTCCTATATTACTGTTTTGGTGGTGATGAACTCCCTTAGCTTTTTCTTGTATATGGGAAAGCTTTTTATCTGTCCTTCGATTCTAAGTGATAGCTTTGCTGTATGTAGAGTAATCTTGTTTGTAGGTCCTTGCTTTTTATCATTTTGAATATTTCTTTTTTGTTTTTTTTCTGAAGCTGGAAACGGGGAGGCAGTCAGACAGATTCCCGCATGCGCCCGACCAGGATCCACCCGGCACGCCCACCAGGAGGCGATGCTCTGCCCCTCCGGGGCGTCGCCCTGTTGCGACCAGAGCCACTTTAGCGCCTGAGGCAGAGGCCATGGAGCCATCCTCAGCACCCGGGCCATCTTTGCTCCAATGGAGCCTTGGCCGCGGGAAGGAAAGAGAAAGACAGAGGAAGGAGAGGGGAAGGGGTGGAGAAGCAGATGGGCGCTTCTCCTGTGTGCCCTGGCCGGGAATCGAACCCGGGACTTCCGCACGCCAGGCCGACGCTCTACCACTGAGCCAACCGGCCAGGGCTCATTTTGAATATTTCTTGCAATCCCCTCTGGCCAGTAAAGTTGCTGTTGAGAAATCAGCTAACAGTCTTATGGGAGCTGCCTTGTAACTAACTAATTGCTTTTCTCTTGCTGCTTTTATGATTCTCTTTGTCTTTAATCTTTTTCATTTCAATATGTGATTTGGTGTGGGTCTCTTTGGGTTCATCTTGTTTGGGACTCTCTGTGTTTCCTGGACTTGTATGTCTCTTTCCTTCACCAAGTTAGGATGTTTTCTGTCATTTTTTCAAATAGGTTTTCAATTTTTGCTCTCTCTTCTGGTAGCACCTTCATGATTCGAATTTTGGTTATGCTTGAAGTTGTCTCAGAGGTTCCTTACACTATCTTCATTTCTTTGGATTCTTTTTTTCCCCCCCTGTTCTGATTGGATGTTTTCTGTTTCCTTATATTCCAAGTCACTGATTTGATTCATATCTTCATCTTCTCTACTGTTGATTCCCTATAAATTATTCATTTCTGTTAGTGTATCCTTTGTTTCTGACTGGTTCTTTTTTGTGGTTTTTATGTCCTAAGTTCATTGAGCATCCTTTTAACCTGTGTTTTGAACTCTGCATCTAGTAGACTGCTTGTCTCAATTTTGTTTAGTTCTTTTTCTGGGGTTTTATTCTGTTCTTTCATATGGGGCCTGTTTCTTTGCCTCCTCATTTTGGCAGCCTCCCTGTGTTTGTTCCTATGTATTAGGTAGAGCTGCTATGTATTCCAGGCATGGTAGAGTGGCCTAATGTAGTAGGTGTCCTGTAGGGTCCAGGGGCACAGTGTCCCTGACGACGCAAGCTGGACACTTGAGGTGTGACTTGAGGTGTACAGTCCCCCACCCCCATGAGAACGGTACAGCCTTCTATTGTAGTTATGCCTTGATTGTTATTGGCATGTAAATAGGAGGGATTTAACCAGGCCAATCTGCTGCAAGGACTGGCTGCTACCACCACCCGACACGGAGGATTAACTGTGTGTGTTTGTCCACCCATAAAGCAAGGCTTACTTCTGTCAGGCTCTGGTGCCGGCTGAGTTCACTCCTTGAGTGTGTCACTGTGGAGGTGGTTGGGTTGTGCTTTGACATGGTATGAAGCTGTCGACCAGGTGTTCAGGCTCTAGAGCCTCCTAGGAGGTACAGGCCAAGCTCAGCCACTGCCTGTGTTCTGCTCAGGGCCACCTGCCTTGAGCTGCACAGTGACCCGCAGATGGCTGCTCCTTGTGCTGAGTTTGGAGGTGCCCAGGAGAGGCCAGGCTGAGAACCACGGCTGGCTGCTGCTAGTGCTGGACCTGGGACCACTTAGGAAGAGATACAGGGTACACTGAGGCCTGATGCTACTTGCTTGAGATATTTTAGGAAAGGGTGAGCCATGACAGGCCATTCATATGGAAAAAGCCACAGGAAATAGCTTGGGTGGGCCCACATGTTTGTTTGGGTGGGGTCTTAGGGAATCACCAGGCATGGGCAAACAGTGTGAGCCAGGTTGATGGAGGCTCACATATGGAGCCCAGATGGCTCATTTCATATATGTTAGTCATCGTGATAGTGAGAGATAGCTTTATTCAGTACTTTCCATCTCCTTAGCACTGTGCTTATCAGTTGAGTTTCTACTTCGGGAAAGAAAAGATCATGGTTATTGGAGTAAGACCTATGCCCGAATCCTGGTTTTGCCAAATGCTATGTGTATCACATTGCCCTGGTCTCTTCAGCAAATCTGGATCATAGTTAATGGGAGTAATAGCTGTATCATGGGGTTGTTTTGGAATTAAATGTCTTGTATGTAAAGTGTTAGCCCTTGATATAAGTGCTTCACAAATGGTCGCTATTTGTAGTGGTGGGGTGTAGTAGTACTATTAACAGCAACAGTAGCAGTGTTAATATTACAATCATACATAGTAATAAATATTAAAATGTTAATCCTAATACATAAAATCGCTATTTCTTTTCTTTATAATTAGTACAATCTAAGATATGAGAGATCCTGGATTATTGGTCACAGAATTTATTATCATTTCCCTTTCTTCACTTTTTATTTTAATATTTTAATTTTTTATTTGTTGATTTTTCGAGAGAGAGGAAAAGAGAGAGAAACATTAATTTGTTTTTCCACTTATTAATTCATTCTTTGGTTGAGTATTGTATGTGCTCTGACCAAGATTGAACCCACAAACATATATTTAGAGTTTTTTTGTTGTTTGTTTGCTTTGGATAGGTTCAGCACTTCGGATCTGGGCATCAAGAGTGGAATGGAAACTTCGGACATCGAAGACAGCAAGCTTATATCCCTACTAGTGTTACCAGTAATCCATTCACTCTCTCTCATGGAAGTCCCAACCACACAGCCGTGCACGCCCACCTGGCTGGAAGTACACACCTCGGAGGACAGCCTGCTCTTCTTCCATACCCGTCGTCAGCCACGCTCAGTAGTGCTGCCCCAGTGGCCCACCTCTTAGCCTCTCCATGTACCTCAAGACCTATGTTACAGCATCCAACTTA
Organism: Saccopteryx leptura; assembly: GCF_036850995.1. Lineage (NCBI taxonomy): Eukaryota > Metazoa > Chordata > Mammalia > Chiroptera > Emballonuridae > Saccopteryx > Saccopteryx leptura. Next base: position 28,915,262 of record NC_089503.1, on the reverse strand, counting down.
CAATATGTCCCATCCTAGTGGCATAGTTCACCAGCTCCCAGTGGGCATCAATCCCCGTCTGTTACCATCCCCAACCATTCATCAGACTCAGTACAAACCGATTTTCCCACCACATTCTTACATTGCAGCATCACCTGCGTATACTGGATTTCCATTGAGTCCAACAAAACTCAGCCAGTATCCATATATGTGAAAACTTAAAAGGAGCATATTGAGGAAGCTCAATAATAGAAACATTTGATTAAAAATAAAAACATGGTATTTAATAAATATTAGCCATGGCACAAGAAAATTATTTTTGAATCATGTAGACTTGGGTGCAATTTAAACAACTTTGAGCTTTAAAAAACTCACTTTTAATGTGTTTTGCACATTTGGTATAACTTGTCTTTGGTCATGTTATCTTCTTATGTAGTAACTCTAGACAGGTGACTTATGGGAGCAGAAGTCCAGTTTTGCTCCTGCTATTTTTTATAAAATTGCCTTCTAACTAGTGCAAGACACGTCCACATTTGGGAAGCCATTCTGTGTACAGACATAGAGCAACAGATGCACACACATCAGAATTACAGCATACAAGTGAATTGTATTCTCTGTGTCTTAGTGTATAAATGTGGGTCACTTACCTAAGAAATTGAGCTATTGTTCTTTACATTTGCATGTGTCTTTGCATGGGCAAAATGTTGCCTAGACTTTGCTCTTAAATGTTGTTCTAATAATCTCAGCTGCATTGTAAACCGTTCCCACACATAGTGCCTTAAATATTTGAGGTTGTTAATGTTATTACCTATATATAAATGTTGAGGACTGCAGCACTTAAAAATCAGACCTACTCTTTAGTTTTCTTTTGATAGAGTAATAATGTTCATTTTGGGTTTTGTGTGGTATGATTTCAGGTTGTAGCTGTTTTTTCCTTACTAAGAGGGCAGCATGTTTGCTATAGCTGAATTCTGCTGTCTGATTTTTCAGAATGATCTAGCTTCAAGAAAAGCAAGCAGTTAGTAGTGCTTAAGAAAAACTGATTCAGTATCTAATGGGTAGTTGATATCTGTCACAACACAGCATTTTATATACTGTTAAGTAAAACTGCAATACAATCTAAGTTTATTTTGGGAGTGTTTGCTGTATAATTGGATTTAATAAAATATTTAGAGGTGCAGTAGGCATGACTTTGAGTAGATAATGAAGAAAATGCAAATTGCTCACTGATTCATGATGTGGTTTCATCTTAGCTTGGGCAAACCATGCAGTATTTAATAAGTAGTAGCAGAATATTTACTATTGAAGCTTGAAAAGATGTGAGTTCTTTGTGTGCAATTTTTCATTTATGCATGTGAGAGGTTTTTTTTAAGTATTTTTACATTGTAGTACTTGTTTTGCTTGTTGGTGGTGTTTGCTTATTTAATACATTCCGTCAGGGACAGAAATTACATGCTTTTCTTCCTACGAAGTGTGTCTTGGGTTTTTCCTTTCTTATTTCTTTCTTTTTTTGGTGATGGTGGTGATGTTTAAATGAAGTTGCTTTTACAGCACCAAAGACTTAATCATCCATTTCCTATATAAAAGGTAGCTACTTTTTGCATAGACCTCAAGTATATTGTAGTTGTAGAGGTGGAGTTTAAGGAAAGGTTATTAAACAGGCCGTGTTTTAGCTTATGGGCAAGTAATAAATTGTATCATTTATCTTGAATGTATCATAGATAAGCTGCTATATAATGATTGCCACTTCAGATAGCTGTGAAATTAGGTGATTAACTAGTTGTTATTTAGCCTTCTAATTTCTGTATAAGTCTAATTACATGAAATAGAAGTTGGGGTTTTGATTTTTTACTTTGCTTTCTGTTTGGAGTGTCATTGTAACTACTGTATTGTAAATGATGGAAAATAATTGCATATGTTATTTTGGGGTGTGTTAATTGCATCAGTATTTTATCTCTTAATGTTTGTGCTCATCACTGCATATAAAAAACTTGGATATATCAATGTAACTTAATTTTTTATTTTCATACTGGCATTGTAGACACTTGAGAAAGCTGTATCTTGCAGGCTTGACTTAACTTTTTTTTCCTTAGAAATCTGGAATATAATCTTACAGCATTTACTGGAAAACAGTACAAAGCATTTGAGTATAAAGCTCTCGAAATGTTTTGGATTTATAACATTTCTTTGATAAATGAATTGCATACCACTAGTACAGCTCTAGTACAGCGTTGACAATAAGCTAGTAATGGACAGACTTTTCTTTACTCCATTAACAAAAGCAGTGTTTTATTTAATAATTATCAGTGAAATAAATGTGCCTGAATTGATTTTAAAAATTACAGTATTAGATCATAAAATAAAAACCAGCAGTACATTTTTAGTCACACTGAAAATGAAGGACTTAATTTTTCCCCACAAGTTTCAGTGTTTTTAGTAATTGATTCTATGCATTTTATATAAATAGAAAGAAATATATATATATATTACACATAAAAAAGGAATAGCCTAAGATTAATTTAAAAGATTATTTACAGATGGCAAATTTATGGAGTCACTATTTAAGTAAACGTTGTTGCCCTCCACAGCCTTCTAACCTTATTTATATGGTCCAGCAGGTTGCTGGTATCTGCTCACTTCTTGGAAAAGAATCAGTGCTGGCAGCGATGTTTCAGAAACCGGTGCAAAGGCTTGATTGATGTTTGTACCACAACAGGTACAAAACGCGCAGTTCACTTTTGGTTCAGGGTCGTGTTCACTACCCTGCAATGTCCTATTTTCAGTATTTCAGTTGCAAGCCTGAGATGGTCTTACTGAATGGACAGTAAATAGTAACTTCAGTGTTTTCATAACATAACAGTAATGTTTGATAAAGGCATACCCCAGTTAAGTACGTCACTCTTAACTGATTCTAATCATGGGCTTTTTATGTGTTTAAAAATGAAAAAATGTTAAAATCCTGATAAAGCCTAAAGCATATTAACAAAAAAAAATCTGGATTTATACCTTCTTTAAAGCCATTTTTACCAGTTTTCTTCGGTTTTAATGCTTTCTTAAATAAAACACTGCATGAATTTCAAGGTGCATATTTGCATACTATTTTTAATTTACACTTTTAAAAAATCAAATATCCTAATATTTAGTTTTCTTTTTCTTCAGGGTGTTTAACTAAATATGTTACTGTAGTATCAAAGCCTTTTCATTTTTAAAATCTCTACTACTAATTTTAAACTTGGTTTGCATTAAATAAAAGTTAAATCATACACTGCAAGGTGTAGGAGGATTTGTTTTAATGAACCCAATGATAGATTTGATTACTAAGTTTGAACTGTTAACTGTTTAACAATTTTAGACTTGTGGCTTTCTTTCTTTGGTTTGTTTGTTTTTGCTTTTACTTCTATGCTACACTAGTTTGCCATGTAGCAATTGCACTGTGCAATATTACAATAAGGACTGGGAAAATTTTTATGGATGTAATGTCTATTACGGTTTGCGATAGTATTTCTCTCTAGTTCTCAGTGATTTAAATGTGACCAAGCCTTCTGTACTTTGTCACAAAAAGCGGGTTTTCCAGGTGACTATTTTGGTGAGTGTCAAAATAAGAATTTATGGTGTATTACTGTCGATTCACTTTGAATTAAAATATATATATTGCAGCAAACAGCTTGTTGACTTTTTTTCCACCAGTACTGCTCATAGGGAGGGAAGGAAAAGGTTAGCATTTAGTACCTAACTTATGTCCTCTCATTTAATTTTCAGAACTATTTGTGTGTGATAGATATTATTATCTTCATTATAGAAATGAGGAGATAGGCTCAAAATTTCTAGGTAAGTTGACCAAAGTCACACTGCTAATGACGGGTGCGTCTGGGATATGAATCAGGCTATTATTTACCTGTAACTAATTTTTCCACCAGTTTTTTTTATTTTATTTAAAAAATTTTTATTGATTGATTTTAGACTGAGAGGAAGGGAAAAGAGAGAAAGAGAGAGAGGAGCATTCATTTGTTGTTCCAATACATTGGTTGCTTCCTGTATGTACTCTGACCAGGGATCAAATCCGCAACCTTGTCATTTTGGCATGACATTGTAACGAATTAAGCTAACTGGCCAGGGCCTATTATTTAATTTTTCAATTACAGTTTACTTTAAATATAATTTTGGATTGGTTTCAGGTGTACAGCTTAGTGGTTAGTCAGTTGTATACTTTACAAAGTGTTCCCCTCGATATTCCTGGTACTAACGGGCACGTACATAGTTGCCTCAGTGTTAATGACTATATTCCATTCGCTGTACTTGACATCCCCATGACTATTCTGTGACTACCAATGTGTACCTGCCTCTTCATCTCATCTCTTTCTCCCAGCCTCCTACCCTGGCTCCACCAGTTGTTTTTCTTTTTTTTCTTTTTATTTATTTAGTTTTTTTTCTGAAGTTGGAAACAGGGAGGCAGTCAGACAGACTCCCGTATGCACCCGACCAGGATCCACCCAGCATGCCCACCAGGGGGCGATGCTCTGCCCATCCGGGGCGTTGCTCTGTTGCAACCAGAGCCATTCTAGCGCCTGAGGCAGAGGCCATAGAGCCATCCCCAGCACCTGGGCCAACTTTGCTCCAATGGAGCCTTGGCTGCGGGAGGGAAGAGAGAGACAGAGAGGAAGGAGAGGGGGAAGGGTGGAGAAGCAGATGGGCACTTCTCCTGTGTGCTCTGGCAGGGAATTGAACCCGGGACTCCTGCACTCCAGGCCAACACTCTACCACTGAGTCAACCGGCCAGGGCCTTTTTCTTTTTTTAAGATTTTATTTGCTGAGCTGTGGTGGCACAGTGGATAAAGCGTCAACCTGGAACGCTGAGGTTGCAGGTTTGAAACCCTGGCTTCTATGGTCAAGGCGCTTATGGGAGTTGATGCTTCCAGCGCCTCTCCTTCCTTCTCTTTCTTTCTCTCAAAAATGAATTTTAAAAAAGACTTTATTTATTGACTTATTAGAGAGAGGAAGGGGAGAGAGAGAAAGGGGGTGGGGAAGTAGTGGGAAGCATCAGCTCATAGTAGTTGCTTCCTCTATGTGCCTTGAACCAGGCAAGCCCAGGGTTTCGAACCGGCGACCTCAACATTCCAGGTCAATATTTTATCTACTGTGCTACCATAGGTCAGGTGTGCATGGAGGAAAAATGGAATTCACATGAATTTTTTTTTAAGATATAAAACATGAGACTTCAAAAGAATGTTGTTATAGTAGGCCAATTTAGGTTGTGACTTCAAATACCACTTCTTACTTCAAGGACCTAACTTTAGAAGGAACATCAGTAAGAGTGTTTTTGAAGGAGAACACACCAGGAAGAAAATAGCTCAGTCTCCCTCAGTAAATTTTATTTGTAAGATTCACCCATGTTGTGTGTAGCTGTGGTTCATTTATCCTTATTGCTGTAGAGTATGCCTCTGTGTGCATATATACTAATTGGTTTTGTTGGTGGGCCTTGGAATTTCTGCTTTCTGGCTATTATGAATAATGCTATTATAAACATTTTCTTTGTATCTTTTGGTGAATACATATATGTGTTTCATTTGGGTACACATGTAGGTATGTAACTGTTGGGTCATAAGGTATACATATGTTTCACATTATTAGCTAACTGCAAACATTTTCCAAAGGGCTGAAGTTAATTTACACTCACTAGTGGTATATCAGAGTTCCAGTTACTTTCCTTCCTTGCACATTATATTTTTTTTGTTTCCTTTTAGTCACACACCATAATGTAGGTGTGAATTGATCAAAATATGTGAACATTTCATATAACCTAAAGCACTGATCCTATATGTAAATGAAATCCAGATTTTATAATTTACTTGAAAGTACATTGGCTCCTGGAGAATACTTAGAAGTATTTATCTATTTACATGGATCTAGGAATATAATTTTTTTTTCTAAAGAGATGAAAAAAAGTCTTTGAGCAACATGTAAACCGTTCAGCCAGTGCCCAGTACATGTCCTGTCATGAGTCATTCAGTGGTATTTATAAAGCATCCACAACGCTCCGAGCACTGTGTGCAGAGCACGCATCAGTGGGCAAAACCAAAGTTCCTTCTCTTTTTTTTTTTCAAAGTTCCTTTTCATCTTTGGGCCCTTTCCTTTTTTGTAGGAAGGAAAGATTTAAAAGTAAATAAGTTCAGTTAGGGTAAGTAGGATGAAGAAAATAGAGGATATTGATTAAGTGACTGGAGAGGACATGTCAGAGAATGAATGCATCAGTGAGAACATGACATTTGAATTGTGACAAGAGAATGCCGATCAGCCTCGCCGTGGAAAAGTATCTCTGGCAGAGGGATCGGCTAGCGCAAAGGTCTTAAGTCAGAAAGGAGCTCTTAATACGAGCAAACAGGAGTGGCCTGTGAGACCAGAGCAGCATGTGAGTGGGGACCAGGAGCTAGAAGGTAGAATTAGAGGGGTGGGCGTGCAGGCCTTTTGCAAAGAAAGAAGTCTAGATTGAATTCCATATAGTGTGGAAACCGTGGGAGGGTTTTCAGCAGGCAGGCAGTTTGACCTGGCTATCACGGAAGTGATTGCAGGGCCAGAGTGGAAGCTCGAGGGTCAGATAGGAGGTGATGGATGCCAACCAGTTCTTGGTCAAGATGTTTGTCTGTATTAGGAATGTTTTCTTCCAGTGTGACTTACTTTATTTACAGGGTGTTTGGAAGAGCAAATGTTTTAAATATTGATGAAGTCCAATTTATCAGTATTTTATGATTTTGTGCTTTCGTGTCTTAAATTTTTGCCTATCCCGGAGTTGCAAAGATTTTCTTCTTTGTTCTCTGCTAGGAGTTTTATGATGTTTAGCTTTCATTAGGTCTCTGATTCATTACATGTTAATGTTTGTGTCCACTTTTATTTTAATGGCATTATTTTGTATTTTGAGAACCTATACTTTCCCCGAATTAGAAGTATGGTTATTTGAAATAGAAAAATAAGATGTTAATGTTTTATATTTTTTTCCATAAAAAATGAAACATGATTATAATTGGGAAATGCAGAAAAAGATTTTTAAGGAACTCCTAAAAATGTAAGTTTAGATATTTTTATACTTTAACTTTTTACTTAAAATAAATGCAGGTCAATACACTTCAATGAACACATATATAACCTTCACCCAGACTCACCAGCTAACATTTGACACATTAACTTTATCTCTCTATAGTTGTATGTGTGTGTATATAAATATACAATGTAATTTTTAAATTGAACCATTTGTGGATCATCATGGCACTTGGTCTCTAAATACTTGAGCATTCATCTATAAGAATAATGACATTCTTCAACTAACCACAAAATTGCATGATACCTTGCAAAATTAACAATTCTGTACATCTAATTTCCAATCCATATTCAAAATTTCCCAGTTGTTTCAAGAATGTCTTTTATAGCTATACCCCCCCCCCCCCCCCATCCACACTCCAGGAGCCAATCATTCACCCATTGCATTTGGCTATGTTTTTCTGACTACTTTTATTTTTAAAAGTCCTGTTTTTTAAAAATAACATTTTTGAAGAGTTTAGGCTAGAATATCCTACATTCTGAATTTTGTTGTTTCTTCATGTTAACCTAACTGGATCCTCTCTCTGTATTCAGTGAACTATCTTTGCATTCCTCTCTCTATATAGATTCTGTAAAGTACAAATTGGGTCTAGTAGCTTGAGTAGAGTCACTGTTTGTTCATTTGCAAGAATTATAGGAGTAGTTGTGTCCTTATTGTTCATGTCAAGAGGCTCATAATGTCAGGTTGTCCATTACCAGTGATGACACCAGGGTACAGAGAGGTTATCAGCAAATCTCTCTCCATTCTCATCTGTGGGTGCTACTGTGGCAGTATTAGCTACATTTCACTCTGTGGCTTTAGCATCCATTCATTGTTGTCTGAATCAGTGGTTACACTAGGGGCTGCAAAATGTGATTTTTTTTTTTTTTTTTTTTTTTTTTTTTTGTATTTTTCTGAAGCTGGAAACGGGGAGAGACAGTCAGACAGACTCCCGCATGCACCCGACCGGGATCCACCCGGCATGCCCACCAGGGGCGACGCTCTGCCCCTTTCAGGGCGTCGCTCTGTCGCGACCAGAGCCACTCTAGCGCCTGGGGCAGAGGCCAAGGAGTCATCCCCAGCGCCCGGGCCATCCTTGCTCCAATGGAGCCTTGGCTGCGGGAGGGGAAGAGAGAGACAGAGAAGAAGGAGGGGGTGGGGGTGGAGAAGCAAATGGGCGCTTCCCCTATGTGCCCTGGCCGGGAATCCAACCCGGGTCCCCTGCACGCCAGGCCGACGCTCTACCGCTGAGCCAACCGGCCAGGGCCAAAATGTGATTTTTAATTCTATCATTCTTCCTACATTTATTACCTGACACCATTCCATAAAGAAGAATAAAGAAAGACTTTCTGGCTTTTGCCCTGTGCTTGTGTTCTGTCTCTCACACACATATCATTATCATTATGCATTCATGGATTTTGCTTTATTCGGTAAGTTAAAGTTACTAATTATGTTCATGACTCCTGTATTCTTTTGTTATCACTACATTAGTCTGGGAGCGTTCCTTGTTTTGTGGCCCAGTAAGGTATCTGAGGCTTACCCTGTATTTTTCCTTTTCTCGGATCTGGAACTGGCCATTTCTCCAAAGAGCTCAGGTTTCAAAGGATCGAGTTGAGCAATAGCTATACAAAGGTAATTCCTTTCTATACTGCTGCCCAGTTATGATGTCATGGTAGTTACTGACCAAGATTTAGTCTCTTCCCTGAGTTTAGCTTTACTTCCATGTCCCCAGTAACTTTGTTGTAAAGTATCTAAATCCACAAATCTGCGGGTGTTTGTAGAGGCACGTAGTCCAAATAAGTTTTTGAAAAGTTTTATTAAAGGAGAAAATTTATTAAATATGCTGGCCACATACGACTGACACAGGGCAACAGACCCAAACTGTGCAGACCCCAAAAACAGTTCAGGGACTGTTTATATACTCCTAATTATACATGAGAGGAGAGAAAACCTGACATCATGGCATAAGTTTATACCTTTTGTTTAGAGATACATACATTAACTACATGCTTTTAGGAGGGGAGGTGTAGTTTCCATAGAGACAGATACCTGCAAATGGTTCATTAGTATAAGAAAAGATTTTAATTTAATCTTTTTTCTTCTTGTATCTGGCTAGCTATTCACCCCTCCTCCTATAGGTATGGGGGAAGGTCAGAGAATCCAAGTCTCTTTTGTCTTCATTTACAACACAATGCCATTGGCCATCTTAGTTTTTTGGGGTTTTTTTTGTTTGTTTGTTTTTTATTTATTTTAGAGAGGAGAGAGAGAGAGAGAGAGAGAAAGGGGGGAGGAGCAGGAAGCATCAACTCCCATATGTGCCTTGACCAGACAAGTGCAGGTTTCAAACCGGCGACCTCAGTATTCCAGGTCAACGTTTTATCCACTGCACCACCACAGGTCAGGCTGTATTTTTCTGAAGTTGGAAACGGGGAGGCAGTCAGACAGACTCTTGCATGCGTCCGACCGGGATCCACCTGGCATGCCCACCAGGGGGTGATGCTCTGCCCATCTGGGGTGTTGCTCTGTTGCAACCAGAGCCATTCTAGCGCCTGAGGCAGAGGCCATGGAGCCATCCACAGCGCCCGGGCTAACTTTGCTCCAATGGAGCCTTGGCTGCGGGGGGTAGGGGGAGGGGGAGACAGAGAGGAAAGAGAGGGGGAGGGATGGAGAAGCAGATGGGCGCTTCTCCTGAGTGCCCTGGCCGGGAAACGAACCCAGGACTCCTGCCCGCCAGGCCGATGCTCTACCACTGAGCCAACTGGCCAGGGCCGGCCATCTTAGTTTTGATGCTAATCACACAAGCACAGAAATCACACTCACAAAATCTTTCTGCATGCCTAGCCCAAATTAATAAAATGTTCTTTAAATTTCCTAAAATATTAATGTTAATTCTGTAGCTTTTGGCACTTTACAACAACTTAAGCTCATCTCTGATTCCTGTTTTCTACAGAGAGATGTCATTGGCAAAGCAACTGCTGCCACCTCCTTTATCCATCTTGTGACTTACTGACCTTGAGTCCCCCTTAGCCTTGCATATTGATAGCAGGGGAGCAGGGGGAAGAGTGCATGACTATTGTAGAGCTCACATATGGAAGAATTCATCTAGTGAGTGCTGTTCTTACTGCAGTTTCCCCATTGTTTGGCAATGTGCTTAATGATGGTGAATGAATATGGACCCTGGGGTTTGAAGACATTTGTATTCACAATGACGACTGACTTGAATTGTGTGATGCGGTGAGCACAGGACCATTCTGTCACATCACCACACCCTGTATCCTTTCTGTCATCACTTTCATCATATCTCTCATACTTACCTGTCTGCTTTTCCCATAAACTGAACTCTGAATTCAAAGACTATTGTTATACAGTGGTACCTTGAAATACGAACAGACCAACAGTGGTACCTTGAAATACGAACAGACCAACATATGATTTTTCTTTTTTTTTAAGATACAAGCTGCAACTCGGTCTGTATTTTTGTTCATATCCAAGTGAAATTCCGAGATAGGAATCGTGATTCGGGAAGCTGCCGCTAGTTGGCACATTGGCGCACGGTCCAGTATCAACAGTTTGATATACAAGTTGACTGACTTACGAGCTTGGTTATAGAACGAATTAAATTCGTATCTTAAGTTACCACTGTATATTGTATATTCTGTATCTTTGGCACTTACTATGTGCCTGGCTATAGTCGGTCCTAAAGTATTTGTTAAATGAATGAGTGAAATCAACAAAAATCTGTTGAATGGAATTTAGGAGGTCCAACTTTTATTATTAGGTGGTACGCTTTGGAGCAAGTTTGGGCTTCATTTTACTCCTTGGTAAATTCAGAGCACCTGGGGTCACAGACTCAAAAGCAGCAAGGTCTAGGTAGGCTGTGAAAGTGAAGCAGACCAAGTGGGGACTTGGGCAAAGTGGAACATATAGTCCTGTCCAGGGGGAGTGTGAACCAACTTGTAGTTGTTTGAGAAAACACAGAAATATGGATGTCAGTGAAATAGTGTCAAATAATTAAAAGTTAAAAATTTTTTTTGTTTTATAAAATCTGCATGCCCGAGTTATTTATTGGGATAGCCAGTTTGCTGGAATTGTTACTCTTTGAGTTGCCTTCTAGTTTTGACATTTAGTAATTCCGTTCATTACGGTATTGTTATATTGTAGTATGGCCAGCAGGGGGAGAAAGATTTCTCTTATAATTTTTCTTTCAAGTTTGGTCCCATAAAAACTTCAAAGAAAATAAAGTCGAGATTAGGGCAGTGTGGGCCGTGTCCCGTGCACATTGATAATATAATGTGAAAAGTGCCTAACTTTTGTAAATATGTTTTGAAAAAAGGGAGAAAGGATTCCAAGCCTCACTGAATCCTTTAAGTACTACATATTGTTTTATCATAGAATTGAAGGGAGGCATCCATTCCTCCACTGCCATGTCGACTTGCCTCCTAGTCCAAAAAAATATGTGAGTCATTTTCTCTAAACAAAGGAAACTGCTGTCGGCATAAACTGAGCATGGGAGCAGTGGTCATTCACCATTGGCCTTTGAAAGAAGTGATGTGATTGGTTACTGACTATGAAGTGCATTTATTATTTATATAGTGATTTATGGACTGAAGAGCCAATGACAAAATTTGTACTTTATACTATAATTCATAGTAAAATTAATATAGTGTGGTAACTAAAATTTGAGCTATGTTGTTGGCAGAATGGATTTATTTTAACCATGTTAACTACTGTATAGATTAGGACCGCATAAAGCAAGGGCTGCTTGTATTTATTACCTTTGTTTTTGACACAATTTAACTGTAAATTTGTGTAATTCAAAAAAATTTTTTTAAGCAAGAGAGAGGGATAGACAGGAAGGGAGAGAGAGGAGAAGCATCAACTCATAGTTGTAGCACCTTAGTTGTTCATTGATTGCTTTCTCATATGTGCCTTGACGAGGGGGCTCTGGCTGTGACAGTGACCCCTTGTTCAAGCCAGCAACCTTGAGCTTCAAGCCAGTGACCTTTGGGATCAAGCCAGTGACCATGGAGTCATGTCTATGATCCCATACTCAAGCCGGTGAGAACTCAAGCTGGTGAGCCCGAACTCCAACCTGCAACCTTGGGGTTTCGAACCTGGATCCTTAGAGTCCCAGGCTGACACTTTATCCACTGTGCCACCACCTGGGCGGCTGTAATTCAGATTTTAAAAATTAGTGTTTCACAACTGGTTTACATAGTTTCTAATAATTTAACAATTTGCTGTAATACATTGCTACAAGTCAGCTTCAGCAAATCACTACAAAATCCCATAAATCATTTAGCACTTCCACTTTCCTCATTGATGTGAACAGGAAAAAAGCTGTGACTTGTTCAAGTTCACAGGAAGAATGGCATAGCCAGAATTGCCATTCCAAGACTGATATCCTTTTTTTTTTTTTTTTTTGTATTTTTTTCTGAAGCTGGATCCACCCGGCACGCCCGCCAGGGGCGACGCTCTGCCCACCAGGGGGCGATGCTCTGCCCCTCCAGGGCGTTGCTCTGCCACAACCAGAGCCACTCTAGCGCCTGGGGCAGAGGCCAAGGAGCCATCCCCAGCGCCCGGGCCATCTTTGCTCCAATGGAGCCTTGGCTGCGGGAGGGGAAGAGAGAGACAGAGAGGAAGGAGGGGGTGGGGGTGGAGAAGCAAATGGGCGCTTCTCCTATGTGCCCTGGCTGGGAATCGAACCCGGGTCCCCCGCACGCCAGGCCGACGCTCTACCGCTGAGCCAACCGGCCAGGGCCTGATATCCTATTTTTTTTTAACGAATCTTTATTTTTATTTATCGATTGATTTTTGGAGAGAGAGACAGAGATAGTGAGGGGGGGGGGGGGGAAGCGGGAAGCATCTCCTCACAGTAGTTGCTTCCTGTATGTGCCTTGACCAGGCAAACCCTGGAATTTGAACCGGCAATCTCAGAGTTCCAGGTTGACACTTTAGCTAATATTCTTTTAAAACTCTTCTGATAACTTGTATTCAGATAATCTCAAGGATTTCTATAAGTCTACAACCTCATTCCATATACTTTTGGTATCCATAAAGAGGGTATATTAGAAAATCTAATAACTTTATTAATAGCTGAGAGAATATACAATGGCTCACAAAAATTAGGGGACCAGGGAACTTGCAGATACTACAGTACTTTCAGCTTTTTGTATAGTGCATTTTCACCAATGAAATAAAAGTTGGTTTTGCATCTAATTTGCATAATCTAACAACTTTCTTTGACTTGTCATTTGCTTTTCTGATGTTCTTGTTTAATAAAAAAATAAAAATGCTTCTTTTCTTATTGCTTCATATTCATTTTGAAATATCCCTTAATTTTTGTGAGCACTGTATTAGCTTTTGCTAGGTTATATTGCAGTCACAAATGACATCCCCCCCAACCCCCCAAATCTCAGTAGCTAAAACAACACAGCCTTGTCTCTTGCTCTTGTTATATGTTGGTCCCAGGTTGGTGGAAGCTCTGCTCCTGGCCAAAGGTCATGTATAGTCTGTGGGTTCTTCTTCATTTTTATATCTGGACTGAAGGAGTAATAAATATTGGACATGTTCTAACGGAAGAAGGAAAAGATGCAGATTTGGATCTTGCAATGGTTCCTAAAGCTTGTGAATGGAGCTGGCACTCGGGCACTACTACCACAGTCCATTAGCCAAAAAAAAGTCCCATAGCCAGGCCTGATATCAATGGGGAAAGGTAATCAGGACAAGAAGACATTGCAAGTCAGACACTGATGGATAGGGAAGTATGATCTTACAGGGAAATGAAGAATAAAAATAAAGGTGTTTTTTGTTTTTCCTTGTGAGGAGACTGGACTTATCAAAAACTACTAAAGCTCAGAGATTTGATTCTTTAAAAATTTGTTTTAAGCCTGCGTTCAATGACCTGATGTCTTGTTACTCCAAGTGGGGACTGTCGATCAGAATCAGCATCGCTTAGTAGGTAGTTTTTATCATGCAGACTCTTGGGTGACCTCAGACTTAATCAGAATCTTCATTTTAACAAGATTTACAAGTTCATGTACACATTAAAATGTATGAAACTTGGCTAGTGGACACCTCTACATGAGTGCTCTTACTAGCTCTTGTTTTTCCCCAAACATCTTTTCCCTAGATTCCCAGATCTCAGTTCATGGCATCCTCATCCATCCCAATCCAGAGGCTGAATGTCCTCCTCAATTTCTCCTGCTCCCCCCCCCCCCCCCCCCCCCCCCCGTCATTAGTTACCCATGTCAAACCCACTGCAACATTGTTCCTGTCTCTCCCTGCCATCCTCACTGTGCTTGCTGCCTTGGTTCAGGCCTAGGAACTTGTTAGACTTGATTCTCTGACCTGACTTCCTTGCTCCCAGTCCAGCTCCTCTCCCAGCTCCAACCAGCCTCCTCATTACTGGCCAGGTGGTCTCAATTCTGATGAAGGTACTAGCCGTGGAAATGACAAGTGATGCCAGGGGCAAGGGAGACAGTGTACAGAAACATGTACCTAAGTGAAAGTGGAGTTCTGCCTATGAAATTCAGTTTCAAGGTGAGTCTTTGATGGGTTTCTCCAAAGCTCCTCATGTGGAAATCTATCCTGGAGTCGCCGATGGATGCTAGCTGGCTTTAAATTCTTGACTATTGCCTTCAAGAGAATGTCCAGATCTCTTAGGAGGATGTAAAATTCTCTACGATGTGTTCCTTGTCTATCTCACCAATACAATCTCTCATTGCTTTGCTCCTCATTCTCAACAGCCATATCAGCTTCTTTGAAGGTACCTGTTGATTTATAATTCCATAACTTGGCATGGCTCAAATGTTCTCTCTCTTGCCCTCACCTTGTCAGCCTGTCATGTCCCAGCTCAAGTGTCACCTCTGCCTTTCCTGACCCAGGAAGAGATTTAATATCTCTTCCTTTATGTCATTTTTAACCTATGGCACAGTCGTTTTGTAATTTAATTTTTCCATTTCTGTATCTGGAGACCCTTGAGTGCCATGGGTTTTGTCTTACTCATCTTCATAGCCCCAGTAAGCACAGTGTTGGGAAAATAATAGGTGCTCAGTAAAGGTTCATTGATGAATGTAGGAATAAAGATTAAAATGATAGCCAATTTAGACATTGTGAAGAAATGATAGGTAAGATTTGGTTAATATGCAAACAATGTCTATGGTCAGGCACAGAACAGGTACTTAAGAATGGAAGATGTTGTTATTGTGCATACTGCCTCTAACAGAGTGATGGTTTCATCTGGTCTGAGGATACATTTGATTGGACTTCCTAATAAAACAAGTGTTTTGGCAAACGAAAAGGGGCATTGGTTGGTTAGGAAAAGTGGCATTTATTGCTAGTGGGCTAATATCCTTGATAGACTATGTACTGTTTATATTACACATCTTATAGAGCTTTCAAAAATAATACAACTTTATACTGAAAATTTAAATATAAATATTCTTTCCTTTATGTGCCTAAGAAGAAGACTATAGAGCATCAAAAATATATTGAGCACTTTGTGCCAGGTTCAGGTTTATTTTAACAAATTTATTTATTTATTTACCTTTAGTGTGTGCAAGAGAGAGGAAGAGAGAGAGAGAAAGGGTCAGACAGGAAGGGAGAGAAATGAGAAGCATCAGTTCTTTGTTGTGGCTCCTTAGTTGTTCATTGATTGCTTTCTCCTATGTGCCTTGACCAAGGGGCTCCAGCTGAGCCAGTGACCAATTGCTCAAGCCAGCGACCTTGGGCTTCAACAGAGACCTTTGGGCTCAAGCCAGCGACCATGGGGTCATGTCATGTCTATGATCCCATGCTTAAGCTAGTGACCCCATGCTCACGCTGATGAGCCTGCATTTAAGCCAGATGAGGTTGCACTCAAGCCAGTGACCTTGGGGTTTTGAACCTGGGTCCTCTGTGTCCTAGGCCAACGTTCTATCCATTGTGCTACCTCCTGGTCAGGCTTAACAACTTTATTGACATACATTTTATAAAACATAAAATTCATTAGTTTTAATTATACAACTCAATGAGTTTTAATATACTCACACAGTTAGATATCCATCACCACAGTCTAATTTTAGAACGTTTCTATCACCCTATAAACAAACCTTGTGCCCACTTACAATCAATCCCTTCTCATTTTTCCTCCCCTAACCCTGGGCAACAACTCATGCTAGTCTCTGTCTCTGAGTTTGCCTGGACATTTCATATGATGGAATCAGATAATATTTGGCCTTTTGTGACTGGCTTCTTTCAGTTGGCATAATATTTTCAAGGTTCATCTGTGATATAGCATGTTTTAGAACTTTGTTCCTTTAAGAAATTTTTATTTTAATTAATAATTAATTTTCTAGAATTTTTTCCTTTTCATTGATGACTAGTGTGCTGTTGTAGTACATTTTGTTTATCCATTCACCAGTGGATGGACATTTGAGTTTTCACTTTTTGGCTATTGTGAATAATACTGCTACAAAAATTTCTATGCAGGTATTTGGACATACATTTTTATTCATCTGTGGTAGATCACTCTGGTTTTCTGGAATAGGGGTACTGTGAGTTTTAAAAATTTTCCCAAGGTCATTAGGTGATAGCTTTAGAACTGAAACTTAGGTCTTAAGATGCTGAGGTTGTCAATGGCTAACCCTAGTTCTCACCCTATAGGGCCTAAGAAAAGGACTTAACACAGCTGCCCTGGATAGAACTTGAAGACAGAGATGCCATAAAAATGAGCAAGTACCATATTGTAGTGCCAAAGCCTGGACCATATCCGTGCTTTGCAATTACATGGGCTCAGAGGCAACAGAAATATTAATAAGACAAATTTGCCCTTGATGGTTAAAGAATTGCCTTCTTCCCCTGGGAAGCTGATATGTCATCAACAAAAGACCAGTTCAAATCAACAAGCACAATGAATCCCTAGGCTACTCAGGGGGCCACAGCAAGGACTGAGATCAGCCTCACCCACCTGGGCATTCAGGACTGGCCCTACTGGGTCCTGGCACCACCGTGGAGGGCTGGGCCTCAGAGCACGTTTGGGAAAGTTCCTTTTATAGGAAAATAGGTTGAGAGATGAGGGAAAGGGGAAACAAAGGTGACCTATAATTCTGCAACAGCTATTTAGGTGGCCTCCTCTCCCTAGTCTCTTCCTTCTTCTAGTCCATTCTATGAGGTAGCCAGAGTGATCATGCCACTCACTCTGTTTTAAAACTGTTCCACAGCTCCGCCCTACTCCCCCCATCCCCTGCCCAACAAAATGCTTTTCACAAAAGACAGTGACTTTTTAAAGCTGTGCAGCAATAAATTCACACACAGGAAAGCCTCGATGCTCTAGTTTCTATAGACTAATATTAACAAGAGGGGTTATGGTTTAAGAGGGTTGTAAATGTTATATAATATTGATTGAGTGCTTACTATGTGTTGGTCAAATAAGTTTTAAAATATGATATATATGTTTGCTCGCTTATAGTTTGTATTGGGAGTGGGAGATAGGCTGTAAGCAGGCCGGGTCATTATAGCCTAAGTCTTAGTTTTAAGACTAAGCTTTTCCCCATACCCTAGACCGATTGCATGATGTGGGGTGGTGCAATCCCATCATGCCTCAGATAAGTGACTTTGTATTAGAGACTTCCCTATTTTGTATATTGGATTAAAGGTTTTGATTTCTGCATTATAAAGTGGAGCAGACCGGGGGCTTGCTCTTTTGGTTCTTGAGATTAGTATTAGAGCAGAGAGCAGGATAGAGAGCAGAGAAAGGCCACGTGGAGGAGAGGAGAGGCAGCCAAGATGGTGAAATGCTGAAAGAAAAGCCAGTTAGTGCAGAGTTTGTATAGAGAGGAGATGGGGAACAAAGGAGAATGAGGCTAGTGAGCTAGAAACCTTTGATTCTAGGAAACTCGGATAAGTCAGTAGCTTTGTGAGCGTTGAATGAGTGGGTTTTGGAGCCCAGTGTGTGTTTTTACTTGCCTGCCAGGTGCAAGCTACGATTAAAGATAATGGCCCACCAGTTCATGGCTCTGTTGTTTCATTTGGACCGTCTGTGCAAATCCAATGCGAACCTGCATGGGCCAGGCGGCTGTGATGGTGGCGGTGTACACTGGCTTTACACTATGTGTCAAGTATACTGCTAAAGGCTTGACATGCATCTACTCAATCCCTAAAGCAACCCAATAAGGAAGGTACTCTTATCAGTTCATGTTACATGTAAGAGAGAGAGAGAATCTGTGATTTTCCCAAAGTTATACAGCTAGCAAATGGCAGAGCCTGAATTTAAATGGAAATAGTCAAGTGTCAGACTCTATGTGGACTCATCAATCAAGGACCTGGATCCATCTCGTCAAGCTTGCTGCTCCAGCAGAACTGCTTTCCAGAGTTGGTCCTGTTGGATGAAGACAAGGCACAAACTCCTGTCCACATCTGCCTCCAGCTTAGGTCTCCTGCCTTGAAGCCGAATCCACCCCACCTTCCCCGAGTGCCTTCTGTGCCACTCTCCCCAGGGTCCTTGCTTTTCCTTGCAAAATACCGCAAACTTCCATGCCTTTGTACCTTGCCATTTACTGTGCCTAGCCTACTCCAACTTTAAATGTTACCTTCTTTCACTTCCCTCCTCCTCCAGGCAGAACTAGCCACCCCTCCCCCACATTCCCACGACAACGATGATGGACCATTTGCACTCGCCTCTCTGGCTTACTCATACTTACCACGTGGTCTGTCTCAATTGTCACTGTATGTGTCTGCCTCCCTCACTAGATTGTGGGCTTCTTGAGGAAAAGGATTGTGTCTGACCTTGGGGCCAGTCACCAGGCAGAAAAATTAAATGAAACACCAGAAAGCAACCCAAAGCACTGAAAGGTAATCTATATATTGTCTAAGTCTGGCAAATAATGTTGAAGGGGAGATCCCATTTCTCACACAGGGGAGACCTCTTCAGGCTTCACATTTGCTCTCTCTCATCTCCACGGTAGTTCTGAAAATCTCTCTCCACTCCCTCTAAAAGTTCATGGAGTACACAGCTGTGGTGCAATCTTGCCTCCCTTGTTTTGCTGCCCTTTCCCCTTCTGGATCTTTCCAAGTCATAGGCCAGGAACATTCTGTCTTGGTCACATGAATCCAGCCAGCGCCTCCAGCTTCCTGTTTGGGCCTCACCTCTCTGTTCTATCAACACCACACGGTCTAAGTGCAGCAGAGGACTGAGTATGCTGTGGGGTGGGGGAAGGCCTGAACACCAAAGGGTTTATATTCTATCTGATCACACCACCATTGTGTCCTCAGCTCCTACTAACCAAGCACATGATTGGTGCTCTCGAGGGACTTCCCTTCCCTTCTCCCTCTTCTTTTTTTCCTTTTGGGAAAAAGGCCAAAAAATGTCTGTACAAAGCCTTCCCCAAGTATGGTCCCACATTCCTTCTCTTTACCTCCCATTTCTCTCTAATAGGGTTCTAGGCTTCAAATAAGCAGCCACAGGGCTCCATGCATGCATTTTCCCGACCCTCTCCCCAGCTTTGCTCAGCCCTCCTCTCCTCTCAGCGCTCCCTGCTTCTCCACAGGAAGCTGCTCCAAACGTGGCTCTGTTTCAGTCCCGCTTTGCTGGGACAGCCTGCCATCATCACCCTCACCTCCCTGTCCCTGGGGTCACCACTTGCTGCCAGAACATTTCCTCCTGTCTTGTGATGTTGCCTGAATCATGGCCACGGACTGCATTCTTATTAGTACCTGTATCTCACACTGACTTTTGGAGTCGTTTTATTGCCTGGTCTAGAATATAAGTTTCTTAGAAACAGCAGAACTAATTCAATTGAACAACAAGCTTACATAATAATAACCCCAACGAGACCTCACTATATTTCAGTAAGTCTGAGATGCATTATAAGACCCAGCTGACTTCTGAAAATATGTGAAAGATGTGTCTTAGATGAAATATGGTGTTGCTTCTTTCCTACACTGCTGTGCCTTGTGCACACCAGGCACACTCTGCCCTTGCTATCTCCTTTATCTGGAATGTTCTTCCTGCCAGGCTTATTCCCTCACCTCCTTGGGATCTTTGCTCAAATGTCACCTTCTCACCGAGGCCTTCCTCCAACCCTGTTTAACACTGAAGCACTACACCCCCGATTTTCATTCTTTTTCTCCATAGCAGTTATCATTGCTGATGTAGTAGCTATTATTTGTTGCATGCTAGTATTATTTCCACTAGAGTATCAGCACTAGGAGGGCAGAGGTTTTGTTTCTGGCTGTTGTCCTCAGAGTCTAGAACAGTGCCTGACACATACCAGGCAGTTAATAATATTGTTGAATGAATAGAGCTTGAACTTCATCAGGTCAGGGACATGTGTTTTTGCTTACCACTTATATCCCCAGTGCTCAGTACAGTAGTTGGCAAAGAGTGGGCACTCAGTCCTTATTGACTAAGGGATGTATGAAGCACGGATGGACTAAACGACTTGCTTATGATCATCTAGCCTGGCAAGACAAGAGCAAGGATGCCGTTTGGCTGACGCCAGGACCTTTTATCCCACCGGGTAGTGATTGCTCAATTCTCCTATTTGAGGAAAGGGACTTTTATGAGAAGACTTTCTCCTGGGCTCCCCAATGCGCATTGCACTGCTTTGCACGTAGTGTGGCTACAATTAATATTTATAAAATGTGTTTTAATCCAGCATGTTATTGCAACTAGGACAAGCTGCTTCAGTTTCTCGGGGTAATACAGGCATGCAGGTGCTCGCTGGTTCTCAGAGAAATAGGGTAAGAACAGCACAAAGCGCGCCCTCCAAAGTGCAAAGGGCTTCCCAAAATCCAGGCTGAAGAGGTTTCTGGACTCTTTGGCACGTTGACAATGCCTATTTACCTCCCTTTTCGGGACCGGACGGCCTCTCCAGTCCATTTCCCATTCTTTAGATGGGGGGGAGGGGGTGTGCTGGCAGGGAAATGAGGGGGGAATCTACCCCCATTCCCTATCTGGACCTCTGCGACACAGGAACGGCCGCGAGGGGTCCCCTTCCCCTGCCCGCGACCAGCCGGGCGCGCGAGAGAGGGGGGCGCGCGGTGGCTTCGCGCGGGGATGCGCGCGCGCGCGCCTGCCTCGCCTCCCTCGCGGGGTCCGGTGGCTACGTGCTTTCTTTGTCAATGAGGCGCCGCTCGGAGCTGCAGTAGCACTCTCGGCCCGGGAGCCGGAGCCGGAACCGAGCCCGCGCGAGCCAGGGAGCCAGGAGAGCGGGGCGGAGAGGACAGAGCAGGCGGTGGGAGGGAGGGTCCCGAGTGCACCGTGGGGCCACCAGTGCCGGCTCCTCGCAGCCTCGCGCCCTCAGTCAGTAGGAGCTGCCCGGGGGAGGGGACCGGGCGGCGCCCAGCCCACCCTCGCTGCCCGGGGCGCGCCGGCGCGCGGCGACAGCACCGTGGGAACCCCGGCCCGCTCCCCCGGCGGCTCCATGCGGCTCCTGCACGGGTGAAGCCGCGGCTCCCGGAGCCCGTCCGGCGAGGCAGGACGAGCGAGCAAGTCGCGCCGCCCGGCGCTCCCGCCCTCCGGCGCCCGGGCCATGGCCGGAGATGCCCGGTGAGGACCGGGGCGCGGAAGGCTGGGCTCCCCGGCGCGGTGCGGAGCGAGGCAGCGGCCTGGATGTGTGAAGCTTCCCCATGGCTCGGCAGGAGGCGAAGCCCCAGGGCCCAAGGGACGCTGGGCTGGCGGCGAGGAGGCGCGGGGGCCGGCCCGGGGCGCGCGGGCTCGGTGGAGTCCGCGAGGGAGCCGCGTGCTGCCAGGGCGTGAGAGGCTCCGGGCCGGCGCGGGGTCCTCGGGCCGCCGCGTCCCAGGAAGCACCGCCGCCGCCGCCGCTGCCGCCGCTGCTTCTGGGACTCCTGCTGCTGGCCGCCCTGCCCGAGCACTGCTTGGCCGAGCCGGGTAAGCACTCGGCGCTTTGCGCCGGGGGAGGTTTCTGTCCGAGTGGGTTCGCCCTGCATGGCCGGCACCTGGCGGGGCGGCGGTGGAGGAAGAGGTCTTTGCAGCACCGGCGCTGGGATTTTCTCCGCCCTTTGCTGCGGCAACAGCAGGCGAACTGTCGGAAATGTGTCTCCCGGGAAGGCACCGCTGGGCGGGGAAGTAAAAAGGGGTGCTTTCGCATCTTCTTTCTGGACTAGTTGCAGGTCCTTCCTAGTGGTCCCGCAGGCACGCTTCATTTAGAAGATATGGTGTGGTTAGGACACCTTAAAAGGAATGTTAGGACACATTTCAGGGTGGCGACAGCCACTATATTTTGGGTTCCCAGTTGAATGTCCACTTTCTTTTAACTGAATGAAATGGCCAGAGTTTTAGGCAATTCCCATGTGGGTTTCCCAAATAGCGTTTCACCCTCTGTGTTGACAGGAGATGCCTTTTCTTCTGGATAAGGATATCCACAATAATCGCCTGTATGTTAGTTACAAAGGGATCCAAGCACTGATCAAGTATATATAAATATAATCCACTGTTTACAGGACGTTAGTTAATAATCACGTTTGGCTTTCAGAATCCAAAGAATCCTCAGGAAATAGATTTCTGTAATCCCTTGGATGATTTTGTAACTATTTGGGGAGGATTATTCTGCTAATGTGCTTTAAAATTTACACTGTGCAGTCAGCAATTGTCTTTGAAATAAGAATGATTACTATGGCACTTGTAAAGGGCAGGCTTTTGTTTGTGATGAAATTCTGGGCTCTTGGTACATTCTGTTTATCAAGGAATATACTCATTTCAGCTGATGTGATCCTATAGTTTTGTGTTTTTTAGCAAGGACTAATGAGTACTCTTTTTTCCCAGTGTACCCCTTCCCCCCAATTAGATTAAATTATGAAGGAGCTCACACTTTAAGATAAGAGGGTTTCAGGTTTAAAATATTTATTTTGAACCTCTTATTTACAAGCCCATTTTCCTTTGATTCATTTGAAGGGTTACTGATACGAGGTGTCTATGTGTGCAATTGCGTGACTGTCCAGGAATTTTCTATACATATGGTTACAAACTTTGGTAATCTTTTGGCTGTGTGCCTGAGACCTGAGAAAAGCCCCTGAAAAATTTTAACCCTCAATTTTTATGCTTCCAACAATTTCCAATGGGTGAATTTGGTATCATGGTTAAAAGGTAAGTCTTGAGTCAGGCCCATGTAAAACTTAATATTCATTGGCTCAGAAACACGGTTGGAGTTTTTATTTACAATGAATCTGATCCTTCATAGTTTTGTAATCTGTTTATGAGACATTAACTTTTGGATGTTGTTCATTTGACTGCAGATACCAAAAACTGTCCAACCATCATCTGTGTAATATGTGAAGTTTGGATGTGTGTTTTGTTCCTGTTCAGCCTGATGTCAGATGATTTCCTCTGATTGGTTTTGAGTTTCTGATCTCCCTTCTGGCCTCTGTACATTGACCTTTTGAACCTCTGACTTCACTTGGCTCTTTCAGACTGCTAGGCTTAGGGCACTTCTGATCTATATATTTTGTTGTTTGCTCGAGTGTCCTTTTTCTGTTTTTCTCTCAGTATGGTGACCATGGGGATCACTAGGAGAGATGATTAAAGTGATGGTAAAAGTCATTCAAGTTGCTGCTGTTCCCCAAAGTCCTGTCTTTCTCCCTGTCATTGGAGTGACTTGTTGCTTCTTCTGTACTTTTTGGGTGCTCTTTTTACTGTTACCCTGATTAACACTTCCTGCTGGTCCAACTCACCTTTGAATCCAGAGTTTACCGCTGGACTCCATGGATTCCAATGTATTCACTGCTCCCACGGATTCAGTTTCATGATTTGTTTCGCGCTCAATGGAAGAGTTTAAAGTTTAAACACTGGACTGGCTCCACATCTTGCCTCCTACCTGCTTTTATTTATTCTCTGATTTTCACCTGCAGCTTCATGGCAGGGTTGACAAATCCTGGACTTAATACAGGACATCCCAAGGGGTTTGTTTGAGTAAGCAGTGACAGGAAGGAGGCAGGAGAAGAGGGGTTGACACTTTTCTGGGACCTTTGACTTTCAACAAGCAATCTGGCTTTGAAATTGTCCCAAGGGCTAGATGCAAGTTGGTGCTGCCACTTACTGCAGAATATATTCGATGCTCAGTAGCATGAGAGGCCAAAGCCATGATGCTAAGAGCCTGCTGCCAGTGCTTACTTGCCACAGTCTTGTCATTTGCATCATTGCTGTTCCTCGTTTCCTAAGCAAGGCTAAGCTAGACACATGTACCTCTGTTGAAAAATGGGTAAAAATAGATTTGTTTCTGGAAAATGCTATAGCAGTTGTTTAGAGCCTTCGTGTCCCGGGGCTCCTGAAGTACGTTCCCAGCCCACCTCCGTCCACTCTACCCCAAGTTCTTCTGCTTTAAATATTCCTGAGGAATCAGGCTTTCTTTCCTTTTGTTTCA